>NC_058086.1:107945032-108248925 GCF_014858855.1 Bufo gargarizans
TTGCTGAACAGGACATGTGGTGAGCATTCATTGCAGGAACAGGACCTGTGGTGACGTCACTCCGGTCATCACATGATCCATCACCATGATAAAAGATCATGTGATGGAACATGTGATGTCCGGAGTGACGTCACCACAGGTCCTGTTCAGCAAAGGAGACCGAATAGATGCCAGGCTACGCAATCAAGTAGACTAAGGTGAGTTAATTTTTTATTTATTTATTTTTAACCCCTCAGCGCTATTTTACTATGCATTCTATATTCAGAATGCTATTATTTTTCCTTATAACCATGTTATAAGGGGAAATAATAATGATCGGGTCTCCATCCCGATCGTCTCCTAGCAACCGTGCGTGAAAATCACAAAAACGGATCAAATTTGACTTTCTACCTAGTAATTCAATCTACATAACTAAATATGTATCTACAATGTCCCTGTAAGACCCTAACATGGCTGGCTTGTGTCTGTAATTGGCTTCTGCCAGCGAAATGGCAGAAGTGCCCTCTCACATGACTGGCTGAGCTCACAATGGAGTATGTGCTTCATACTTAGCACACAGCCAATATACTGCCTCCTGATTGGCTTTCAGGCTGCATACAAAGAATTGTGGGCAAGCCCACTTACCAGATCACCCCTCCCAGGGTCACGTGATCTTCAGTCTTCATCATCCCTGCCCTGTTTCCCTCACATTTTAACATTAAATGGGGAGATCCATTTTGCGGAATTCATCCAGTCTAAATTGTCAAAACTTCAGATTTGTTTGGCCGAATGTTTGTGAAATTTGCGAAAAATCTGTCTCGTTTAGAATTTATTTACTTATTTCTATGGTTCACATCTACAATAAAATTCCATTTTTTTGTTCTAGCATAAGAGTTAAAAAAAACAAAATTGCCATTACCAAATGGAATTAACTGACTATAATGAAGTCCTCTCCTGCATGGATACCAACCTTTTTGACAAATTCCTGTATTTTGTCCTTTTACCAGAATCTGTGACAGATGCTCCTAATGGGACCTCTGTTACAGATGTGAGCCTAGCATAAGACTGGGAAACCAGTGAGCTGAATATGAATCTGATAGAACATTGTGCAGGGTGGGCCATTTATATGGATACACCTTAATAAAATGGGAATGGTTGGTGATATTAACTTCCTGTTTGTGGCACATTAGTATATGTGAGGGGGGAAACTTTTTAAGATGGGTGGTGACCATGGCGGCCATTTTGAAGTTGGCCATTTTGAATCCAACTTTTGTTTTTTCAATAGGAATAGGGTCATGTGACACATCAAACTTATTGGGAATTTCACAAGAAAATGCTGTGAAAATACAAGATGTGCAGCACCTGAAACTACGGATACTGGAAACCTGTGCTAGCATTTCTCCTGCAGTGTTGCTATCAGTGTGTGAAGAGTGGGAGAAGAGGGTTGCATTGACAATCCAACACAATGGGCAGCACATTGAACACATTTTATAAGTGGTCAGAAACTTGTAAATAACTCATGAAAGAATAAAGTTACGTTAAAACCAAGCACACCATTGTTTGATGTGTCACATGACCCCCTCCTATTGAAAAAACTAAAGTTGGATTCAAAATGGCAGACTTCAATATGTCCGCCATGGTCACCACCCATCTTGAAAAGCTTCCCCGCTCACATATACTAATGTGCCACAAACAGGAAGTTAATATCACCAACCATTCCCATTTTATCAAGGTTTATCCATATAAATGGCACACCCTGTAGAATACACTATTTGTCCAAATATAGAACAAATCTTTTCAGCAATGTGAATGCTAAATTAACATACTGTGGATAGAGGGAAGGGAAGTAGCCTTTTGTGGGTGCATGAAAATGCTTGTTTGCTTTCTTTCTTTGATATCTGTTAAATCAGTGTTTCCCAACCAGTGTGCCTCCAGCTGTTGTAAAACTACAACTCCCAGCATGCCCGGACAGCCTTTGGCTGTGCGGGCATGCTGGGAGTTGTAGTTTTGCAACAGCTGGAGGCACACTGGTTGGGAAACACTGTGTTAAATGACCTACAGTAAGTTACACAGATTATACTGGTGACTGTTATGCAGTGTCTGTGGAACCACTATGTCAACTAAACAGATTTGACTTTGAGGCTACTCCTAAGGGCATTATCCTGGTAGTCCCCTTGTATTTAAACTTTAACCCCTATAGAGGCATCTGGACTTTGCTTCAGGGCAACCACCAGGCTACTGCCTCATGGCGTAGCCTCAATTTGGTTAAAGGTGATCCATAGGATCAAAATAGACCAGAGGGATGAGGCAAAACCATAGTCAGGGACAGGTCAAGCAAAGTATGTGCAATTCCATAAAATGTTCAGAGACAGGATGGGCAGCTCAGCATTACATCGGTGATCAGACAGTGCATAGGTGAGGCAGTGAAGAGTCAAATCTGGGAAACAGGCAGAAGTAGGTAAACAGTCAGACAAATCAGCACACCTTAGTAGGATACTAGCAGACTATAACATATTGCTCAGACACCTTCCTGCACCTTGGCTGAAGAAGATTAGGATGGCTGGAGAGAGGTTGTGAATGTGACGTATGGGCAGAGTGAGGGAGGCTGAGCCAGCAAACAGACCGCAGCCTTCGTGGAGAGTGAGAGCTACCCCGGTAGGCGGACCCACTGGTAGAGAAGATCGGGAGGCAGGTGAGCAGAGCAGTAGTGAACAAGGGTCATGTAATTTGGACCCTAAAATTGGTGTACATGCCTTCAACCATGTTTAGAATGGATTTTATTTTATTTTTTGCCTCTCTAGACCAGGCACGTGTGTCAGAACTGCACTAACATTTTTTTTTTGCCATAAAATGTCTAAAAGCACTAAATGTATCATATAAAATGATCCATGGTGATAAATTTGCCATAACTGCCTGGTCTACACATATGATATCTAAATATATACAGCAATATAAATCTACCCGACTGCCCCAATGTTTTTTTCCTCTTGGACAAAAGTAAATGTAATGTGATGGTGGTATTGTGCTCTTTCTAGGGGAGAATATGGCTCAACCACCACTCATTTTCAATCCCCACTCATTAAAGAAAGAAATGGTCCAAACATGTGAAAAATTTATTCACTTAACTACCATTACTATCATTGAATGAAATTTGTGATTGGCTCAAGAATTGTAATAATTCTCAGTGTATACACAAAGGGTTCTAATTATTTATCAATTATTCACTTTAATAACAAAAAAAACACAATTTATAAAAATCTTACCATATTAGATATTTGTCTATTAGATATGATCGATGAAAGTGCTGCACAGATATTGTTGATATTTTTGTGGAAAATACATACAGGAAACAGTGTTATCTAGGTTTATCTCAGTTTCACATCCTTCTTCTTGCAGCTACATTGAACTTGCACTAATTTCAGCGGAAATCAACAAAATATGTTCACACACCATTCTAAACAACCCTAAAATTATTTTTATAATATACTTTATTAATCATTTATGCTGTTTTCCTAATCAAATAGGCTCCCAATATCCTGAGTGTTATCGCGCCTTAAAGGGGTTTGTCACTTTGTTATATGGTCAGCTTAGTGACATGTTTTCTATGTCTGAGCCAGTATTCATGTTGCGTTTTCAACCATTGTGCTTATTTGATCCATTTTGTGGCTGGGGCTGCTGTCTAGAGTGGCTGGGCATTGTTTAGGCGGCGCTGGCCCCTTCCGTTTTCAAACCCTGTCCTCTCTGTGGTTACTTTCACTCTGTGCTGTATTGCGCAGACTCCATGTCCAGAGTGCTGCTTCTGCGCAGTAGAAGATTTCCTTGCCTCTTAGCCATCTTCAGAATGGAGAATGTGCACTGGCATTCTGTGCTCAAGTGCCCACTCCTATTTTGCACCTCTGTCTCATCCAGGCACTGTGTACAGCAGCAGCCCCAAAACTGGATAAAACAAGCACAGTGGTTGAAAACGCAATATGAATACTGGAGAAGACCTAGAATAAATGTAAGTAAACTGAACATCAGAGATGAGCGAAACAAAATTTTACGGGTTCGGTGTTTGGATGGTGTAGGAATTCCGTTATAGATTCCGTTATAATGGAATATAACGGAATTCATAGATGGAATCCAAAATGGAAGCCTTTAACCCCTTAGGGACACAGCCTTTTTACACCTTAGGACCAGGCCATTTTTTGAAAATCTGACCAGTGTCACTTTAAGTGCTGATAACTTTAAAACGCTTTGACTTATCCAGGCCATTCTGAGATTGTTTTTTCGTCACATATTGTACTTCATGACACTGGTAAAATAAAGTTAAAAAAAATATTTTTTTTTGCATAAAAAAAAGTCAAATTTACCAAAAATTGGGAAAAATTAGCAAATTTCAAAGTTTCAGTTTCTCTACTTCTGTAATACATAGTAATACCCCCAAAAATTGTGATGACTTAACATTCCCCATATGTCTACTTCATGTTTGAATTATTTTGGGAATGATATTTTATTTTTTGGGGATGTTACAAGGCTTAGAAGTTTAGAAGCAAATCTTGAAATTTTTCAGAAATTTACAAAAACCCAATTTTTAAGGACCACTACAGCTCTGAAGTCACTTTGCGAGGCTTACATAATAGAAACCACCCAAAAATGACCCCATTCTATAAACTACACCCCTCAAGGTATTCAAAACTGATTTTACAAACTTTGTTAACCCTTTAGGTGTTGCACAAGAGTTATTGGCAAATGGGGATGAAATTTGAGAATTTCATTTTATTGCCTAATTTTCCATTTTAACCCATTTTTTCCACTAACAAAGCAAGGGTTAACAGCCAAACAAGACTGTATCTTTATTGCCCTGACTCTGCCGTTTACAGAAACACCCCATATGTGGCCGTAAACTACTGTACGGCCACACAGCGGGGCGTAGAGTGAAAGGTGCGCCATATGGTTTTTGGAAGCCAGATTTTGCTGGACTGGTTTTTTGACACCATGTCCCATTTGAAGCCCCCTGATGCACCCCTAGAGTAGAAACTCCATAAAAGTGACCCCATCTAAGAAACTACACCCCTCAAGGTATTCAAAACTGATTTTACAAACTTTGTTAACCCTTTAGGTGTTGCACAAGAGTTATTGGCAAATGGGGATGAAATTTGAGAATTTCATTTTTTTGCCTAATTTTCCATTTTAACCCATTTTTTCCACTAACAAAGCAAGGGTTAACAGCCAAACAAGACTGTATCTTTATTGCCCTGACTCTGCCGTTTACAGAAACACGCCATATGTGGCCGTAAACTACTGTACGGCCACACAGCGGGGCGTAGAGTGAAAGGTGTGCCGTTTGGTTTTTGGAAGGCATGTTTTGCTGGACAGTTTTTTTGACACCATGTCCCATTTGAAGCCCCCTGATGCACCCCTAGAGTGGAAACTCCATAAAAGTGACCCCATCTAAGAAACTACACCCCTCAAGGTATTCAAAACTGATTTTACAAACTTTGTTAACCCTTTAGGTGTTGCACAAGATTTAATAGAAAATAGAGATACAATTTCAAAATTTCACTTTTTTGGCAGATTTTCCATTTTAATATTTTTTTTCCAGTTACAAAGCAAGGGTTAACAGCCAAACAAAACTCATTATTTCTGGCCCTGATTCTGTAGTTTACAGAAACACCTCATATGTGGTCGTAAACCGCTGTACGGTCACACGGCAGGGCGCAGAAGGAAAGGAATGCCATACGGTTTTTGGAAGGCAGATTTTGTTGGACTGGTTTTTTTGACACCATGTCCCATTTGAAGCCCCCCTGATGCACCCCTAGAGTAGAAACTCCATAAAAGTGACCCCATCTAAGAAACTACACCCCTCAAGGTATTCAAAACTGATTTTACAAACTTTGTTAACCCTTTAGGTGTTGCACAAGATTTAATAGAAAATAGAGATACAATTTCAAAATTTCACTTTTTTGGCAGATTTTCCATTTTAATATTTTTTTTCCAGTTACAAAGCAAGGGTTAACAGCCAAACAAAACTCATTATTTCTGGCCCTGATTCTGTAGTTTACAGAAACACCCCATATGTGGTCGTAAACTGCTGTACGGGCACACGGCAGGGCGCAGAAGGAAAGGAATGCCATACGGTTTTTGGAAGGCAGATTTTGCTGGACTGGTTTTTTTGACACCATGTCCCATTTGAAGCCCCCCTGATGCACCCCTAGAGTAGAAACTCCAAAAAAGTGACCACATTTTAGAAACTACGGGATAGGGTGGCAGTTTTGTTGGTACAAGTTTAGGGTACATATGATTTTTGGTTGCTCTATATTACACTTTTTGTGCGGCAAGGTAACAAGAAATTGCTTTTTTGGCACCGTTTTTTTTTTTTTTTTGTTATTTACACCATTCATCTGACAGGTTAGATCATGTGGTAATTTTATAGAGCAGGTTGTCACGGACGCGGTGATACCCAATATGTATACAATTCTTTTTATTTATGTACGTTTTACACAATAATTTCATTTTTAAAACAAAAAAAATGTTTTAGTGTCTCCATAGTCTAAGAGCCATAGTTTTTTAAATTTTTGGGCGATTATCTTATGTAGGGTCTCATTTTTTGTGGGATGAGATGACGGTTTGATTGGCACTATTTTGGGGTGCACATGACTTTTTGATTGCTTGCTATTACACTTTTTGTGACGGAAGATGACAAAAAATGGCTTTTTTTACACCGTTTTTATTTTTATTTTTTTACGGTGGTCATCTGAGGGGTTAGGTCATGTGATATTTTTATAGAGCCGGTGAATACGGACGCGGCGATACCTAATATGTATACTTTTTTTTTATTTATGTAAGTTTTACACAATGATTTCATTTTTGAAACAAAAGAAATCATGTTTTAGTGTTTCCATAGTGTAGGAGCCATAACTTTTTCAGTTTTTGGGCGATTATCTTGGGTAGGGTATGATTTTTGCGGGATGAGATAACGGTTTGATTGTTACAATTTTGGCATAGATGCGACTTTTTTGATCACTTTTATTACCTTTTTTGGGAAGTAAGGTGGGCAAAATTCCAATTTCATCATAGTTTTTAATTTTTAATTTTTATGGCGTTCACCGTTCGGGTAAAGTAACATTACCGTTTTATAGATCAGGTCGTTACGGACGCGGCGATACCAAACATGTGTAGGGAATTTTATTTTTTTCATTTTTAATCAGTGATAAATGTGTTTTTTGATTTTTACTTTATTTTTCACTATTTTTTTGACCCAGACCCACTTGGTTCTTGAAGATCCAGTGGGTCTGATGTCTGCATAATACAGTACAGTACAATATATAGTACTATACTGTATTTTACACTTTGTCTGAACAGATCTATGCCTTTCAGCACAGATCTGTTCAGCACCATGGACAGCAGGACGCCTGAGAAGGCGTCCTGTTGCCATGGGAACCTTCCCCGTCTGCTCAGTAGTGGCCAGAACTGCGCAGACGGGGAAGGGTAAGGACGGGGCTTGGGGGGGCTGCCTGGAAGCTCTCTCCCTCTCCATTCGGGGGACTGCAAAGGCACAGCAGCCCCCCGATCGGAGAGGGAGGGAGCTCCCTCTTACTTGTAACCTTTTCCATACAGCGGTCCGTACGGACCGCTGTATGGAAAGGGTTAAACGGCTGACATCGCATCACCGATGTCAGCCGTTTATACCAGGGTGCCAGCAATGTGCTGGCACCCTGGTATACCCACTAGAAGCCAACGATTATTCGGCGGGAGGCGGGCGGGGGATCGCGATCCCGCCTGCCGCACCGCCCGCCTCCCGCACCGCCCCCACCGCCCACAACTCCCCCCCCCTGCACCACCCGCCGGCCAAAAATCATGCAGGGGTGCAGGGGGGAGGTAAAATCTATATTTGAGGTACACTAAAGTTTCTGATCCCCGTGGTCAGGGACCGCGGGGATCAGAAACTGCAAAAAGCGCAGCAAACCGCAGGTCTGAATTGACCTGCGGTTTGCCGCGATCGCTGACATGGGGGGGTCACGGGACCCCCCCGCGCATTTAGCCTAGGTGCCTGCTCAATGATTTGAGCAGGCACCGGGTTCCGATCACTGCCAGCCGCACGGCAGTGATCGAAAATGCACAGGGCGTACATGTACGCCCTGTGTCCTTAAAGGGGTTGTCCCACTTTGCTTTTTTAATCTTATCAGCAGTAGATGTTCTGATAACTTCCTGGTTCTCAGGCAGTTGAGTGAAGGCCACGCCTCCTCATGACTCACCCTGCGTGCTCGTTCATGTGTATGAGGTCATCCACATGGAGCCGTATGTGAGGTCCCGCCCCCCCCCCCAGTATAATAAACATTGAGTGCGGCCCCCCCCCAGTATAATATACATTTAGTGCGCCCCCCCCCCCCAGTATAATATACATTCAGTGCGGCCGCCCCCCCCAGTATAATATACATTCAGTGCGGCCACCCCCCCCCCCCCCCAGTATAATATACATTCAGTGCGGCCACCCCCCCCCCCCAGTATAATATACATTCAGTGCGGCCACCCCCCCCCCCAGTATAATATACATTCAGTGCGGCCACCCCCCCAGTATAATATACATTCAGTGCGGCCACCCCCCCCCCCAGTATAATATACATTCAGTGCGGACCCCCCCAGTATAATATACATTGGTGGGCAAGTGGGAAGTGCCAATGAGGGTTAAAAAAATAAATAAAAAATTAACTCACCTCCTCCAATTGTTCGCGCAGCTGCCGGTCTCCTGTTCTATCTTTAGGACCTGTGAAAGGACCTTTGGTGACATCACTGTGGTCATCACATGGTACATCATATGATCCATCACCATGGTAATGGACCATGTGATTAGCTCAGTGACGTCACCAAAGGTCCTTTCACAGGTCCTAAAGATAGAACAGGAGACCGGCAGCTGCGCGAACAATTGGAGGAGGTGAGTTAATTTTTTATTTATTTTTTTAACCCTCATTGGCACTTCCCACTGCGCCACCAATGTATATTATACTGGGGGGTCCGCACTGAATGTATATTATACTGGGGGGGGGGTGGCCGCACTGAATGTATATTATACTGGGGGGGGGTGGCCGCACTGAATGTATATTATACTGGGGGGGGGGGGGTGGCCGCACTGAATGTATATTATACTGGGGGGGGGGCGCACTGCGCCACCAATGTTAATACAAATGCAGGAGGTGGGTGCCGGAGTGAAATAGCCGGCACCCGACCTCTATGATAGGGGGCTGCGATCAGCGGCAGTTAACCCCTAAGGTCCCGCTCCCTGTCATAGAGGTCGGGTGCCGGCTATTTGATTCTGGCACCCGCCTGCTGTATTTGCGCATGCGCGGGCGTGCGCGTACTTGTAGGAATGGAGAGGCGGCCCGAGTACTTGTTCAGCCGTTGTGCGCAGGCGCGGCACAGCGATGCGGCCGGACGAAAGAGGCCGTATCCATGGGATACAGAAAACAACAAAGGAATCGCTTTACATGATTTTTTGAATGAAAGGTAGCTTTTGGATAATAACATGGATAGGAAGATATGTTGTGTGGGGGTAAATAGATTAGATAAAACCTATTTTATGAAGTGGGACAACCCCTTTAAGTACCAGGGCACAAGGGCGTACCTGTACGCCCTGTGTCCTTAAGGGGTTAAGAGGCATTCTGTTTAGATCCGTCATAATAGAAGTCTATGGCTAAGCATAACTGGTCCGTCTGTTTTCTGTCCTATATAACGTAAACCAAAGATCAGGGTAACAGAGACCAGACAGATCCGTTATGCTTGGCCATAGACTTGTATTATGACGGATCAAAACGAAATGCCTCTTAAAGGATTTAATTTTGCATTCCATCTTCAAATTCTGTTATAACGGAATCCATAACTAAATTCCTACACCACCCTTACACCGAACCTTTAAAATTTGGGTTCACTCATCCCTACTGAACATAGAACAAAGTGACCAACCTGTTTTAAGATCATTATTCTAGTACAACGCTGCACTGTTAGTGCTGTACTGGAATACGGATTTCACTGGGGCTGCAGCAAATGCTGCACAGGCTGGAGCACACATCGCTGCTCCTGCCGGTGCTTACTTTTATGCTTGGCTAAATTAGTAACATAGTACATAAGGCCGAAAAAAGACATTTGTCCATCCAGTTCGGCCTGTTATCCTGCAAGTTGATCCAGAGGAAGGCAAAAAAAAAAAACCCTGTGAGGTAGAAGCCAATTTTCCCCACTTTAGGGGAATAAAAAAATTCCTTCCCGACTCCAATCAGGCAATCAGAATAACTCCCTGGATCAACGACCCCTCTCTAGTATCTATAGCCTGTAATATTATTACGCTCCAGAAATACGTCCTGGCCCCTCTTGAATACCTTTATTGTACTCACCATTTCTGTCACAGCACATTGGTAACCTGTACCCTCCTGCCTGAGCACATTCAACTCAGCTGAAAGCTCTCCATAGCAAACCAGTGCAGGAGTAGCAATATGCTATAGAGCAGGGGTCAGCAACCTTCAGCACTCCAGCTGTGAGACTACAATTCCCAGCATGCTCCATTCATTTCTATGAGAGTTCTGAGAATAGCAGAGGAAGTATGCATGCAGAGTTGTAGTTTCACAACAGCTGGAGTGCCAGAAGTTGCCTATCCTTGCTATAGAGAGCCTTCAGCTGAGTGCAATAGGCTGAGGCAGGAACCCACTGCACAGTTAAATCATACAAAAAAAACTAAAGCTCATAAACATCCAATTATGAAAAAAGTACTTTATTATTACATAATAATAAATATATATGATACCATTAAAAAGGAGAGTAGGGAACAGAAAAACACCATCCCAGCAACCTATAGGTCACTAAATCCAAATAAAAACATGTACAATCAACAATTCATCGGTTACATAATAAAGGTGAGCTCTCAAATGATAGATGACATGGAGAGGACAACAGTTAACAATACGACCCACGATGCAAGAGTCCTACTGTAAGGCACTTGATGGTGTAAAACACCTGTGGCTAATATATATATTGTCAAATCCCAAAGGGATGTGGCGTGACCTGATGTCCTGGATGGACAAAAAAAGTGAAAGGTGTAAATAAAAAGTGCACAATGGCTATCCTCACTGACAAATACCTAAATCAAAAAAGGACAGGAAAATATCAATTATTAAAAACAATAGCTAAATAATAAAAAACATAAAAGGGGTGTCTGAGGGGAAACCAGTCGTGGTCCTGGCAATCAGAGGAATGACGAGAAACCCAAATTCTCATTTAGACCTCTTGGACGTAAAGTTCCAAGTGTCCATATCCAATGGCTTTTTTTCTGAGCCTTTTTTTTTTTTTAACATTTCCTGCTCTTAAATTCAACCTAATACAATCAATCGCTTTCACCTTTAGTAATCTGGGGTTGAACACATGAAACTCCTTTAAAATGTCTCGCTATGGGTTTCAGGTCCTCACTACTTTGAATGTCATCTGCTGCGATGATGTCCTTCACATGCTCACCTTCAGCTCCCAGGTCGTTAATCCCACATATTTTTGTGCATGGGCATGAAGCATATAATTTTACAAATGCCTAGGAAGGCAATATGACCTATCTTGACCCAGGTGAAATGTAATACTTCACATTTATTATTATATATATATATATTAAAATCAGAATTACTAAGTGAGTGCTCATTTTATTTACCTTTTATTAACTATTTTACAAACTAAAAAAATACTATATTAAAAATACAGTCAGCACTCCACTAGAGAATTGAGATGTTGAACAGCAATGACGGGGCGTGGAGGGTTGCACTACCTCCCACCCTATTGCTTGTAATGCAGGGCAATGCCGTATTACTTAGTGCAGGGCTGTTGTCAACTGAATATTGTTGTCAGTATGGCAGTGTAAAGCAGTGGGGAACAGGCGACATCAACCCACTGTCAGAGGGATGCTAATGACCCCCTTATACACGTAAGGCCTGCTAAATGCCAGACCACAGATAGCCCTGCAAGCTATAGTACACACCATGAGCTTGTGTTTGAACTGAATAGCTTGATTGTTCTCTCTATTGAGATGTAGTCCAGCCGGACTGAACTCAATTGGATCACAACGGAGTGGAAGACTCCTTACTTGTTATACAGGACAATGCCGCAGTTAGTTGCTGCCAATCTTACTGGATGAAATTCCTGTCAATCATTAAACAGTGCATTTAATGCTCCAAACTTGTGGCGACACCCATTGCTGCCCATTTCCCCTGATGAAGCCAGAATACTGGTGAAACATGTTGGGGGGCAGTTGTAGTTTGCAGTTTTAGATTCAGTCTTCCACTCCATTGTGATCCAACTGCGCTCAGTCCGGCTGGACTACATCTTAATAGAGAGAACAATCAATCTATTCAGTTCAAACACAAACTTATGGTGTGTACAGTCGTGGCCAAAAGTTTTGAGAATGACACAAATATTTGTTTTCACAAAGTTTGAGGCTAAACTGCTTTTAGATCTTTGTTTCGGTTGTTTCTGTGATGTAGTGAAATATAATTACACGCACGTCATACGTTTCAAAGGTTTTTATCGACAATTACATGACATTTATGCAAAGAGTCAGTATTTGCAGTGTTAGCCCTTCTTTTTCAGGACCTCTGCAATTTCAACTGGGCATGCTCTCAATCAACTTCTGGGCCAATTCCTGACTGATAGCAACCCATTCTTTCATAGTCACTTCTTGGAGTTTATCAGAATTAGTGGGGTTTTGTTTGTCCACCCGCCTCTTGAGGATTGACCACAAGTTCTCAATGGGATTAAGATCTGGGGAGTTTCCAGGCCATGGACCCAAAATGTCAACGTTTTGGTCCCCGAGCCACTTAGTTATCACTTTTGCCTTATGTGCTGGAAAATGCATTGTTCTTCACCAAACTATTGTTGGAAGAAGTTGCTGTTGGAGGGTGTTTTGGTACCATTCTTTATTCATGGCTGTGTTTTTGGGCAAAATTGTGAGTGAGCCCACTCCCTTGGATGAGAAGCAACCCCACACATGAATGGTCTCAGGATGCTTTACTGTTGGCATGACACAGGACTGATAGTAGCGCTCACCTTTTCTTCTCCGGACAAGCCTTTTTCCTGATGCCCCAAACAATCGGAAAGAGGCTTCATCGGAGAATATGACTTTGCCCTAGTCCTCAGCAGTCCATTCACCATATTTTCTGCAGAAGATCAATCTGTCCTTGATGGGTTTTTTTGGGAGAGAAGTGGCTTTTTTGCTGTCCTTCTTGACACAAGGCCATCTTCCAAAAGTCTTTGCCCCACTGTGCATGCAGATGCGCTCACACCTGCCTGCTGCCATTCCTGAGCAAGCTCTGCACTGGTGGCACTCCGATCCCGCAGCTGAATCCTCTTTAGGAGACGATTCTGGCGCTTGCTGGACCTTCTTGGACGCCCTGAAGCCTTTTTAACAAGAATTGAACCTCTTTCCTTGAAGTTCTTGATGATTCTATAAATTGTTGATTGAGGCGCAATCTTAGTAGCCACAATATCCTTACCTGTGAAGCCATTTTTATGCAACGCAATGATGGCTGCACACGTTTCTTTGCAGGTCACCATGGTTAACAATGGAAGAGCAATGATTTCAAGCATCACCCTCCTTTTAACAGGTCAAGTCTGCCATTTTAACCCAATCAGCCTGACATAATGATCTCCAGCCTTGTGCTCGTCAACATTCTCACCTGAGTTAACAAGACAATTACTGAAATGATCTCAGCAGGTCCTTTAATGACAGCAATGAAATGCAGTGGAAAGTTTTTTGGGGGGATTAAGTTAATTTTCATGGCAAAGAAGGACTATGCAATTCATCTGATCACTCTTCATAACATTCTGGAGTATATGCAAATTGCTATTATATAAACTTAAGATGCAACTTTTCCAATTTCCAATATTTATGTAATTCTCAAAACTTTTGGCCATGACTGTACTATAGCTTGTAGGGCTATCTGTGGTCTGGCATTAAGCTGGCCTCACGTGTATAAGGGAATCATTAGCATCCCTCTGACAGTGGGTTGATGTCGCCTGTTCCCCACTGCTTTACACTGCCTTACTGACAACAATATTCAGTTGGTAACAGCCCTGCACTAAGTAATACGGCATTGCCCTGCATTACAAGTAATAGGGTGGGAGGTAGTGCACCCCTCCACGCCCCGTCATTGCCGTTCAACATCTCAATTCTCTAGTGGAGTGCTGACTGTATTTTTAATATAGTATTTTTTTGGTTTGTAAAATAGTTAATAAAAGGTAAATAAAATGAGCACTCACTTAGTAATTCAGATTTTAATCTATATAATAATAAAAAAAAGTATTAAAATATAGAATATAAAGTGAAGTATAAAGTATAAAGTGAAGTATTAAATTTCACCTGGGTCAAAATAGGTCATATTGCCTTCCTAGGCATTTGTAAAATTATTTGTTAATAAACCTTACCCAGGTTAGGTCCTAATCATTATTATTCTTGGGAATGAAGCATAGTACACGACCCGAGAGCTAGAACAGGTAAGGTTATGTCTAATTTGAAATGTCCGTTTTCCAGCTGAATCTGTGAAATCGCATTCCCGTTCCATGTTCGGGCATGCAACACACCTGCCACAGGGTTTAAAACCATATTCTGGTCTATTCAGGACTGGTAGTCCGGTAGTCCTCTCTGCCCCCCTCCCTATTATTAGCATTTCTACTTGTACTCTAGCCACCTTTTTTACATAAAAAATAAAATAAAATAAAATTATTCATCTTAATTTTTTCTGTTCACTCAGATAATCATGTATTCTTCCCAGTGTACATGTCTACCATCACCATCATTATTTTCATCGCTATATATGGAAGCCATTTTTATCTTGCTACTAAATGTTGAACTGCAAGTAATCTGCAGTGTGGCTTTAATAACAGTGTATCAACTTTTTTTTACTTAGTTTTGTGCACTGCATCACGGTACATCTAAACATGACATTTATGACAATACCCATATCAGTAATCTTTGGTTACATTTCCTTGTCGGAGCATGGCGTACGCGGTGACACGATCTGTGTCCTTCCTCCAGTGCGTCTCTATGCCAACCGGAGGCGTCACGTGATGATTAGCATGTGATCCACCGCGTCATGGCATGACGCCTGGGGGCAGGATCACGGAGTTCAGGCTGCCGCACTGGGGCCACATACATGCTCAGGTGAGTAAAATCATATACCATCAGGACTCCCATTGGCGAGAGGCAGGTTTAAATAGTGGTCTCCACAGTGATGGCATTACCCCCCGACGAAGGCACGCCGAAACGCTCATCAGGGCAACGCAGGTCCTACCATCAGTGGGTGAGTCCCTCGCAATCCTATATTGTGAAGCTTTGTAGCCTATATTTAGGACATCAGGTCACGCTAAATCCCTTTGGGATTTAGACCCACATATATTAGCCACAGGTGTTTTACACCATCAAGTGCCTTACAGTAGGACTCTTGCATCGTGGGTCGTATTGTTAACTGTTGTCCTCTCCATGTCATCTATCATTTGAGAGCTCACCTTTATTATGTAACCAATGAATTGTTGATTGTACATGTATTTATTTGGATTTAGTGACCTATAGGTTGCTGGGATGGTGTTTTTCTGTTCCCTACTCTCCTTTTTAATGGTATCATATATATTTATTATTATGTAACAATAAAGTACTTTTTTCATAATTGGATGTTTATGAGCTTTAGTTTTTCAAGTTTTTTTTGTCTCATTTAGTGAGCTCTTCCTGGTTACATGTATACTGGGGAGTCCCTACATATAGCTATAACATTTCAGTGGTTACAACTTTTTTGGTAGGGACACCCATGGTTGAATCTGTTTTCTACAGTTAAATCATAGCATAGCACATCTGTGCAGGGTACAGATTACCGATGTGCTGGTAGTACTGGGTACTAATGTACTGTGCGAGAATTTACCAAAGCTTGAGGGGGCATAGGCAGTAGCATGGCCTGTGCAGGGGCCCAGTGTATACTAGAAATATCATTTTTGGGCTTTTTAGAACATTGTTAAATAAAGTTCTCCAATAGTTTAGTTACTCTTTTTAATGTTAATCTTAATGCTTTCCCTGGGTCCTTTGATAGGCCTGACACTGTTATGTGGTTTACTTTCTCTTGTTGTCACACTTTTTTATTTACCATAATTTTCCGGTGAGTTTGAGAAGTGATGTTCTCACAGCAGCATTTATTCTTTTTTGTTGGGCTTTGTGGAAAAAGTGTGACATATGAGGGAGCTTGAGATGAGTGAACCAGTTGATTCATTTCAGGTCCAGTTAACTGAATTTTTGAAAAAAATGGTTCGGACCCGAATCAGTTCGGGACAAACTACAGTTGCTCCAATTGCCCTGAAAGTTGGTATATAACCCCCTTTAGCCTCCTAAGACTCATATTTCTTAGGAAAACATGTTATCTCTTTTGGTTTATTTTTATTATTTTTTTTCCCCTTTTAAGGCTACTTTCACATTTGCGTTCGGGGCTCCGCTTGTGGGTTCCGTTTTAAAGACTCTCACAAGCGGCCCCGAATGGATCTGTCCAGCCCTAATGCATTCTGAGTGGATAAGGATCCGCTCAGAATGCATCAGTCTGGCAGCGTTCGGGTGTCCGCCTGGCCGTGCGGAGGCAAACGGATCCGTCCAAACTTACAATGGAAGTCAATGGGGGCGTATCCGTTCGAAGGTGACACAATATGGCTAAATTTTCAAACGGATCCGTCCCCCATTGACTTTCAATGTAAAGTCTGGACGGATCCGTCGTCTGCATTATATGAGCGGATCCGTCTCAGACGGATCCGCTCTGAACGCAAGTGTGAAAGTAGCCTAACATCCCTCCCCCCTCTCCAAACTCTGGACAGCAATAGTAAACGATGTCTGAGTGACACTGACATACAGTACATAGCTATGGGTAAACACACATTTGATGGTGTTGTCATACAGCATGTTTTAAAAGACAAAGCGCCGGCAGATGTCTCATGCTTTTTTCATATTACAAAGCTTTCAACAATTCTCCCTGATCGGAGGCAGATGGTGTGTAAACACACACAGTGTTATGGGATTGATTGATGCAAGCCACAGCAGCAGCCGTATAGAATGTGATGGTTGGCAAGTGGCATTAGTGGCATGCTGCAAGCTGCAGCAGCAGCCGTATAGAATGTGATGGTTGGCTAGTGGCATTAGTGGAATGATGCAGGCTGCAACAGTAGCCGTATAGAACGTAATGGTTGGCAAGTGGCATTAGTGGCATGATGCAAGCCGCAGCAGCAGCCATATAGAACGTGATGGTTGGCAAGTGGCATTAGTGGTAAGATGCATGCAGCAGCTGTACATAACGTGATGGTAGGTAGGCAGACAGCTAGAGTGGCAAGGTGAGGCACCGGCAGCAAGGAGATGTCTATTGATTGCATTCAGCCTGCCTAGACTATAAGAAAATTTCTTTAAAAAAATTAAATAAAATAAATTTAAACCCTGTTAAACCTCCCTATTCCCCCTGCAAAAATGATAAATTTCAACCGTGTGGAAGTGAGTACACGGAAACTGAGCTTGAGTGTAATAAAATGTCTGTGTATATATACACAATAATAATGCTGCGTCTTAAAGAAATTAAATCCCCACCCCTTAAATTTTATTTATAAAAATTACATTTCAACCTTGTGGAAAGTGAGTACACGGAAACTGACCTTCAGGCATTAGGGCCATGATGCAGGTCCCAGTATTGTCTGGACTTTGAGAAAATAGTGGTATTAAGGAAATAATCACGCAGATTTATTCTGCACTTTAACCTCTTAGGGACACAGGGCGTACCTGTATGCCCTGTGTATTTCCGTTCACCGGCAGGCAGTGATCGGAACAGATTGCCTGCTGAAATCATTGTGACCCCCCCCCCCCCCGTATTGGCGATCGCTGCAAACCGCTGGTCAATTCAGACCTGCAGTTTGCAGCGTTTACGGGTCATTCTGGTGGCGATTGTGGAAGCCATCGTGTCCCCGTGCTGCTGTAATGGGGACCCGATGGCATGGAAGACAGCGCAATGTCTTCCTTAGGCATCGGGGCTGCCTTCCGGTGAAGAGCCTGTGAGATCCAGCCCCCTGGGTCTCACAGGCAGGAAGCTGTATGAGACGTATTGGAATGCATTGTAAAAGTTGAAGTCCCAAAGTGGGACAAAATATTTAGTAAAAAAAAGTTTAAAAAATAAAGATTTCCCCCCCAAAAAATTAAACGTTTCAAGTTAAAAAAAAGTCCTTTTCCCCAAATAAAGATTAAAAAAAAATTGGGAAAAAAATAAAAGTACACATATTGGGTATCACTGCATCTGTATCGACCGGCTCTATAAACATATCAATAACATAAACAATTTTTTTTTTTGTCACCTTACATCACTAAAAGTACAACAGCAAGTGATCAAAAAGGCGTATGCCCGCCAAAATTGTACAAATTTAACAGTCGCCTCATCCGGCAAAAAATGAGCCCCTACTTAAGACAATCGCCCCAAAAATAAAAAAAAACTATGGCTCAGAATATGGAGACACTAAAACATAATTTGGAAAACTTAAGTAAATAAAAAAAGTATACATATTAGGTATCGCCATGTCAGTAATAACCTGCTTTATAAAAGTATCATATAATTTAACCCTTCAGGTGAATACCGTAAAAAATATAAATAAAAACTGTTTAAAAAAAAGCAATTTTTTGTAACCTTACATCACAAAAAGTGCAATAGCAAGCGATCAAAAAGTCATACGCACCACAAAATAGTGCCAATCAAACAGTCATCTCATCCCGAAAAAAAATTAACCCCTACACAAGACAGTCGCCCCAAAAATAAATAAAACTATGGCTTTCAAAATGTGGAGACACTAAAGAATAATATATTTTTTTAAAATGCTTTGTTATGTAAAACTGGTATTGTCGCATCCGTGACAACCTGCTCTATAAAAATACCACATGATGTAACCTGTCAGATGAATTTTGAAAATAAAAAAAATTAACAGTGCCAAAACAGCCATTTCTTGTTACCTTGCCTCACAAAAAATTATCTGAAGCTAATCCTTTTCTGAAGTTCTGCCTGTGCATAATGTTCAGAATGATAGGCAGAGGCGCATAAAGGAGTTCAACATTTGGCTTGGTAAATGGTGTCAAGAGCAAGGATTTGGCTTTGTTTCTCATGATAGCTTTACTTGGAATAGAAAGGAACTGTACAAAAAAGATGGTTTGCATCTTTCTCTCAAAGGAACAAATGTACTTAGTGAACAACTCCAAGAATTTGCGAAAGAGTATTTAAACTAGGAAGGGGGGGCAAAAGAGTGAAAATAAGAGTCCAATTGCCCCCCGAAACAATGCCAGAACAGGTCAGAAGCACAGAGGTTAAGAAATGATAAGCTCAGAGTCCTGTCTACAAAAGCTCGCAGTTTAGGTAAAAAAATCAATGAACTTGGGTCAATAATGGCATCTGATAATGTAGATTTAGTGGCTGTTACAGAGACATGGTTTAATGAAGGAAATGACTGGGACATAACCATACCAGGGAACTCTTTATACAGAAGAGACAGAGAAGGCAAGAAAGGAGGAGGAGTGGCCCTGTATGTGAAAGATAGCATTAAATCTAACCTAATACAAGTTGGTGAGGCCAACATAGAGTCAGTTTGGGTTACGTTGCAGTTTGCTAATCATGCAGTAACTCGTGTAGGTGTGATATATAGACCACCTGGTCAAGTTAAAGAACTAGATGATCTACTAGTTGAAGAAATAGCTAAAATGACAATGAAAGGAGAAGTTATTATGGGAGATTTCAATCTTCCAGATATAAACTGGAAAACCAAAATAGCAAGTTCTACCAGGAGTACAGATATTCTAAATTCCCTACTGGGGTTATCCCTACAACAAATGGTTGAGGAGCCAACCCGGAGGGAGGCCATTTTAGGTTTGGTATTCACAAATGGGGATTCGGTATATGATGTCATTGTAGGCGAAACCTTAGGATCTAGTGATCACCAGTCAGTGTGGTTTAATATAAGAACTGTGAAAGAGTCCCACCACACAAAAACAAAAGTTTTAGATGTTAGAAAAACAGACTTTTCAAAAATGAAATTAGTCATAAATGAGTCCTTATCAGACTGGAACGGATTACATGGAGTCCAGGAGAAATGGGACTACTTAAAAGGTGCATTATTGAAGGCAACAGAAAATTGCATTAGACTTGTCAGTAAAAGCAAAAAAAGGAAGAGACCACTGTGGTACTCAGCAGAAGTGGCCCAAATCATTAAAAATAAAAAGCTAGCATTTTGTAATTATAAAAAAAACCAGAGCAATGAAGATAAGGAAATCTACAAGATTAGGCAGAAAGAGGCCAAGCAAGTTATAAGAACTTCTAAAGCGCAGGCAGAAGAAAAACTAGCTCAGTCTATGAAAAAGGAAATTAAAACAAGGAATAACTAAATTAAAAACAAAGGACGGAAGGTATGTAGAAGAGAATAAAGGGCTAGCCGACTGCCTTAATGACTACTTCTGTTCAGTTTTTACAAAAGAAAAAGAAGGACCTCCACTAGAAAGGATGACTAATAAATCGTTTGATACATGTGTCTTTACAGAGGAAGATGTTCTAAGTTTGCTGTCTAAAGTGAAGACAAATAAGTCACAGGGGCCTGATGAGATACACCCAAAATTATTAAAAGAGCTTAGTGGTGAGCTGGCAAAACCGTTAACAGATTTATTTAACCAATCATTAGTAACAGGAGTCGTCCCTGAAGATTGGAAATTGGCAAATGTTGTGGCCATTCACAAGAAAGGTAGTAGGGAGGAATCGAGCAACTATAGACCAGTGAGTCTGACATCAATAGTAGGCAAATTAATGGAAACCCTATTAAAGGATAGGATTGTGGAACATCTAAAATCCCATGGATTGCAAAATGAAAAACAACATGGGTTTACTTCAGGGAGATCATGTCAAACAAATCTTATAGATTTTTTTGACTGGGTGACTAAAATAATAGACGGTGGAGGTGCAGTAGACATCGCATATCTAGATTTTAGTAAGGCTTTTGACACTGTCCCACATAGAAGACTTATCAATAAACTGCAGTCATTGAGCATGGACTCCCATATTGTTGAGTGGATTAGGCAGTGGCTGAGTGACAGACAACAGAGGGTTGTAGTCAATGGAGAACATTCAAAACAAGGTCATGTTACCAGTGGGGTTCCACAGGGATCTGTACTGGGACCAATTTTGTTTAATATCTTCATAAGTGATATTGCAAAAGGCCTCGATGGTAAGGTTTGTCTTTTTGCTGATGACACAAAGATATGTAACAGGGTTGATGTTCCTGGAGGGAAACGCCAAATGGAAAAGGATTTAGGAAAACTAGAAGAATGGTCAGTAGGGATGAGCGAACCCGAACTGTATAGTTCGGGTTCGTACCGAAATTTAGGGTGTCCGTGACACGGACCCGAACCCGGACTTTTTTGTAAAAGTCCGGGTTCGGGTTCGGTGTTCGTCGCTTTCTTGGCGCTTTTTGAAAGGCTGCAAAGCAGCCAATCAACAAGCGTCATACTACTTGCCCCAAGAGGCCATCACAGCCATGCCTACTATTAGCCAGAGCACCATGTGACCCAGCCTCTATTTAAGCTGGAGTCACATAGCGCCGCCCGTCACTCTGCTCTGATTAGCGTAGGGAGAGGTTGCAGCTGCGACAGTAGGGCGAGATTAGGCTGATTAACTCCTCCAAAAGACTCCATCCAGTGATCGATCTGCAGCTGTGGATCATTGAGCTGCTGATACTCAATTGCTCACTGTTTTTAGGCTGCCCAGACCGTTTGTCAGTCACCTTTTTCTGGGGTGATCGGCGGCCATTTTGTGTCTTGTGGTGCGCCAGCACAAGCTGCGACCAAGTGCATTTGACCCTCAATGGTGTGGTTGTTTTTTGGCTAAAGCCTACATCAGGGTGAAGCTGTCACACCAAGTGCATTTAACCAGCAATAGTCTGTTTATTTTTTGGCCATATACTACATCAGGGGCAAGCTGCGCCTGTCACCAAGTGCATTTAACCCTCAGTAGTGTGGTTGGTCAAGCTGTCACACCAAGTGCATTTAACCAGCAATAGTCTATTTATTTTTTTGGCCATATACTACATCAGGGGCAAGCTGCGCCTGTCACCAAGTGCATTTAACCCTCAGTAGTGTGGTTGGTCAAGCTGTCACACCAAGTGCATTTAACCATCAATAGTGCGGTTATTTTTTGGCCATATCCCAGTCTAATTCTGTCAGTAAACGTATACCTGTCACCCAGCGCCTAAATACTAGGCCAATTTAGCAATTTCCTAATTTAGTGGTTTCTGCTGTATCAGAGCTATTTGAAATCTATCCCTAAAGGGTATATAATATTCAAGGTGCACATAGGGTCATTCAGAATAACTTCACACACATGCTACTGTGCATTTCCAAGTCTAATTCTGTCAGTAAATCTATACCTGTCACCCAGCGCCTAAATACTAGGCCTCAAATTTATATCCCGCTAAATCTGTCGTTACTGCTGTACTGTTGTGGCTGGGCAAGTTATTTAGTGTCCGTCAAAGCACATTTTTTGTTCTGGGTTGAAATCCAATTCCCAATTTTGCAATTTCCTAATTTAGTGGTTTCTGCTGTATCAGAGCTATTTGAAATCTATCCCTAAAAGGGTATATAATATTCAAGGTGCACATAGGGTCATTCAGAATAACTTCACACACACGTTACTGTGCATTTCTAAGTCTAATTCTGTCAGAAAACCCATACCTGTCACCCAGCGCCTAAATACCAGGCCTCAAATTTATATTCAGCTGAATTTGAATACAATACATTGGGCCAAATAATATTTTTGTTGTTGTGGTGAACGATAACAATGAGGAAAACATCTAGTAAGGGACGCGGACATGGTCGTGGTGGTGTTAGTGGACCCTCTGATGCTGGGAGAGGACGTGGCCGTTCTGCCACATCCACACGTCCTAGTGTACCAACTACCTCAGGTCCCAGTAGCCGCCAGAATTTACAGCGATATTTGGTGGGGCCCAATGTCGTTCTAAGGATGGTAAGGCCTGAGCAGGTACAGGCATTAGTCAATTGGGTGGCCGACAGTGGATCCAACACGTTCACATTATCTCCCACCCAGTCTTCTGCAGAAAGCGCACAGATGGCGCCTGAAAACCAAGCCCATCAGTCTGTCACATCACCCCCATGCATACCAGGGAAACTGTCTGAGCCTCAAGTTATGCAGAAGTCTCTTATGCTGTTTGAAGACTTCGCTGGCAGGGTTTCCCAAGGGCATCCACCCAGCCCTTCCCCAGCGGTGGAAGACATAGAATGCACTGAGGCACAGCCACTTATGTTTCCTGATGATGAGGACATGGGAATACCACCTCAGCATGTCTCTGATGATGACGAAACACAGGTGTCAACTGCTGCGTCTTTCTGCAGTGTGCAGACTGAACAGGAGGTCAGGGATCAAGACTGGGTGGAAGACGATGCAGGGGACGATGAGGTCCTAGACCCCACATGGAATGAAGGTCGTGCCACTGACTTTCACAGTTCGGAGTAAGAAGCAGTGTTGAGACCGAGCCAACAGCGTAGCAAAAGAGGGAGCAATGGGCAAAAGCAGAACACCCGCCGCCAAGAGACTCCGCCTGCTACTGACCGCCGCCATCTTGGACCGAGCACCCCAAAGGCAGCTTCAAGGAGTTCCCTGGCATGGCACTTCTTCAAACAATGTGCTGACGACAAGACCCGAGTGGTTTGCACGCTGTGCCATCAGAGCCTGAAGCGAGGCATTAACGTTCTGAACCTTAGCACAACCTGCATGACCAGGCACCTGCATGCAAAGCATGAACTGCAGTGGAGTAAACACCATAAAAACAAGGAAGTCGCTCAGGCTCCCCCTGCTACCTCTTCTGCTGCTGCCACCTCGGCCTCTTCCTCCACCTCTGGAGGAACGTTGGCACCTGCCGCCCAGCAAACAGGGGATGTACCACCACCAACACCACCACCACCACCGTCACCAAGCGTCTTAACCATGTCACACGGCAGCGTTCAGCTCTCCATCTCACAAACATTTGAGAGAAAGCGTAAATTCCCACCTAGCCACCCTCGATCCCTGGCCCTGAATGCCAGCATTTCTAAACTACTGGCCTATGAAATGCTGTCATTTAGGCTGGTGGACACAGACAGCTTCAAACAGCTCATGTCGCTTGCTGTCCCACAGTATGTTGTTTCCAGCCGCCACTACTTCTCCAAGAGAGCCGTGCCTTCCCTGCACAACCAAGTATCCAATAAAATCAAGTGTGCACTGCGCAACGCCATCTGTAGCAAGGTCCACCTAACCACAGATACGTGGACCAGTAAGCACGGCCAGGGACGCTATATCTCCCTAACTGCACACTGGGTAAATGTAGTGGCAGCTGGGCCCCAGGCGGAGAGCTGTTTGGCGCACATCCTTCCGCCGCCAAAGATCGCAGGGCAACATTCTTTGCCTCCTGTTGCCACCTCCTCCTTCTCGGCTTCCTCCTCCTCCTCTTCTTCCACCTGCTCATCCAGTCAGCCACACACCTTCACCACCAACTTCAGCACAGCCCGGGGTAAACGTCAGCAGGCCATTCTGAAACTCATATGTTTGGGGGACAGGCCCCACACCGCACAGGAGTTGTGGCGGGGTATAGAACTTCAGACCGACGAGTGGTTGCTGCCGGTCAGCCTCAAGGTCGGCCTGGTGGTGTGCGATAATGGGCGAAATCTCGTTGCAGCTCTGGGACTAGCCGGTTTGATGCACATCCCTTGCTTGGCGCATGTGCTGAATTTGGTGGTGCAGAAGTTCATTCACAACTACCCCGACATGTCAGAGCTGCTGCATAAAGTGCGGGCCATCTGTTCGCGCTTCCGGCGTTCACATCCTGCTGCTGCTCGCCTGTCTGCGGTACAGCGTAACTTCGGCCTTCCCGCTCACCGCCTCATATGCGATGTGCCCACCAGGTGGAACTCCACCTTGCACATGCTGGACAGACTGTGCGAGCAGCAGCAGGCCATAGTGGAGTTTCAGCTGCAGCACGCACGGGTCAGTCGCACTCCGGAACAGCACCACTTCACCACCGATGACTGGGCCTCCATGAGAGACCTGTGTGCCCTGTTGCGCTGTTTCGAGTACTCCACCAACATGGCCAGTGGCAATGACGCCGTTATCAGCGTCACAATACCACTTCTATGTCTCCTTGAGAAAACACTTAGGGCGATGATGGAAGAGGAGGTGGCCCAGGAGGAGGAGGAGGAGGAGGAGGAAGAGGGGTCATTTTTAGTACTTTCAGGCCAGTCTCTTCGAAGTGACTCAGAGGAAGGTTTTTTGCAACAGCAGAGGCCAGGTACAAATGTGGCCAGCCAGGGCCCACGGCTGGAGGACGAGGAGGACGAGGATGAGGTGGAGGAAGATGAGGATGAAGCATGGTCACAGCGGGGTGGCACCCAACGCAGCTCGGGCCCATCACTGGTGCGTGGCTGGGGGGAAAGGCAGGACAATAACGATACGTGGAAAATTTTTGTCAACACGCCACAGCTAACTGCACCACCACCTGATACGCAACGTGTTAGCAGGAGGCAACATTTCACTAACATGGTGTAACAGTACGTGTACACACCCCTCCACGTACTGACTGATGGTTCGGCCCCATTCAACTTCTGGGTCTCTAAATTGTCCACGTGGCCAAAGCTAGCCTTTTATGCCTTGGAGGTGCTGGCCTGCCCGGCGGCCAGCGTTTTGTCTGAACGTGTATTCAGCATGGCAGGGGGCGTCATTACAGACAAACGCAGCCGCCTGTCTACAGCTAATGTGGACAAGCTGACGTTCATAAAAATGAACCAGGCATGGATCCCACAGGACCTGTCCGTCCCTTGTCCAGAATAGACATTAACTACCTCCCCTTAACCATATATTATTGTACTCCAGGGCACTTCCTCATTCAATCCTATTTTTATTTTCATTTTACCATTATATTGCGAGGCTACCCAAAGTTGAATGAACCTCTCCTCTGTCTGGGTGCCGGGGCCTAAATATATGCCAATGGACTGTTCCAATGTTGGGTGACGTGAAGCCTGATTCTCTGCTATGACATGCAGACTAATTCTCTGCTGACATGAAGCCAGATTCTCTGTTACGGGACCTCTCTCCTCTGCCTGGGTGCTGGGCCTAAATATCTGACAATGGACTGTTGCAGTGATGGCTGACATGAAGCCAGATTTTCTGCTATGACATGCAGACTAATTCTCTGCTGACATGAAGCCAGATCCTCTGTTACGGGACCTCTCTCCTCTGCCTGGGTGCTGGGCCTAAATATATGCCAATGGACTGTTGCACTGGTGGCTGACGTGAAGCCTGATTCTCTGCTATGACATGCAGACTAATTCTCTGCTGACATGAAGCCAGATTCTCTGTTACGGGACCTCTCTCCTCTGCCTGGGTGCTGGGCCTAAATATATGCCAATGGACTGTTGCACTGGTGGCTGACGTGAAGCCTGATTCTCTGCTATGACATGCAGACTAATTCTCTGCTGACATGAAGCCAGATTCTCTGTTACGGGACCTCTCTCCTCTGCCTGGGTGCTGGGCCTAAATATCTGACAATGGACTGTTGCAGTGGTGGCTGACGTGAAGCCTGATTCTCTGCTATGACATGCAGACTGATTCTCTGCTGACATGAAGCCAGATTCTCTGTTACGGGACCTCTCTCCTCTGCCTGGGTGCTGGGCCTAAATATCTGACAATGGACTGTTGCATTGGTGGCTGACGTGAAGCCTGATTCTCTGCTAGGACATGCAGACTGATTCTCTGCTGAAATGAAGCCAGATTGTCTGTTACGGGACCTCTCTCCTCTGCCTGGGTGCTGGGCCTAAATTCATGAAAATGGACTGTTGCAGTGATGCGTGACGTGAAGCCTGATTCTCTGCTTTGATATGAAGACTGATTCTCTGCTGACATGAAGCCAGATTGTCTGTTACGGGACCTCTCTCCTCTGCCTGGGTGCTGGGCCTAAATATCTGACAATGGACTGTTGCATTGGTGGCTGACGTGAAGCCTGATTCTCTGCTATGATATGAAGACTGATTCTCTGCTGACATGAAGCCAGATTGTCTGTTACGGGACCTCTCTCCTCTGCCTGGGTGCTGGGCCTAAATATCTGACAATGGACTGTTGCAGTGGTGGCTGACGTGAAGCCTGATTCTCTTCTAGGACATGCAGACTGATTCTCTGCTGACATGAAGCCAGATTATCTGTTACGGGACCTCTCTCCTCTGCCTGGGTGCTGGGCCTAAATATCTGACAATGGACTGTTGCATTGGTGGCTGACGTGAAGCCTGATTCTCTGCTAGGACATGCAGACTGATTCTCTGCTGACATGAAGCCAGATTCTCTGTTACGGGACCTCTCTCCTCTGCCTGGGTGCCGGGGCCTAAATATCTGAGAATGGACTGTTCCAGTGGTGGGTGACGTGAAGCCAGATTCTCTGCTATGGGACCTCTCTCCAATTGATTTTGGTTAATTTTTATTTATTTAATGTTTATTTTTATTCATTTCCCTATCCACATTTGTTTGCAGGGGATTTACCTACATGTTGCTGCCTTTTGCAGCCCTCTAGCCCTTTCCTGGGCTGTTTTACAGCCTTTTTAGTGCCGAAAAGTTCGGGTCCCCATTGACTTCAATGGGGTTCAGGGTTCGGGACGAAGTTCAGATCGGGTTCGGATCCCGAACCCGAACATTTTCGGGAAGTTCGGCCGAACTTCTCGAACCCGAACATCCAGGTGTCCGCTCAACTCTAATGGTCAGAACTCTGGCAACTGAAATTTAATGTGGATAAGTGCAAGATAATGCACCTGGGGCGTAAAAACCCAAGGGCAGAATATAGAATATTTGACACAGTCCTGACCTCAGTATCTGAGGAAAGAGATTTAGGAGTAATTATTTCAGAAGACTTAAAGGTGGGAAGACAATGTAATAGAGCAGCACGAAATGCCAGCAGAATGCTTGGGTGTATAGGGAGAGGTATAAGCAGTAGAAAGAGTGAAGTGCTTATGCCGCTGTACAGAACACTGGTGAGACCTCACTTGGAGTATTGTGCGCAGTACTGGAGGCTATATCTCCAGAAAGATATGGATACTCTAGAGAGAGTTCAGAGAAGAGCTACTAAACTAGTACATGGATTACCATTCATGTTATGCTGCCTTTCCAGCGACCCTCGCGTTATACGCATTGTAGATAACACGGATTCATCCTTCTCAACCCCAACTATAAAGAGAACTTCTCATCTCTCATTCCTCTGGTGAAGAGGACGAGCAAAATAGTGCAATATCAGAAGATCCTTGTTGGAAAATTTCAATAAAAATTTCCATCTGACAATGCTGGCCGCAGAGTCCGTACTTCCTTAGGCAACTGAGAAAGGGAGACAAGGGGAACACACAGCAGTTCCAACAAAGGCAGGGCAACACTCTCCAAGGCATGGGACACTTTTATGACACCCCACCAGCAATCTCACCCTGAAGCGTGGCCTAGTGGTACAAGGAGGGAAAAGTTTTGGAAGATGGTGAAGAAATACATAGCAGACCGAGTCAGCATCCTAAATGATCCCTCAGTGCCTTACAACTACTGAGTGTCCAAGCTGGACTCGTGGCACAAACTTGCGCTCTATGCCTTGGAAGTGCTGCCATCTCCACACCATATCACCTTGCCACTCATTTTTATCACCATGCTACTGCTGCTGCTTAAAATGACATAAACTGATCACCAGGCCCACAATCTAATTAAAGTTTTACACACAAAACCAAAGTAAAAAAAAAAAAGATTTATAGGAAATATTGATTGAAAACATTCTTTCCGATACAATCTGTATATCACATAAAGGAGGGCCTCATTCACATTGAGTTACGGGCCTGCAGGTGAGCTGACCAAGTAAAAGATTTTAGGTGCGGGCTTGCTGGTAAGCTGACCCTGTAAAACATTATGGGCGAGGGCCTGCTGCTGAACTGACCCTCTAAAATATTATGGGTGAGGGTCTGCCGCTGAACTGACTCTCTAAAACAATATGGGTGAGGGCCTGCTGCTGAACTGACCCTCTAAAACATTAGGGGCGAGGGCCTGCTGCTGAACTGACCCTCTAAAACATTAGGGGCGAGGGCCTGCTGCTGAGCTGACCCTATCACAAAAATAGAGTGGAGGGAAAAAAGACAATCTGGATGAGGAGGACGAGAAAACAAGATTCAACCAGATACTCATTTTTTTTGTGGTGGAAAAGGTGTATTGGAATACACTACAGTAGATTGAGTACATTATAAATTATAGATTGAAATAGTCTTTATGTTCATCATCTGCTCAGCTCTCCTCTGGTGGAGTTAAGAAGTCAGGGGCAATCCAGGCCTTGTTCATTTTTATCGGAGTCAACCTGTCAGCATTGCTAGTGGACAAGCGAATACGCTTATCTGTTATTATGCCACCAGCAGCACTAAATACACGCTCAGACAAAGGTCTGGTGGCAGGGCAGGCCAGCACTTCCAAGGCATAGAGCGCAAGTTTGTGCAACGAGTCCAGCTTGGACACTCAGTAGTTGTAAGGCACTGAGGGATCATTTAGGACGCTGACTCGGTCTGCTATGTATTTCTTCACCATCTTCCGAAACTTTTCCCTCCTTGTACCACTAGGCCACACTTCAGGGTGAGATTGCTGGTGGGGTGTCATAAAAGTGTCCCATGCCTTGGAGATTGTTTCCCTGCCTTTGTTGGAACTGCTGTGTGTTCCCCTTGTCTCCCTTTCTCAGTTGACTAAGGAAGTACGGACTCTGCGGCCAGCATTGTCAGATGGAAATTTTTATTGAAATTTTCCAACAAGGATCTTCTGATATTGCACTATTTTGCTCATCCTCTCCACCAGAGGAATGAGAGACGAGAAGTTCTCTTTATAGTTGGGGTCGAGAAGGATGAATCTGTGTTATCTAAAATGCGTATAACGCGAGGGTCGCTGGAAAGGCAGCATAACATGAAGTCAGCCATGTGTGCCAGAGTACCAACAGGCAAGACGTCGATGTTGACATCAGGATGACTCTCCATATCCTCCTCCTCCTCTTCTGCCCATCCACGCTGAACAGATGGAATTAAAGTTCCATGGTTACTACCCTCTGTAGCAAAGTCAACTGTCTCCAGCTTCTCCTCCTCCTCCTCTTCATGGTCCAATTTGCGCTGAGAAGACGGTTGGGCTGGCTATCACCCTGTATAATGTCCTCCCCCATTTCCATGCCTGCCACATTCAGAGTGTCGTCCTTAATTGTGAGCAGAGATCGTTTAAGTAGACACAGCAGTGGGATGGTTACGCTGATAATAGCGTTATCGCCATTAACAATTTGCACTTGCGTTCAAATGACTGTGTTATGGACATTTGGATGCTGCGCTGGGACAGGGAAGTGGATGTTGTTGCTGATGGTTCATGCGAAGGTCCAGGTGCAGGGTGAAGGGCATCCGGTCCTGCGCCTTCGACAGGGGATTGGCCAGCAGTGCTTAACACAGGGGAAGAAGAGGCAGTGGTGTAACCCGCAGACCCAGATTGTGGGCCTACGCGTTCGGACCACTTGTTACGGTGCTTGGATGCCATGTGGCGGATCATGCTGGTGAGGTTGCTAGTGTTCACGCTCTGGCTCATTTTGGTACGGCACAGGTTGCAAACTACCACTCTTTTGTCATCTGCACTTTCCTCAAAAAAGCGACATACTGCAAAACGCCTACCCATTGGCAAGGTAGATTTACACATGGGGGTGTAACAGTTGCGGGCCTATTTGGTGTGGGCCGACTTCTCCCTTTTGCAACCCCACTGACTGTTCCAGCCTGTTGCGGTGCTGCGGATACCTCCCCTTTCTGTACTGCTGTCCTTGCTCGGCTTTTCACCTTTCCATGTTGGGTCAGTGACCTTATCGTCAACCACCTACTCTTCCACTTCCTCACTCTGCACATCCTCCTGATTTGACCTAACCACAACTTCAGTGATTGGTAACTGTGTCTCATCATCATCCACCTCGTGAACGAATGATTGCCGTTCACCACTGTCATCTTCTCGAGAATTGGGAATCAGGGCACAATATATCAGGTCCCTCTTCAAGCTTGCTGAGCGTGAGGGCCAAATGTAATAGTCTATAAATACAGGACCTAACCTGGGCAAGGTTAATTAACAACTTTATTTACAAATGCCTAAATAGGCAATAGAACCTATCTTGTCCCGGGTGCAAATTAATACTTCACTTTTATTGCAATATTTATTAAAATATTTATTAAAATCTAACACTAAATATGAACACGAATCACAGCTTGATTGGTTACAGACAAATGAAACAAAATGCTACTAGGGTGTGAAAAACACAGTCTTCAATCCACTGTTAGAAGTGATGGTTTACTCAATTAGAGGGGATGTACACAGTCCCTCACTCAGCGAAATCTGATTATCAAAAACTACCATAAGATGGTGTCTCCCAAACATTGAGAAATATAAAAAAAAAAAAAAAAAGAGAGAGAGAGAGTGAGCTGGAGTACAACAATGGTTGGGTTAGGTCGGTATACATGTCTTTCTGCACAAGTCCTGTGGGATCTTTGCCTGGTTCATTTTAATGTACGTGAGCTTGTCCACATTGGCTGTGGAAAGACGGCTGTGCTTGTCTGTAATAACCCCCTCCTGCAGTGCTAAACAAACGTTCAGACAATACACTGGCTGCAGGGCATGCCAGCACCTCCAAGGCGTAAAGGGCAAGCTCAGGCCATGTGCCTAATTTGGAGACCCAGAAGTTGAAGGGAGCAGACCCAACGGTCAGTACATGTAGGTGTGTGCACACATACTGCTCTAACGTGTCGCACGTCCCCGTGACGTCCACAATCCAATTGGATATCTTCTCTATCAACTTTCGATGTTCTTTTATGCGCCTACCATGGTGATCACGGTCCTCCACATAATCTTCCACCCAGTCTTCACCCCATCCCTTGTTGGTCTGCACACTGCAGAAAGCCATAGCAGTTGGCACCTGTGTTTCGTCATCATCTTCCTAGACGTGCTGCGGTGGTCCTCCCATGTACTCATCCTGAAACATAAGTGGTTGGGCATCGGTGCACTAAATCTCTTTCACTTCTGGGGAAGGGTTAGGTGGATGGCCCTGGGAAACCCTGCTAGCAGAGTCATCAAAAAGCAGAAGAGACTGCTGCATGACTTGGGGCTCAGACTGCTTGGCTGATTTGCAAGAGGGTGAGGTGAAAGACTGATGGCCATGGGCTGCAGGTGCCAACTCTGATCTTTCAGCAGGGGAATGGGTGGGAGACAATGTGAAAGAACTGGAGGCACTGTCAGCCACCCAATCTACTATCGCTTGTACTTGTTCTGGCCTTACCATTCGTAGAGCTGCATTCAGAACTACCAAATAATGCTGAAGGTTCTGTCGCCTACTCGCACCTGAGGAAGGTGTTTCACTTGTGCTTGTAGCTGGCACAGATCGACCATGTCCTTTCCCTGCAACAGGAGGTCCACCAGCAGCACCATGACTGGGGTCACATCCCTTATTTGACGCTCTCCTCATTCTTTGCGTTCACCCACCAAACTAACACATGGTTTGTGTCAGGCGACAATGTAACCGCCAATAGTCAACAATTAAGTTCACTGACAGTAAGTCAGTACCGGTGTAATAAAGAGAAAAATGTATTGAGGTCACACAACAGTGTGACAGGTGAATTTTATACCATTACTTCACGGTCACAAAAAATTTGAATTTAGCAACCAAAAATTTAACAGCAGTATTGACTGGTTGTATTGGACTGTCAGAAATGCAACGCAGGCGGCAAATGTAGTATCTATACAAAAAGCCCTATTGGAGATCCTCGGGATATCAATGCAAATAAACAACGGTCAATAGACCAAAAAAATCCCTTTAGGGATCTCCACAAAATTTTATAAAATGATCTTTTTTATTGTTTTAAAACATACGGTGTCAGGACAGAAAAGTTAAAACTATCAGTCCAAGCTTGATTTTATACCAATTTACCGGTAACTGAGAGGCATGTGGCCATATGCCTGTTATAACCACATCCAAATGCTCATTACACTATGTTGGGAAATGGGCAAAACAACATGTGTGATTTAAAGTGCAATTTTGCAACAGGTATGCACATAACCCTGTTCCTGGGTGCATTAACCATGGACAGCTGAGCATGACTTGTATAGACGATAGAGACAGGCTGTTATTGTAATTGCTGATTTGTTGTTCATGCGTATGCACATAGAAGGCAGGCTTTTGAATGACTGAATAGTGCTAAAGTCCAACCACACAACAATTTATTGTGGTTAATCTTTGCCTGTTTATTTCACAGGTATAGCACTTTAGTCAATTACACTGTAATTGCTACAATGTGTAAGGAACACATGACTCAATGGCATACATTGTTACTGAACACTATCTATATGCCGCCCCGTCTTTATCTCTCTGTACTGTGCAATGGTAAGCCTCAATGAACGCATATGTTGCTGACTGACTTGCCCTCAGTAAGACATCGCTCACTGTATATCACACTTGGACTGTCTAAAACTAAAGCGCAGCACGATTACACCCCACCCAACATGTTTTGCCACAGAAGTGGCTTCGTCAGGGGATGTGGATTTAATTTACTGAATTGATTACACTCACATATGTAGCATAGGGGTACTTTACAGAAAAAAAATTGAATATGTCACTCCCTGGGTCCCTGTACTCAGACAGATTACCTATACTATTTTCCCTTCCCCTGGCACATATGCAGTGCAGGTGCACTTAAAAAATGGGTATATGTTGCCCACTGAACTAAAAGAACAGGATTAAATTATTGTTCCTGGCACATGTGCCGTGCTGGTGCACTGAACGTGCACAAATTGGCCGCCGATATCCACCTAACTAACAGACGGATAAAACGTATTTTTTTTTGTCACTGGGCTAAGGGCAGGGTACAAAAATGTTGCATTGCATCCATAAAAGAAAATCGCTGTAGATCGCAGAGTTAATAAGTTCTGATATCAGATTCTTTCCTATTCTCTACCTCACAGCAGCATCCAATCCCTACACTAGTAAGAGCAGAGTGACGTGCGGCGCTCCATGACTCCAGCTTATATAGAGGCTGGGTCACATGTGTGCACTGGCCAATCACATCTGTTCCATTAGTAGGCATGGCTGTGATGGCTTCTAAGGGCACACAAGTTACGCGCTTGTTGATTGGCTGCTCTGCAGCCTTTCAAAAAGCGCCATTAAATCGCCAAACACCGAACTCGAAACAGAACTTTTACTGAAATGTTCGGGTCTGGGGTCAAAAAATCCTAAAGTTCGGTACGAACCCGAACTTTAACCCCTTAGGGACACAGCCTTTTTACACCTTAGGACCAGGCCATTTTTTGCAAATCTGACCAGTGTCACTTTAAGTGATGATAACTTTAAAACGCTTTGACTTATCCAGGCCATTCTGAGATTGTTTTTTCGTCACATATTGTACTTCATGACACTGGTAAAAAAAGTAAAAAAAAAAAAAAATTTTTGCATAAAAAAATGTCAAATTTACCAAAAATTTGGAAAAATTAGCCAATTTCAAAGTTTCAGTTTCTCTACTTCTGTAATACATAGTAATACCCCTAAAAATTGTGATGACTTTACATTCCCCATATGTCTACTTCATGTTTGAATTATTTTGGGAATTATATTTTATTTTTTGGGGATGTTACAAGGCTTAGAAGTTTAGAAGCAAATCTTGAAATTTTTCAGAAATTTACAAAAACCCAATTTTTAGGGACCACTACAGCTCTGAAGTCACTTTGCGAGGCTTAAATAATAGAAACCACCCAAAAATGACCCCATTCTATAAACTACACCCCTCAAGGTATTCAAAACTGATTTTACAAACTTTGTTAACCCTTTAGGTGTTGCACAAGAGTTATTGGCAAATGGGGATGAAATTTGAGAATTTCATTTTATTGCCTAATTTTCCATTTTAACCCATTTTTTCCACTAACAAAGCAAGGGTTAACAGCCAAATAAGACTGTATCTTTATTGCCCTGACTCTGCCGTTTACAGAAACACCCCATATGTGGCCGTAAACTACTGTACGGCCACACAGCGGGGCGTAGAGTGAAAGGTGCGCCGTTTGGTTTTTGGAAGGCAGGTTTTGCTGGACTGTTTTTTTGACACCATGTCCCATTTGAAGCCCCCTGATGCACCCCTAGAGTAGAAACTCCATAAAAGTTACCCCATCTAAGAAACTACACCCCTCAAGGTATACAAAACTGATTTTATAAACTTTGTTAACCCTTTAGGTGTTGCACAAGATTTAATGGAAAATAGAGATACAATTTCAAAATTTCACTTTTTTGGCAGATTTTCCATTTTAATATTTTTTTTCCAGTTACAAAGCAAGGGTTAACAGCCAAACAAAACTCAATATTTATGGCCCTGATTCTGTAGTTTACAGAAACACCTCATATGTGGCTGTAGACCGCTGTACGGGCACACGGCAGGGCGCAGAAGGAAAGGAATGCCATACGGTTTTTGGAAGGCAGATTTTGCTGGACTGGTTTTTTGACACCATGTCCCATTTGAAGCCCCCCTGATGCACCCCTAGAGTAGAAACTCCATAAAAGTTACCCCATCTAAGAAACTACACCCCTCAAGGTATACAAAACTGATTTTATAAACTTTGTTAACCCTTTAGGTGTTGCACAAGATTTAATGGAAAATAGAGACACAATTTCAAAATTTCACTTTTTTGACAGATTTTCCATTTTAATATTTTTTTTCCAGTTACAAAGCAAGGGTTAACAGCCAAACAAAACTCATTATTTATGGCCCTGATTCTGTAGTTTACAGAAACACCCCATATGTGGTCGTAAACCGCTGTACGGTCACACGGCAGGGCGCAGAAGGAAAGGAATGCCATACGGTTTTTGGAAGGCAGATTTTGCTGGACTGGTTTTTTTGACACCATGTCCCATTTGAAGCCCCCCTGATGCACCCCTAGAGTAGAAACTCCAAAAAAGTGACCCCATTTTAGAAACTACGGGATAGGGTGGCAGTTTTGTTGGTACAAGTTTAGGGTACATATGATTTTTGGTTGCTCTATATTACACTTTTTGTGCGGCAAGGTAACAAGAAATTGCTTTTTTGGCACCGTTTTTTTTTTTGTTATTTACACCATTCATCTGACAGGTTAGATCATGTGGTAATTTTATAGAGCAGGTTGTCACGGATGCGGTGATACCCAATATGTATACAATTTTTTTTTATTTATGTACGTTTTACACAATAATTTCATTTTTAAAACAAAAAAATTGTTTTAGTGTCTCCATAGTCTAAGAGCCATAGTTTTTTCAATTTTTGGGCGATTATCTTAAGTAGGGTCTCATTTTTTGTGGGATGAGATGACGGTTTGATTGGCACTATTTTGGGGTGCACATGACTTTTTGATTGCTTGCTATTACACTTTTTGTGACGGAAGATGACAAAAAATGGCATTTTTTACACCGTTTTTATTTTTATTTTTTTACGGTGGTCATCTGAGGGGTTAGGTCATGTGATATTTTTATAGAGCCGGTCAATACGGACGCGGCGATACCTAATATGTATACTTTTTTTTATTTATGTAAGTTTTACACAATGATTTCATTTTTGAAACAAAAGAAATCATGTTTTAGTGTTTCCATAGTCTAAGAGCCATAACATTTTCAGTTTTTGGGCGATTATCTTGGGTAGGGTATGATTTTTGCGGGATGAGATAACAGTTTGATTGTTACAATTTTGGCGTAGATGCGACTTTTTTGATCACTTTTATTACCTTTTTTGGGAAGTAAGGTGGGCAAAATTCCAATTTCATCATAGTTTAAAATTTTTTATTTTTATGGCGTTCACCGTTCGGGTAAAGTAACATTACCGTTTTATAGATCAGGTCGTTACGGACGCGGCGATACCAAACATGTGTAGGGAATTTTATTTTTTTCATTTTTAATCAGTGATAAATGTGTTTTTTGATTTTTACTTTATTTTCACTTTTTTCACTTTTTTTTTGGCCCAGACCCACTTGGTTCTTGAAGATCCAGTGGGTCTGATGTCTGCATAATACAGTACAGTACAATATATATTGTACTGTACTGTATTTTACTTACACTTTGTCTGAACAGATCTATGCTTTCAGCACAGATCTGTTCAGAACCATGGACAGCAGGACGCCTGAGAAGGCGTCCTGTTGCCATGGGAACCTTCCCCGTCTGCTCAGTAGTGTTCAGAACTGCGCAGACGGGGAAGGGTAAGGACGGGGCTTGGGGGGCTGCCTGAAAGCTCTCTCCCTCTCCATTCGGGGGACTGCAAAGGCACAGCAGCCCCCCGATGGGAGAGGGAGGGAGCTCCCTGAGCTGTTAACCTTTTCCATACAGCGGTCCGTACGGACCGCTGTATGGAAAGGGTTAAACGGCTGACATCGCATCACCGATGTCAGCCGTTTATACCAGGCTGCCAGCAATGTGCTGGCACCCTGGTATACCCACTAGACGCCAACGATTACGCAATGGGAGGCGGGCGGGGGATCGCGATCCCGCCTACCGCACCGCCCGCCTCCCGCACCGCCCGCACCGCCCGCAACCCTCCCCCTGCACCTCCCACCGTGCCCAAATAACTCAGGGGTGCAGGGGGAGGAATACTGGACAAAGTTTTGAATCCTAAAGTTTCTGATCCCCGCGGTCAGGGACCGCGGGGATCATAAACTGCAGATATCGCAGCAAACCGCAGGTCTGAATTGACCTGCGGTTTGCCGCGATCGCTGACATGGGGGGGTCACAGGACCCCCCCGCGCATTTAGCCTAGGTGCCTGCTCAATGATTTGAGCAGGCACCGGGTTCCGATTACTGCCAGCCGCACGGCAGTGATCGAAAATGCACAGGGCGTACATGTACGCCCTGTGTCCTTAAGTACCAGGGCACAAGGGCGTACCTGTACGCCCTGTGTCCTTAAGGGGTTAATGTTCGGGTTTGCTCAACCCTATATATGTCACAGAAACACAAAGAATATGTACACTAGATTAGGCCCAGATTTTTGGACTTTGACCTAAAGGAACAGTTTTCTGATGCAGGACAGTATATGTCACAGAAACACGCAGAATATGGACACTATTTTAGGCCCAGATTTTTGTAATCTGTGGTACAGACTAGGGATCGACCCATTATCGGTTTTACCGATATTATCGGCCGATATTCTGGATTTTGAAAGTTATCGGTATCGGCATCTATTTTGCCGATATGCTGATAACGAATCGGGAACATGGATTGCGCTGCTCTCAGCGCGATCCGTGTTCCCTCAGCAGCACAGGGGAGAAGGAAGCAGTGTCTCCCTCCCCCTGTGCCACTACTGCCACCGATGAAAGGAGAGAGGAGAAGAGGAGAGGAGGGGCTGTGGCCACTGAGCCACCAATGATGTTGACTAATTCATTCATTCAAATTCAACAGGAGGCGGGAGCTGGCTGCAGAATCACATAGCCGGCTCCCAACCTCTATGAAAAGTAGCCACGATCTGCGGTAGTTAACCCCTCAGGTGCCACACCTGAGGAGTTAACTGCCACGGATCGCAGCTACCGCTCATAGAGGTTGGGAGCCGGCTATGTGATTCTTCCGCCAGTATTAATCATTGGTGGCAGGGGCCACATGGTCCCTCTTGCCTCCTCATTGGTGGTGCAGTGGCAGCTTCTGATCGGAGCCCCAGCAGTGTAAGCCTTGGGCTCTGATCAGTTACCATGGCAGCCGGGATGCTACTGAAGCTCTGGCTGCCATGGTAAGCTCCATGCTGCTGTGTGCACAAGCGAGAGTGTCAGCTCCTATTCACCCAAATAGAGCTCTATCAGGGTGAATAGGACAAGGGTTAAAGCCCCTAACGGGACTAAAAGTTTGTTAAAAAAAAAAAGTTAAAGTAAATAAATACCAAAATATTAAGTATAAATGAAAAATAAAGATTTGCACAAAAAAATACAAGTTAACAATAAACATGTTCATTTTCAGCAGATTTGTGTAGGAATTTTTAGTTTTTTTCAAAAATGAAAATGCACAGAATATCGGTATAAATTATCGGCTATCGGCCTGAAAGCTCTAAAAAATCAATATTGGTTTTCTGACGTAGTTTATATTTATATTTTTTTTTACTATATCTGGCCCTGACAACCACACAAGGTATTGCAGCGTAGAGCTGATAATTCACAGATTGCACCGTTGGCAGCAAAAATGTGGATAGATTATGGGGAAAAAAATTTTGTTTTCTGTATTCTAATTTTTCCCCTATATCTGGCCCTGACAACCACAAAATTTATTTCAGAGCAGATCTGACAACTCACGTATGACACCATTTACAGCAAAAATGTGGATAGATTAAGGGAAAAAAAATGTTTTCACTAATAACTTCCTATCTCTGCCCCTGACACACAGAAGGTATTGCACAGATGTCACATGCCATGCAAACACCCTCTATATAGAAAAAGAATTGCTATTTTGCAAAGTATGTAAAAAAAAAAAAATTGCTGCCAATAAATTGCTGCCAACCACACACAATAGTCCTTTAAAAGGACTTTTGGGTCTTTGAAACGTTATTCACTTGAATAAAATACTATCACAAACTCCCTACACTATCTGTCCCTTCCTAAGCGCAGATCTCCCTGACTCTCAATGAGCCGAACCTGCGTCATTGGGTGCTATATAGCACCCAATGACGCGTTTCTGCCAGCCAATCACTGTAATGCCAGTAGCCAACATGGCTACTAGCTTTACAGTGATGGCAGTACTTACCTGCACGTTTATTGGCTGCTTAGCAGCCGCAAAATGTTGCGAGGAGGAGACTCGAGCATGGCGCTCGAGCACATGTGGTACTCTCCCGAGTAACGCCATGTGCCGAGCATAGCAATGCTCGAGCCAAACAAGTATTCGACCAAGAATACTCGCTCATCACTACAAAACATGCCAGAGCTAAACCAAGCCGAGTTTTTCCCATCTGCCAGTCTTTCTCTACACTTCCGGAGGACAAAAGCACTGCTTTGTGCAGCTCATGGGCAGTCAAACACAGACATAGGCTGCTCTACTGAATCACATGAAGTGGCAACCATCCCATAGGCAAACAGAGGCGGCGGCCAGGTGCAGCATCAGGAGTTCTCCCCTTCTCCTAGTCTCCCCTGTGGCAGCCAGGCCACATCAACAGTCAGTACGGTGTCTTTCACATTATCATCATTACTTTCTGCCTCTACCACTCAGACTTCTTCTCTGCTCCATTGTCTGCCATCAATATCGGAATGCATGGCCAGAAAACAACTTTATGTGCCCAGAAGTCAACTGGTGGCCGCATTGAACCTGCTGAATCCTGAGTGCATTGGGTGCTGGAAAACCTAGCTACACCTCTGGGATGTTGTAGCCATTGAATGATCTCACCCCCTCATATTTATTTTAGAACAGACAATGGCGCTCATACAGCATAGGATGACGGCGGAAGAGCAGTCAACAGCATATTGCTGTCCGCCCTTTTTTCGTGGAGGACCCACAAGAAGAAAGTCCCATGGAGGAGGAGGAGGAAGAGGATGAGGATCTGCCACTGGAGGAGGAGATGGGGGATGATGATGGTGACACCGGCCACAACACCCATTCGTCTCAGTGGGGGTGGAGCCAGAAACAACTGGCTGCTCAGCCAGAATAGCTTACGCCCTGACAAACGTATCATTCACATGAAACAGTCAGATGACTACTGAATAGCCATGCTTAAGACCCTCACTATCAAAGCAAAATGCAGGAATGTTCTCCTCCCTCCGAAAAAGGAGAACAAAATACCGTATTACCAGGAAACACTGTGTATGCAGCTTGCCACAGCTTTTGACGAGCAGACGCCTGCTACCAGCGTGCCTGAAAAGGAAGCCCCTCTCTACCCCACACAGAGTCACGCATCTCCCACCACCACAAGCAGCAGAAGCCACAGCACCAGTAGCAGCAGCATCACCCATTTTACTTAACATTGTGGCAAATCAGCAAGCAAAGCTTTTCCGCCTCAACACCCGGTAAAGGCCTACTTAAGCTCTGGTCTGTCCTCAACACATATCCTGTTCCCTGACAAATGAACTTCTGGGCAGGCAGACTAGAATAGTAGTCCAAACTGGCCCAGTATAATTTGCTGACAGTGTCCCATCATGCCATTACTGCTGTCTGCCTGCCAAAATGTACATATGGCTGTAGCTACTGCCACCTACTGCCACCATTCTTAATGCTACTCATCTGCTGCTACTACTACCACTACTACTATTACTACTACCCATAGACAACCAATCTGCTGCCATGTATGCTCTATGCTATGCTGTTTCTGCTGCGGCTACTATTGCGGCCACGTGCCACTATTACGTTTTCCAATTAATCCCTTCAGTACCGAGCCACTTTTCACCTTAAATCCCAGGGCGACTTTTGCAAATCTGACATGCGTTACTTTATGTAGTAATAACTTTTGAACGCTTTTACTTATCCAAGCCATTCTGAGATTTTTTTCTCGTGACACATTGTACTTTGTGTCATAAATTTGAGTCATTATACTTCACCTTTATTTAACCATTTCACATCTGGGGCATTTGCCCCCTTCCTGACCAGGCCTAATTTTGCAAATCTGACATATCTCACTTTATGTGGTAATATGTGGTAATAGCTTTGGAACGCTTTTACTTATCCAAGCCATTAAGAGATTGTTTTCTCATGACAAATTGTACTTCATAATAGTCATAAATTTGAGTCAATATATTTCACCTTTATTTATGAAAAAATCCCAAATTTACCCAAAATGTAGAAAAATTTGCAATTTTCTAAATTTCTATTTCTCTGCTTTTAAATCAGAAAGTGATAATGCATAAAATATTTATTACTTAACATTCCCCATATGCCTAATTTTTGTTAGCATCATTTTGGAAATGTAATTTAATTTTTTTAGGACGTTAGAAGGCTTAGAAGTTTCAAAGCAATTCTTAAAATTTTTAAGAAAATTGTCAAAACCCACTTTTTAAGGACCAGTTCAGGTCTGAATTCACTTTGTGGGGCTTACATAGTGGATACACCCATGAATAACCCCATTGTAGAAACTACACCCCTCAAGTTACTTAAAACTGATTTTAAAAACTTTGTTAACCCTTTAGGCGTTCCACAAAGAAAAATGGAGATCAAATTTTAAACTTTTTTGGCAGATTTTCCATTTTAATAAATGTTTTCTTTAACACATCGAGGGTTAACAGCCAAACAAAACTCATCATTTATTACCCAGATTCTGCAGGTTACAGAAACACCCCACATGTAGTCATAAACTGCTGTATGGGCACATGGCAGGGTGCAGAAGAAAGGGAGCGCCACACGGTTTTTAGATGCCATGTCCCATTTGAAGCCCCCCTGATGCACCCTAATAGTAGAAACTCTCAAAAAGTTACCTCATTTTGGAAACTAGAGGATAGGGTACCGATTTTATTGGTACTATTTTTGGGTACATATGACCCAATTTTTTTTTTGTTTTAGCACAGTTTTTATTTATTTATTTTTACAGCATTCACCTGAGGAATTCTGTCAAGTGACATTTTGATAGAGTAGATTGTTATGGATGTGGCGATACCTAATATGTATACTTTTTCTTATTTATTTGTTTTACATAGGGATGAGCGAACTCGAACTGTATAGTTCGGGTTCGTACCGAATTTTGGGGTGTCCGTGACACGGACCCGAACCCGGACATTTTCGTAAAAGTCCGGGTTCGGGTTCGGTGTTCGTCGCTTTCTTCGCGCTTTTGTGACGCTTTCTTGGCGCTTTTTGAAAGGCTGCAAAGCAGCCAATCAACAAGCGTCATACTACTTGCCCCAAGAGGCCATCACAGCCATGCCTACTATTGGCATGGCTGTGATTGGCCAGAGCACCATGTGACCCAGCCTCTATTTAAGCTGGAGTCACATAGCGCCGCCCGTCACTCTGCTCTGATTAGCGTAGGGAGAGGTTGCGGCTGCGACAGTAGGGCGAGATTAGGCAGATTAACTCCTCCAAAGGACTTGATTAACTGATCGATCTGCAGCTGTGGATCATTGAGCTGCTGATCCTCAATTGCTCACTGTTTTTAGGCTGCACAGACCGTTTGTCAGTCACATTTTTCTGGGGTGATCGGCGGCCATTTTGTGTCTTGTGGTGCGCCAGCACAAGCTGCGACCAAGTGCATTTAACCCTCAATGGTGTGGTTGTTTTTTGGCTAAAGCCTACATCAGGGTGAAGCTGTCACACCAAGTGCATTTAACCAGCAATAGTCTGTTCATTTTTTGGCCATATACAAAATCAGGGGCAAGCTGCGCCTGTCACCAAGTGCATTTAACCCTCAATGGTGTGGTTGTTTTTTGGCTAAAGCCTACATCAGGGTGAAGCTGTCACACCAAGTGCATTTAACCAGCAATAGTCTGTTCATTTTTTGGCCATATACTAAATCAGGGGCAAGCTGCGCCTGTCACCAAGTGCATTTAACCCTCAATGGTGTGGTTGTTTTTTGGCTAAAGCCTACATCAGGGTGAAGCTGTCACACCAAGTGCATTTAACCAGCAATAGTCTGTTCATTTTTTGGCCATATACTAAATCAGGGGCAAGCTGCGCCTGTCACCAAGTGCATTTAACCCTCAATGGTGTGGTTGTTTTTTGGCTAAAGCCTACATCAGGGTGAAGCTGTCACACCAAGTGCATTTAACCAGCAATAGTCTGTTCATTTTTTGGCCATATACTAAATCAGGGGCAAGCTGCGCCTGTCACCAAGTGCATTTAACCCTCAATAGTCTGTTTATTTTTTGGCCATATCCCAGTCTAATTCTGTCACTAAATCCATACCGGTCACCCAGCGCCTAAATACTAGGCCTCAAATTTATATCCAGCTAAATCTGTCCCTAGTGCTGTAGCTGGGCGAGTTATTTAGTGTCCGTTCAAGCACATTTCTTGTTCTGGGTTGAAATACAATTCCCAATTTAGCAATTTCATAATTTAGTGGTTTCTGCTATATCAGAGCTATTTGAAATCTATCCCTAAAAGGGTATATAATATTCAAGGTGCACATTGGGTCATTCAGAATAACTTCACACACACCCGCTACTGTGTATTTCCAAGTCTAATTCTGTCACTAAACCCATACCTGTCACGCAGCGCCTAAATACTAGGCCTCAAATTTATATCCAGCTAAATCTGTCCCTAGTGCTGTAGCTGGGCGAGTTATTTAGTGTCCGTTCAAGCACATTTCTTGTTCTGGGTTGAAATACAATTCCCAATTTAGCAATTTCATAATTTAGTGGTTTCTGCTATATCAGAGCTATTTGAAATCTATCCCTAAAAGGGTATATAATATTCAAGGTGCACATTGGGTCATTCAGAATAACTTCACACACACCCGCTACTGTGTATTTCCAAGTCTAATTCTGGCACTAAACCCATACCTGTCACCCAGCGCCTAAATACTAGGCCTCAAATTTATATCCCGCTAAATCTGTCCTTAGTGCTGTAGCTGGGCGAGTTATTTAGTGTCCGTTCAAGCACATTTCTTGTTCTGGGTTGAAATACAATTCCCAATTTAGCAATTTCATAATTTAGTGGTTTCTGCTATATCAGAGCTATTTGAAATCTATCCCTAAAAGGGTATATAATATTCAAGGTGCACATTGGGTCATTCAGAATAACTTCACACACACCCGCTACTGTGTATTTCCAAGTCTAATTCTGGCACTAAACCCATACCTGTCACCCAGCGCCTAAATACTAGGCCTCAAATTTATATCCCGCTAAATCTCTCGTTACCGCTGTCCTGTTGTGGCTGGGAAAGTTATTTAGTGTCCGTCAAAGCACATTTTTTGTTCTGGGTTGAAATACAATTCCCAATTTAGCAATTTCATAATTTAGTGGTTTCTGTTATATCAGAGCTATTTGAAATCTATCCCTAAAAGGGTATATAATATTCAAGGTGCACATTGGGTCATTCAGAATAACTTCACACACACCCGCTACTGTGTATTTCCAAGTCTAATTCTGGCACTAAACCAATACCTGTCACCCAGCGCCTAAATACTAGGCCTCAAATTTATATCCCGCTAAATCTGTCCCTAGTGCTGTAGCTGGGCGAGTTATTTAGTGTCCGTTCAAGCACATTTCTTGTTCTGGGTTGAAATACAATTCCCAATTTAGCAATTTCATAATTTAGTGGTTTCTGCTATATCAGAGCTATTTGAAATCTATCCCTAAAAGGGTATATAATATTCAAGGTGCACATTGGGTCATTCAGAATAACTTCACACACACCCGCTACTGTGTATTTCCAAGTCTAATTCTGGCACTAAACCCATACCTGTCACCCAGCGCCTAAATACTAGGCCTCAAATTTATATCCCGCTAAATCTGTCCTTAGTGCTGTAGCTGGGCGAGTTATTTAGTGTCCGTTCAAGCACATTTCTTGTTCTGGGTTGAAATACAATTCCCAATTTAGCAATTTCATAATTTAGTGGTTTCTGCTATATCAGAGCTATTTGAAATCTATCCCTAAAAGGGTATATAATATTCAAGGTGCACATTGGGTCATTCAGAATAACTTCACACACACCCGCTACTGTGTATTTCCAAGTCTAATTCTGGCACTAAACCCATACCTGTCACCCAGCGCCTAAATACTAGGCCTCAAATTTATATCCCGCTAAATCTGTCCTTAGTGCTGTAGCTGGGCGAGTTATTTAGTGTCCGTTCAAGCACATTTCTTGTTCTGGGTTGAAATACAATTCCCAATTTAGCAATTTCATAATTTAGTGGTTTCTGCTATATCAGAGCTATTTGAAATCTATCCCTAAAAGGGTATATAATATTCAAGGTGCACATTGGGTCATTCAGAATAACTTCACACACACCCGCTACTGTGTATTTCCAAGTCTAATTCTGGCACTAAACCCATACCTGTCACCCAGCGCCTAAATACTAGGCCTCAAATTTATATCCCGCTAAATCTGTCCTTAGTGCTGTAGCTGGGCGAGTTATTTAGTGTCCGTTCAAGCACATTTCTTGTTCTGGGTTGAAATACAATTCCCAATTTAGCAATTTCATAATTTAGTGGTTTCTGCTATATCAGAGCTATTTGAAATCTATCCCTAAAAGGGTATATAATATTCAAGGTGCACATTGGGTCATTCAGAATAACTTCACACACACCCGCTACTGTGTATTTCCAAGTCTAATTCTGGCACTAAACCCATACCTGTCACCCAGCGCCTAAATACTAGGCCTCAAATTTATATCCCGCTAAATCTGTCCTTAGTGCTGTAGCTGGGCGAGTTATTTAGTGTCCGTTCAAGCACATTTCTTGTTCTGGGTTGAAATACAATTCCCAATTTAGCAATTTCATAATTTAGTGGTTTCTGCTATATCAGAGCTATTTGAAATCTATCCCTAAAAGGGTATATAATATTCAAGGTGCACATTGGGTCATTCAGAATAACTTCACACACACCCGCTACTGTGTATTTCCAAGTCTAATTCTGGCACTAAACCCATACCTGTCACCCAGCGCCTAAATACTAGGCCTCAAATTTATATCCCGCTAAATCTCTCGTTACCGCTGTCCTGTTGTGGCTGGGAAAGTTATCTAGTGTCCGTCAAAGCACATTTTTTGTTCTGGGTTGAAATACAATTCCCAATTTAGCAATTTCATAATTTAGTGGTTTCTGCTATATCAGAGCTATTTGAAATCTATCCCTAAAAGGGTATATAATATTCAAGGTGCACATTGGGTCATTCAGAATAACTTCACACACACCCGCTACTGTGTATTTCCAAGTCTAATTCTGGCACTAAACCCATACCTGTCACCCAGCGCCTAAATACTAGGCCTCAAATTTATATCCCGCTAAATCTGTCCCTAGTGCTGTAGCTGGGCGAGTTATTTAGTGTCCGTTCAAGCACATTTCTTGTTCTGGGTTGAAATACAATTCCCAATTTAGCAATTTCATAATTTAGTGGTTTCTGCTATATCAGAGCTATTTGAAATCTATCCCTAAAAGGGTATATAATATTCAAGGTGCACATTGGGTCATTCAGAATAACTTCACACACACCCGCTACTGTGTATTTCCAAGTCTAATTCTGGCACTAAACCCATACCTGTCACCCAGCGCCTAAATACTAGGCCTCAAATTTATATCCCGCTAAATCTGTCCTTAGTGCTGTAGCTGGGCGAGTTATTTAGTGTCCGTTCAAGCACATTTCTTGTTCTGGGTTGAAATACAATTCCCAATTTAGCAATTTCATAATTTAGTGGTTTCTGCTATATCAGAGCTATTTGAAATCTATCCCTAAAAGGGTATATAATATTCAAGGTGCACATAGGGTCATTCAGAATAACTTCACACACACGCTTCTGTGCATTTCCAAGTCTAATTCTGTCACTAAATCCATACCGGTCACCCAGCGCCTAAATACTAGGCCTCAAATTTATATCCAGCTAAATCTGTCCCTAGTGCTGTAGCTGGGCGAGTTATTTAGTGTCCGTTCAAGCACATTTCTTGTTCTGGGTTGAAATACAATTCCCAATTTAGCAATTTCATAATTTAGTGGTTTCTGCTATATCAGAGCTATTTGAAATCTATCCCTAAAAGGGTATATAATATTCAAGGTGCACATTGGGTCATTCAGAATAACTTCACACACACCCGCTACTGTGTATTTCCAAGTCTAATTCTGGCACTAAACCCATACCTGTCACCCAGCGCCTAAATACTAGGCCTCAAATTTATATCCCGCTAAATCTGTCCTTAGTGCTGTAGCTGGGCGAGTTATTTAGTGTCCGTTCAAGCACATTTCTTGTTCTGGGTTGAAATACAATTCCCAATTTAGCAATTTCATAATTTAGTGGTTTCTGCTATATCAGAGCTATTTGAAATCTATCCCTAAAAGGGTATATAATATTCAAGGTGCACATTGGGTCATTCAGAATAACTTCACACACACCCGCTACTGTGTATTTCCAAGTCTAATTCTGGCACTAAACCCATACCTGTCACCCAGCGCCTAAATACTAGGCCTCAAATTTATATCCCGCTAAATCTGTCCTTAGTGCTGTAGCTGGGCGAGTTATTTAGTGTCCGTTCAAGCACATTTCTTGTTCTGGGTTGAAATACAATTCCCAATTTAGCAATTTCATAATTTAGTGGTTTCTGCTATATCAGAGCTATTTGAAATCTATCCCTAAAAGGGTATATAATATTCAAGGTGCACATTGGGTCATTCAGAATAACTTCACACACACCCGCTACTGTGTATTTCCAAGTCTAATTCTGGCACTAAACCCATACCTGTCACCCAGCGCCTAAATACTAGGCCTCAAATTTATATCCCGCTAAATCTGTCCTTAGTGCTGTAGCTGGGCGAGTTATTTAGTGTCCGTTCAAGCACATTTCTTGTTCTGGGTTGAAATACAATTCCCAATTTAGCAATTTCATAATTTAGTGGTTTCTGCTATATCAGAGCTATTTGAAATCTATCCCTAAAAGGGTATATAATATTCAAGGTGCACATTGGGTCATTCAGAATAACTTCACACACACCCGCTACTGTGTATTTCCAAGTCTAATTCTGGCACTAAACCCATACCTGTCACCCAGCGCCTAAATACTAGGCCTCAAATTTATATCCCGCTAAATCTGTCCTTAGTGCTGTAGCTGGGCGAGTTATTTAGTGTCCGTTCAAGCACATTTCTTGTTCTGGGTTGAAATACAATTCCCAATTTAGCAATTTCATAATTTAGTGGTTTCTGCTATATCAGAGCTATTTGAAATCTATCCCTAAAAGGGTATATAATATTCAAGGTGCACATTGGGTCATTCAGAATAACTTCACACACACCCGCTACTGTGTATTTCCAAGTCTAATTCTGGCACTAAACCCATACCTGTCACCCAGCGCCTAAATACTAGGCCTCAAATTTATATCCCGCTAAATCTGTCCTTAGTGCTGTAGCTGGGCGAGTTATTTAGTGTCCGTTCAAGCACATTTCTTGTTCTGGGTTGAAATACAATTCCCAATTTAGCAATTTCATAATTTAGTGGTTTCTGCTATATCAGAGCTATTTGAAATCTATCCCTAAAAGGGTATATAATATTCAAGGTGCACATAGGGTCATTCAGAATAACTTCACACACACGCTTCTGTGCATTTCCAAGTCTAATTCTGTCACTAAATCCATACCGGTCACCCAGCGCCTAAATACTAGGCCTCAAATTTATATCCAGCTAAATCTGTCCCTAGTGCTGTAGCTGGGCGAGTTATTTAGTGTCCGTTCAAGCACATTTCTTGTTCTGGGTCGAAATACAATTCCCAATTTAGCAATTTCATAATTTAGTGGTTTCTGCTATATCAGAGCTATTTGAAATCTATCCCTAAAAGGGTATATAATATTCAAGGTGCACATAGGGTCATTCAGAATAACTTCACACACCCGCTACTGTGCATTTCCAAATCTAATTCTGTCACTAAACCCATACCTGTCACCCAGCGCCTAAATACTAGGCCTCAAATTTATATCCCGCTAAATCTCTCGTTACCGCTGTCCTGTTGTGGCTGGGAAAGTTATTTAGTGTCCGTCAAAGCACATTTTTTGTTCTGGGTTGAAATACAATTCCCAATTTAGCAATTTCATAATTTAGTCGTTTCTGCTATATCAGAGCTATTTGAAATCTATCCCTAAAAGGGTAGATCATATTGAAGGTGCACATAGGGTCATTCAGAATAACTTCACACACACGCTTCTGTGCATTTCCAAGTCTAATTCTGTCACTAAATCCATACCGGTCACCCAGCGCCTAAATACTAGGCCTCAAATTTATATCCCGCTGAATTTGAATACAATACATTGGGCCAAATAATATATTTGTTGTTGTGGTGAACCATAACAATGAGAAAAACATCTAGTAAGGGACGCGGACGTGGACATGGTCGTGGTGGTGTTAGTGGACCCTCTGGTGCTGGGAGAGGACGTGGCCGTTCTGCCACATCCACACGTCCTAGTGTACCAACTACCTCAGGTCCCAGTAGCCGCCAGAATTTACAGCGATATATGGTGGGGCCCAATGCCGTTCTAAGGATGGTAAGGCCTGAGCAGGTACAGGCATTAGTCAATTGGGTGGCCGACAGTGGATCCAGCACGTTCACATTATCTCCCACCCAGTCTTCTGCAGAAAGCGCACAGATGGCGCCTGAAAACCAACCCCATCAGTCTGTCACATCACCCCCATGCATACCAGGGAAACTGTCTCAGCCTCAAGTTATGCAGCAGTCTCTTATGCTGTTTGAAGACTCCGCTGGCAGGGTTTCCCAAGGGCATCCACCTAGCCCTTCCCCAGCGGTGAAAGACATAGAATGCACTGACGCACAACCACTTATGTTTCCTGATGATGATGAGAATACCACCTCAGCATGTCTCTGATGATGACGAAACACAGGTGCCAACTGCTGCGTCTTTCTGCAGTGTGCAGACTGAACAGGAGGTCAGGGATCAAGACTGGGTGGAAGACGATGCAGGGGACGATGAGGTCCTAGACCCCACATGGAATGAAGGTCGTGCCACTGACTTTCACAGTTCGGAGGAAGAGGCAGTGGTGAGACCGAGCCAACAGCGTAGCAAAAGAGGGAGCAGTGGGCAAAAGCAGAACACCCGCCGCCAAGAGACTCCGCCTGCTACTGACCGCCGCCATCTGGGACCGAGCACCCCAAAGGCAGCTTCAAGGAGTTCCCTGGCATGGCACTTCTTCAAACAATGTGCTGACGACAAGACCCGAGTTCATTCACAACTACCCCGACATGTCAGAGCTGCTGCATAAAGTGTGGGCCGTCTGTTCGCGCTTCCGGCGTTCACATCCTGCTGCTGCTCGCCTGTCTGCGCTACAGCGTAACTTCGGCCTTCCCGCTCACCGCCTCATATGCGACGTGCCCACCAGGTGGAACTCCACCTTGCACATGCTGGACAGACTGTGCGAGCAGCAGCAGGCCATAGTGGAGTTTCAGCTGCAGCACGCACGGGTCAGTCGCACTACAGAACAGCACCACTTCACCACCAATGACTGGGCCTCCATGCGAGACCTGTGTGCCCTGTTGCGCTGTTTCGAGTACTCCACCAACATGGCCAGTGGCGATGACACCGTTATCAGCGTTACAATACCACTTCTATGTCTCCTTGAGAAAACACTTAGGGCGATGATGGAAGAGGAGGTGGCCCAGGAGGAGGAGGAGGAGGAGGAGGAAGAGGGGTCATTTTTAGCACTTTCAGGCCAGTCTCTTCGAAGTGACTCAGAGGGAGGTTTTTGGCAACAGCAGAGGCCAGGTACAAATGTGGCCAGCCAGGGCCCACTACTGGAGGACGAGGAGGACGAGGATGAGGAGGAGGTGGAGGAGGATGAGGATGAAGCATGGTCACAGCGGGGTGGCACCCAACGCAGCTCGGGTCCATCACTGGTGCGTGGCTGGGGGGAAAGGCAGGACGATGACGATACGCCTCCCACAGAGGACAGCTTGTCCTTATCCCTGGGCAGCCTGGCACACATGAGCGACTACATGCTGCAGTGCCTGCGCAACGACAGCAGAGTTGCCCACATTTTAACCTGTGCGGACTACTGGGTTGCCACCCTGCTGGATCCACGCTACAAAGACAATGTGCCCACCTTACTTCCTGCACTGGAGCGTGATAGGAAGATGCGCGAGTACAAGCGCACGTTGGTAGACGCGCTACTGAGAGCATTCCCAAATGTCACAGGGGAACAAGTGGAAGCCCAAGGCCAAGGCAGAGGAGGAGCAAGAGGTCGCCAAGGCAGCTGTGTCACGGCCAGCTCCTCTGAGGGCAGGGTTAGCATGGCAGAGATGTGGAAAACTTTTGTCAACACGCCACAGCTAACTGCACCACCACCTGATACGCAACGTGTTAGCAGGAGGCAACATTTCACTAACATGGTGGAACAGTACGTGTGCACACCCCTCCACGTACTGACTGATGGTTCGGCCCCATTCAACTTCTGGGTCTCTAAATTGTCCACGTGGCCAGAGCTAGCCTTTTATGCCTTGGAGGTGCTGGCCTGCCCGGCAGCCAGCGTTTTGTCTGAACGTGTATTCAGCACGGCAGGGGGCGTCATTACAGACAAACGCAGCCGCCTGTCTACAGCCAATGTGGACAAGCTGACGTTCATAAAAATGAACCAGGCATGGATCCCACAGGACCTGTCCGTCCCTTGTCCAGATTAGACATTAACTACCTCCCCATAACCATATATTATTGGACTCCAGGGCACTTCCTCATTCAATCCTATTTTTATTTTCATTTTACCATTATATTGCGATGCTACCCAAAGTTGAATGAACCTCTCCTCTGCCTGTGTGCTAGGCCTAAATATATGCCAATGGACTGTTGCAGTGGTGGCTGACATGAAGCCTGATTCTCTGCTATGACATGCAGACTAATTCTCTGCTGACATGAAGCCAGATTGTCTGTTACGGGACCTCTCTCCTCTGCCTGGGTGCTGGGCCTAAATTTATGACAATGGACTGTTGCAGTGGTGGCTGACGTGAAGCCTCATTCTCTGCTATGACATGCAGACTGATTCTCTGCTGACATGAAGCCAGATTGTCTGTTACGGGACCTCTCTCCTCTGCCTGTGTGCTAGGCCTAAATATATGCCAATGGACTGTTGCAGTGGTGGCTGACGTGAAGCCTGATTCTCTGCTATGACATGCAGACTGATTCTCTGCTGTCATGAAGCCAGATTGTCTGTTACGGGACCTCTCTGCTCTGCCTGTGTGCTAGGCCTAAATATATGCCAATGGACTGTTGCAGTGGTGGGTGACGTGAAGCCTCATTCTCTGCTATGACATGCAGACTGATTCTCTGCTGACATGAAGCCAGATCCTCTTTTACGGGACCTCTCTCCTCTGCCTGGGTGCTGGGCCTAAATTTATGACAATGGACTGTTGCAGTGGTGGCTGACGTGAAGCCTCATTCTCTGCTATGACATGCAGACTGATTCTCTGCTGACATGAAGCCAGATCCTCTGTTACGGGACCTCTCTCCTCTGCCTGGGTGCTGGGCCTAAATTTATGACAATGGACTGTTGCAGTGGTGGCTGACGTGAAGCCTGATTCTCTGCTATGACATGCAGACTGATTCTCTGCTGTCATGAAGCCAGATTGTCTGTTACGGGACCTCTCTGCTCTGCCTGTGTGCTAGGCCTAAATATATGCCAATGGACTGTTGCAGTGGTGGGTGACGTGAAGCCTGATTCTCTGCTATGATATGAAGACTGATTCTCTGCTGACATGAAGCCAGATTGTCTGTTACGGGACCTTTCTCCTCTGCCTGGGTTCTGGGCCTAAATTTATGAAAATTGACTCTTACAGTGGTGGGTGACGTGAAGCCTGATTCTCTGCTATGATATGAAGACTGATTCTCTGCTGACATGAAGCCAGATTGTCTGTTACGGGACCTTTCTCCTCTGCCTGGGTTCTGGGCCTAAATTTATGAAAATTGACTCTTACAGTGGTGGGTGACGTGAAGCCTGATTCTCTGCTATGATATGAAGACTGATTCTCTGCTGACATGAAGCCAGATTCTCTGTTACGGGACCTCTCTCCTCTGCCTGGGTGCTGGGCCTAAATTTATGACAATGGACTGTTGCAGTGGTGGCTGACGTGAAGCCTCATTCTCTGCTATGACATGCAGACTGATTCTCTGCTGACATGAAGCCAGATTCTCTGTTACGGGACCTCTCTCCTCTGCCTGTGTGTGTGCTGGGCCTAAATATATGCCAATGGACTGTTGCAGTGGTGGCTGACGTGAAGCCTCATTCTCTGCTATGACATGCAGACTAATTCTCTGCTGACATGAAGACAGATTCTCTGTTACGGGACCTCCCTCCTCTGCCTGGGTGCTGGGCCTAAATATATGCCAATGGACTGTTGCAGTGGTGGGTGACGTGAAGCCTCATTCTCTGCTATGACATGCAGACTAATTCTCTGCTGACATGAAGCCAGATTGTCTGTTACGGGACCTCTCTCCTCTGCCTGTGTGTGTGCTGGGCCTAAATATATGCCAATGGACTGTTGCAGTGGTGGCTGACGTGAAGCCTCATTCTCTGCTATGACATGCAGACTAATTCTCTGCTGACATGAAGACAGATTCTCTGTTACGGGACCTCTCTCCTCTGCCTGTGTGTGTGCTGGGCCTAAATATATGCCAATGGACTGTTGCAGTGGTGGCTGACGTGAAGCCTCATTCTCTGCTATGACATGCAGACTAATTCTCTGCTGACATGAAGACAGATTCTCTGTTACGGGACCTCCCTCCTCTGCCTGGGTGCTGGGCCTGAATATATGCCAATGGACTGTTGCAGTGGTGGGTGACGTGAAGCCTGATTCTCTGCTATGACATGCAGACTAATTCTCTGCTGACATGAAGACAGATTCTCTGTTACGGGACCTCTCTCCTCTGCCTGTGTGTGTGCTGGGCCTAAATATATGCCAATGGACTGTTGCAGTGGTGGCTGACGTGAAGCCTCATTCTCTGCTATGACATGCAGACTAATTCTCTGCTGACATGAAGCCAGATTGTCTGTTACGGGACCTCTCTCCTCTGCCTGTGTGTGTGCTGGGCCTAAATATATGCCAATGGACTGTTGCAGTGGTGGCTGACGTGAAGCCTCATTCTCTGCTATGACATGCAGACTAATTCTCTGCTGACATGAAGACAGATTCTCTGTTACGGGACCTCCCTCCTCTGCCTGGGTGCTGGGCCTAAATATATGCCAATGGACTGTTGCAGTGGTGGCTGACGTGAAGCCTCATTCTCTGCTATGACATGCAGACTGATTCTCTGCTGACATGAAGCCAGATCGTCTGTTACGGGACCTCTCTGCTCTGCCTGTGTGCTAGGCCTAAATATATGCCAATGGACTGTTGCAGTGGTGGGTGACGTGAAGCCTCATTCTCTGCTATGACATGCAGACTGATTCTCTGCTGTCATGAAGCCAGATTGTCTGTTACGGGACCTCTCTGCTCTGCCTGTGTGCTAGGCCTAAATATATGCCAATGGACTGTTGCAGTGGTGGGTGACGTGAAGCCTCATTCTCTGCTATGACATGCAGACTGATTCTCTGCTGTCATGAAGCCAGATTGTCTGTTACGGGACCTCTCTGCTCTGCCTGTGTGCTAGGCCTAAATATATGCCAATGGACTGTTGCAGTGGTGGGTGACGTGAAGCCTCATTCTCTGCTATGACATGCAGACTGATTCTCTGCTGTCATGAAGACAGATTCTCTGTTACGGGACCTCCCTCCTCTGCCTGGGTGCTGGGCCTGAATATATGCCAATGGACTGTTGCAGTGGTGGGTGACGTGAAGCCTGATTCTCTGCTATGACATGCAGACTAATTCTCTGCTGACATGAAGACAGATTCTCTGTTACGGGACCTCTCTCCTCTGCCTGTGTGTGTGCTGGGCCTAAATATATGCCAATGGACTGTTGCAGTGGTGGCTGACGTGAAGCCTCATTCTCTGCTATGACATGCAGACTAATTCTCTGCTGACATGAAGCCAGATTGTCTGTTACGGGACCTCTCTCCTCTGCCTGTGTGTGTGCTGGGCCTAAATATATGCCAATGGACTGTTGCAGTGGTGGCTGACGTGAAGCCTGATTCTCTGCTATGACATGCAGACTGATTCTCTGCTGACATGAAGCCAGATCCTCTGTTACGGGACCTCTCTCCTCTGCCTGTGTGTGTGCTGGGCCTAAATATATGCCAATGGACTGTTGCAGTGGTGGCTGACGTGAAGCCTCATTCTCTGCTATGACATGCAGACTAATTCTCTGCTGACATGAAGCCAGATTGTCTGTTACGGGACCTCTCTCCTCTGCCTGGGTGCTGGGCCTAAATTTATGACAATGGACTGTTGCAGTGGTGGCTGACGTGAAGCCTGATTCTCTGCTATGACATGCAGACTGATTCTCTGCTGACATGAAGCCAGATCCTCTGTTACGGGACCTCTCTCCTCTGCCTGTGTGTGTGCTGGGCCTAAATATATGCCAATGGACTGTTGCAGTGGTGGCTGACGTGAAGCCTCATTCTCTGCTATGACATGCAGACTGATTCTCTGCTGACATGAAGCCAGATTCTCTGTTACGGGACCTCTCTCCTCTGCCTGTGTGTGTGCTGGGCCTAAATATATGCCAATGGACTGTTGCAGTGGTGGCTGACGTGAAGCCTCATTCTCTGCTATGACATGCAGACTAATTCTCTGCTGACATGAAGACAGATTCTCTGTTACGGGACCTCCCTCCTCTGCCTGGGTGCTGGGCCTAAATATATGCCAATGGACTGTTGCAGTGGTGGCTGACGTGAAGCCTCATTCTCTGCTATGACATGCAGACTAATTCTCTGCTGACATGAAGACAGATTCTCTGTTACGGGACCTCTCTCCTCTGCCTGGGTGCCGGGGCCTAAATATCTGAGAATGGACTGTTCCAGTGGTGGGTGACGGGAAGCCAGATTCTCTGCTATGGAACCTCTCTCCAATTGATTTTGGTTAATTTTTATTTATTTAATTTTTATTTTAATTCATTTCCCTATCCACATTTGTTTGCAGGGGATTTACCTACATGTTGCTGCCTTTTGCAGCCCTCTAGCTCTTTCCTGGGCTGTTTTACAGCCTTTTTAGTGCCGAAAAGTTCGGGTCCCCATTGACTTCAATGGGGTTCGGGTTCGGGACGAAGTTCGGATCGGGTTCGGATCCCGAACCCGAACATTTCCGGGATGTTCGGCCGAACTTCTCGAACCCGAACATCCAGGTGTTCGCTCAACTCTAGTTTTACACAATAATAGCATTTTTGAAACAAAAAAAATGTTTTAATGTGTCCATGTTCTGAGAGCTTTAGTTTTTAATTTTTTTTAATGATTTTCTTATGTAGGGGCTTGTGTTTTTACGGGATGAGGTGACGGTTTTATTGGTATTATTTTGTGGGACATACACCTTTTTGATCACTTGATGTTGCACTTATTGTGATGTAAGGTGACAAAAATGGCTTTTTTTGACACAGTTTTTATTTTTTATAGTGTTTATCAGACTGGGTGGATCATGTGATATATTTATAGAGCCGACCGTCACAGACACAGCAATACCAAATTTGTCTATTTTATAAAAAAAATATATATATATTTTTAACATTTTTTTTATTCCTAACTTGGGGATTTCTTTTTTTTTATATGTGAAAATTTTTTTTTATTTTAACACTTTATTTTAATTTTTTTAATTTTACACTTTGCATCCCCCTTAAGGTCATACAAGACCTCTGGGGGACATTTAACTTCATATTTTTTTTTCCACTATTGGTTTCTCCTGTAACTGGGGCTGACATAGTGGAAATACACCCCCCTTCCCCCAGAGAGGCTGTACATCAGTATACAGTGCTGTACAGTCTCAGTGCAGGGATGATCGAGGTCTGTACAAGACCTCACAGCTCCTGCACCCTCCCGGCCCCGGCAGTCATGACCGCCAGGCCGCGCTTCCTGCTCTGTATACACAGCGCTCGGTGAGCGCTGTGTATACAGCGATCTAGAAGGCAGGGACACCTGGGAACTGTCCCTGCCTTCTCTAAGGATTGCCCTGCTGTCACTGACAGCGGGCAACCTGATCAGCAGCTGCACGATTAGCGTGCAGCTGCGATCTCTGGACGTTTTAAAACGTCCATTCAGAGATAGAGAACCATCTCCCAGATGTTTACAGTCTATGGGCGAACGGGAGGTGGTTAGGAAAAATTATTCAAAATTAATGTTACAAATTTTGTTAAGCCTTGATGTGTTCCACAAGAATTAAAGGAAAATGGACATCTTTTTTGGTAAATTTTTTATGTTAATCAATTTTTTCTTGGAACACAGCAAGGGTTCACAGCTAAATAAACCTCAATATTTACAGATGTAGCAGGGTTAACACACATTCTTTATGAGACATGTTATCTAAATGCAACTAAATGTGTTAAGCAATTGCTTTTCAATGGCTTTTGTTTCAAGATAACACAATGAGTTAAGAAATTTGAGTTAAGAGTGTATGTGTTATCCCTGCTACATCAGTATTTTTCTGATTCTGCAGTTTACAGAAATACCCCATATGTGGCAGTAAACTGCTCTATGGGCATGTGGCAGTGGTCAGAATGAAATGAGCGCCATATGGATTTTGGAGGCAGATTTTGCTAGAATGGTTTTTAGGTACCATTTTGTATTTGAAGAGACCCTGACATACCCCTATGGTGGAAACCCTCAAAAAGTGATCCCATTTTGGAAACTACACCCTTTAAAGAACATATTAAGGGGGTACTGAGCACTTTGACCCCCTAAGCAGTTTCATTTCTTTCAATAAAATATTGCTTTAGCCCCAAATTTTTCATTTTCACAAGGGGTAACAGGAGAAAAGGCACCCCATAATTTGTTACCCTTTTTCTCCTAAATACAGCAACACCCCATATGTGGAGGTTAACTGCTGTTGGGGCATATGGCACGATTCACAATGGAAGGAACACCATATGGCTTTTGCAGCACAGATTTTGAAGTGTCCTATGTGGGGGGAAAATTTTTTGCAGAATGAGGTGAAGTTTTCATTGGTACCATTTTGGATTACATAAGACCTTTTGATTGCTTGGTATTACACTTTTTGTGCGACAAAAAATTGCATAGTTTTTTTTTATTAGATTTTTTACCACATTCATCTGAGGGGGCATATAATGTGATATTTTTTATAGAGCAGGTTGTTACGGACGTGGCAATACCTAATATGTCCATTTTTATTTTTTTTAAGTTTTACACACTGAAAGTCTTTTTGAACAGGATAAAATCTTGTTTATGTATTGTCATTTTCTGAGAGCCATATATATTTTTTTTGGCCCATTGTCTTAGGTAGGGTCTAATTTGTTTGCTGCCCTGAACCTGGGGAAATAACACATGCTCCCTGCATGGCCTTTTAAAAAATGCACTGACTTGCGCAAGGTGCTGGCAAAGTCCTAGAGACTGTTTCCTTTTTCAGCCGTTCTCACATGGTGGGGAACCCTCTCCTGGACAGAATGGTACAGTATGCAGGTACACCATTTAATCTATGACATTCCGGCTCGCTGGATTTCAACATCGCACATGCTTGAACATCTGTACGAACAGCAGAAAGCTGTGAACGATTTGATCATGCTTCAGACTGCCTCAGCAGGGAGCATGTGTTGTTTCCAGTTTCGAGCAGTGACAGTTCATGCCATTCATGGTCCAGTTGTCCCTTATCCCCAACATAGGTATTTTTGAAGAGACGCTGATGCTCGTGCAACAGGTGGCCCTGTACAGTAACTGTTGGTGCCCCAAAATGAAAAATTTCCGTGGGGGAGGAGGAGGTGTTGCCACTTGAGGAGGAGGAAGAGGAGTCATCCTTTTGAATCCATAGGAAACAAAACAGGCTGGTTTTGAGAGCTCCATTTATATAAGCAGGAATATAACGTGAGTTTGCACGTCGCGTGTGTAAGTGTGTGTTTCTATAAGTGTGCGACTTTAGATTAAGTGACTTCAGATTCAGTGGGTGACTGCGGTAAATCAGTTTCTTATTGCTGCATTATATTGCATTTTTTTGCTTTCATTGTGTAATCCCATTAGTATGTGTTCCATAATTGACAGCGCAGTCCAGTACACATCTTGTTTGATGTATACAGTCCTGGAACAGCCGTTCGAGGGTGTATATAATTGTGAGCAAGCATTGTAAACGTGAGCAAATTACCTGTTGGAATCACAAATTGAGTATCTAAATGAGTTTAAACACCGAGAGGCGTTAACAATTTGGAAAAGAGTTTGCTGCTTACTGAGCAAGCACTCTATGGCAGTGGCGTAGCGTGGGTTGCCAGCACCCGGGGCAAGCCAAAAATTGCGCCCCCCCCCCCCGCGCCTACCTCAGGCACGCCACTTTTAACAGATACTATAGTAGATCACTAGCAGTCCTATGTAACACCTCAGATAACACAGAGAGAACTCTCTGAGTACAGATAATGTAGTAGATGGGTGTGAGGCCCCAGAATTCAGAACACACACAGTGTGACCTGATGTCTGGGGCCAGAATGCGGCAGTATGGGCCAAATTCTCAATCTTCTCCCTCAACCCTACCATGAAACAGATATGTGGATGGACATTATTATTACAGTAGAATACCGCACCATACCTGTTACATCCAGTGACGTCTCCTGTGATGTAGACTCTCCTCGACGTCTTCATTCAGAGATAAGACCGCCATGATAACTTCTTTCAGCCGCTTCTTGTCTCTGCAGAGTTTCACCGAATTTTTTTTAGGTTCCTCACTTTACTATCATGCTCTCCTTCCTGGTGTCTCAACACTGTCATCCTGCTGCCCCCCAATACTGAGCTAGAGCCAGACAGATAGCTTTCATTCCCCATAATATTATTCCCCCTGTATATTATAATGGCCCCCTCTTTATTATTAATGTACTGGCCCCCTCTTTAATAACAAAGAGGGGGCCAGTACATTAATAATAAAGAGGGGCCATTACATTAATAATAAAGAGGGGGCCATTATATTAGCAAAGAGGGGGCCAGTACATTAATAATAAAGAGGGGCCATTACATTAATAATAAAGAGGGGGCCATTATATTAATAACAACGAGGGGGCCATTACATTAATAAAAAGAGGGGGCCATTGCATTAATAATAAAGAGGGGGCCATTATATTAGCAAAGATGGGGTCATTACATTAATAACAAGGAGGGGGCCATTACATTAATAACAAAGAGGGGGCCATTACATTAATAATAAAGAGGGGGTCATTATATTAATAATAAAGAGGGGGTCATGACATTAATAATAAAGAGGGGGTCATGACATTAATAACAAAGAGGGGGTCATTACATTAATAACAAAGAGGGGGCCATTATATTAATAATAAAGAGGGGGTCATTATATTAATAATAAAGAGGGGGGTCATTACATTAATAACAAAGAGGGGGTCATTACATTAATAACAAAGAGGGGGCCATTACATTAATAATAAAGAGGGGGCCATTATATTTTTAATAAAGAGGGGCCATTATATTAATAACAAAGAGGGGGCCATTACATTAATAACAAAGAGGGGGTCATTACATTAATAATAAAGAGGGGGTCATTACATTAATAATGAAGAGGGGGTCATTACATTAATAGTAATGTACTGGCCCCCTCTTTATTATTAATATAATGCCCCCCTTTTTATTAATAATGTACTGGCCCCCTCTTTGCTAATGTAATGTCCCCCTCTTTGTTATTAATGTACTGGCCCCCTCTTTGCTAATATAATGTCCCCCTCTTATTACTATGCCAATGCCATAGCCTTTCTGCTCCAGTCCTCTCCCACCCCCCATACTGCCCCCAGAGCCTCTGCACTGCAATTAGGAAAGGTAACATAAAAAAAAAATACTTACCCATCTCCATCCCTGCTTGTTCCCGCCGCAGGCGGTCACGAACGCCTCACTGTGCCTTCCTGCGCCGCGTCATCGCGTCATCTCGCGAGACCCGACGCAGGAGGTCACAGTGAGGTTATCGTGACCGAGTCCTGCATCGCTCTACTGCCTTATAGGCTTCAGGCCACTAGGCCTGAAGCCTATGGGGCATAACGGAGGGCTCCCGTAGCCCTCATTGAAATTTGGCGCCCGGGGCAACGGCCCCTCCGCCCCCCCCCCCCACGCTACGCCCCTGCTCTATGGGGTAGTTGAGGGGAAGGGTGAAAGAGAGAAGGCTGAGAAAAGTGAGGTAGCTAGCTGGGTAACAGTTAGAAAGCGGGGTAGAGGGACAAGTGCAAGGGAGGCTAGTCCTGATCTGTCACACCCCAACAAGTTTGCACGGTTGGCAGATGGGGGGGATGTCCGTTCAGAGACAGCACTGCCGCAGCTGGACACTACCTCTGCCAGTCAGGGGAATGTCAGCTTTAGTAAGCAGGGGACCAGGAGAGCAGGGCAGGCCAGACAGATGCTAGTAGTGGGAGACTCTATTATTAGAGGTACAGTAAGGTCAATCTGTCACAAAGACCGTGATCGCCGAACAGTGTGTTGTCTTCCTGGAGCTAGAGTTCGACACATTGCGGATCGGGTTGACAGATTACTGGGAGGAGCTGGAGAAGACCCAGTGGTCATGGTCCATATCGGAACTAATGACAAAGTTAGAGGAAGGTGGAGAGTCCTAAAAAATGATTTTAGGGATTTAGGTAAAAATCTTGCACCAATTACCTCAAAGGTAGTGTTTTCCGAAATACTGTCTGTGCCACGAGCCACACAAGAAAGGCAGCAGGAGATAAGGGAGATGAACAAGAACTGGTGTAGGAAGGAGGGGTTTGGGTTCCTGGAGAACTGGGCCGACTTCTCTGTCAGCTACAGGCTCTATCATAGGGACGGCCTGCACCTCAATGGGGAAGGGGCAGCTGTGTTGGGGGGAAAGATGGCTAGAAGGTTGGCGGAGTGTTTAAACTAGGGACTGGGGTGGGTGGGTAATTATGTTAGAGGATGGGAAGATGAAGGAATGGAAGGAGGGATTAGAATGGTTCAGAAGGAAAGGTGTAGGGTAAAAAACAATATACATAAACCTCTTAATTGTATGTATACTAATGCCAGAAGCCTGACTAATACAACTGGTGAACTGGAATTGGGGATGTGCGAGGAGGACTAGGACTATAACTGAGACATGGCTGGATGATAGCTATGACTGGGCAGTTAATGTACAAGGTTACAGTCTGTTTAGAAGGGATCATCAAAACCAGAGAGTGGGGAGGGGTCTAAAGCCCACAGTCCAAGAAGATATAAGTGAGGGACAAGAACATGTGGAGTCACTGTGGGTAGAAATACATGGAGGCAAAAATAATAATAAATTACTAATAGGAGTTTATTATAAACCACCTAATATACCAGAGTCCACAGAAAATCTACTACTAAATGAGATAGACAAGGCGGCAAATCATAATGAGGTGGTCATTATGGGGGACTTCAACTACCAAGATATATACTGGGAAACTGAAAGCTGTACATCTCATAAAGGAAACAGGTTCTTGGCAATAACCAAAGACTTCTGGACCCGACTAGAGGGACGACCATACTGGACTTAGTATTAACCAAAAGACCTGACAGAACAACAGATGTGCAGGTTGGGGGACACCTGGAAAATAGTGACCATAAAGTAATGACTTTCCAATTATCCTTCAAACGAGCATTTCTACAAAGAGGAACAAAAATACCAAACTTCAAAAAAGCAAACTTTAGCCAACTAAGAGAGGCCAAAGGCATAACTAACTGGGACAAAGTCCTCAAAAATAAAAATACTGCCACAAAATGGGATATTTCGCGAACGGGCGAACCGGGTGAAACGTCATTGACTTCAATAGGCAGGAGAATTTTAAAACCCACAGGGACTCTTTCTGGCCACAATAGTGATGGAAAAGTTGTTTCAAGGGGACTAACACCTGGACTGTGGCATGCCGGAGGGGGATCCATGGCAAAACTCCCATGGAAAATTACGTAGTCGGGTTTTAATCCATAAAGGGCATAAATCACCTAACATTCCTAAATTGTTTGGAATAACGTGCTTTAAAACATCCAGTGTGTGTATACGATCAGGTATGATGTTGTATCGATCAGGTAGTGCAAGGATTACACCCGCTTTACAGTGACAGACCAAACTCTGACAGACCAAATGTATACAGTTTAACGCACCGTTTAACTTCCCCGTTTAACGCATCGCAAACAGTCCATTTGCACAACCGCAAACTCCCCATTTGCACATGGTTGGATACCAAGCTAGCCATGTCCCGTTCCTTGTCATCACTGACGTCATTGAAGGTCTCCTCCTCTACCCAGCCACGTACAACACCAAGGGTCCCCGAAAGGTCTTCCACCTCCTCAAAGCCACCTTCCTCCTCTGACTCCTCTTCTTCAGACTCCTCTCTCTGCGTTGCCGAAGGTCCAGCAATCAATGACGACAAGGCTGCTTTTGGTGGTGATGGTGACCACAACTTTTCCTCTTCATGCTCATCTACGGCCTGAGCGTTCAGTAACGCAGCCCAAAAATACCCAGCTCCGCAGAGGCTTAATTAAAAAAAATCTGTTCTTAACAGTTTAATCTCTGTTTTGTCCAAATATGAGTGGTATGTTAAGTAGTACTATTCCTATCAGTTTAATCCCTGTTACGTCCCCTATAAGGGGACGAGTATGGAAAAGAGTTTAGGAATCGGGAGATGGAAAAAGATGCTTGGTTGGTCCTGCTACTTCCAATTTGGGGCACTGCTCGTACGCCTTGCAATGTACTGTGCCACCAGATATGAGTGGTGTGTTAAGTATTACTATTCCTATCAGTTTAATCCCTGTTATGTCCCCTATCAGGGGACGTGTATGGAATAGATTTTAGGAACCGGGAGATGGAAAAAGATGCTTGGTCGGTCCTCTTACTTCCAATTTGGGGCACTACGCGTGCGTCGTGCAATGTACTATGCAATCCCAATATGAGTGGTATGTTAAGTAGTACTATTCCTATCAATTTAATCCCTGTTAAGTCCCCTATTAGGGGATGTGTATGGAATAGATTTTAGGAACCGGGAGATGGAATAAGATGCTTGGTTGGTCCTCCTACTTCCAATTTGGTAGGCGCGTGTGCCGTGCAATGTATTGTGCCACCAGATATGAGTGGTGTGTTAAGTAGTACTATTCCTATCAGTTTAATCCCTGTTATGTCCCCTATCAGGGGACGTGTATCGAATATATTTTAGACAATCGCAAAGAGTTGTCAATAGTTGACACACTCATGACTAGAGATGTCCCGAACTATTCGCCGCCGAACAGTTCCTGGCGAACATAGTTTGTTTGCGTTCGCCGCACAGTCAGCAGACACATTCCAGCCAATCAGCAGCAGACCCTCCCTCCCAGACACTCCCACCTCCTGGACAGCATCCATTTTAGATTCATTCGGAAGCTGCAATCTTAGTGAGAGGAGGGACAGTGTAGCTGCTGCTGATTTAATAGGGAAATCGATAGCTAGGCTAGTGTATTCAGTGTCCACTACAGTCCTGAAAGACTCATCTGATCTCTGCTGTAGGGACAGCACCCCAAAAAGCCATTTTTAGGGCTAGAACATCAGTCTGCTTTTTTATTTATTTCCTGTGTAAACAAATTGCAGTTGCCTGCCTGCCAGCATGTATGTCAGGCTCACAGCCCTGCAAGTGCATAGTGTCATCAGCGCAACTCATATCTGGTGTCACATTCGATTCCATTTAAAGAAAATCAACAATTTTGACAGTGAATAAATAGCAGTCAGTTGCACACACGTTTTTGTGTGTTTAAGGTCCAGCTGCAAGTCCATAGTGTCACTTCAGCGCAACTCATATCTGGTGTCACAGTAGCTTGCACGTATAGTACGACTTAACTAATCTAAAAAAAAATGACAGGCAGAGGCAGGCCACCCTGCAGGGGCCGTTGTGGTCGTGGTGCTGTGATTCCCTTTGGCCCTAGAATAATGCCCAGTGTTCAGAGGCCACGTACCCTGAACTTGAAAAGTTCTGAGGACATAGTTGACTGGCTAACACAGGACACCCAATCTTCTACAGCTTCCGCTCGGAACCTTGACGCACCATCCTCCGCCAGCTCAGCTTCGGGGGCACCTCTCAATTTACCACTCGCTCACCTGCCGCCACCACCAACACTAGCAGCACAGCCGCTTCACTTGATCTGTCAGAGGAGTTATTTACACATCAGTTGGAAGAAATGAGTGATGCGCAACCATTATTGCAAGAGGATGTAGATAACAGTGATATATCTCAGTCAGGCAACATTACACAGATGCACGTACAGTGTGATGATGATGATGTTGTACCTGCTGCTGCTTCCTTTGCTGAGTTGTCAGACACAAGTGAAGCAGTTGATGATGACGATGTGTCCGTGGATGTCACGTGGGTGCCCGCTCGAAGAGAAGAACAACAGGGGGAAAGATCATATGGGGAGACAGAGAGGAGGAGGAGACGAGTTGGAAGCAGGGGGAGGTCGTCACAAGGAGCTAGTGGCACAGTCAGACAGCATGTATCGGCACCCGGGGTCAGCCAGACAGCACGTCAATCAACACATGCTGTTGCCACTACCAGAATGCCGTCATTGCAAAGCTCAGCAGTGTGGCATTTTTTTTGTTTGTCTGCCTCTGATAACAGCAATGCCATTGGCAAGCTGTGCCAAAAGAAACTGAGTCATGGGAAGTCCAACACCCACCTAGGTACAACTGCTTTGCAAAGGCACATGATCTCATATCACAAACGCCTATTAGATCAACACATGAGTAAAAGCAGCACACAAACTCAAAGCCACCATCCTCCTCCTGGTCCAGCATCTTCGGCCACATCAACCACTGGTGTCCTCCTTGCCCCCTCTCAACCACCCGCCACGCCGCCTCTCGCCTTGAGCAGTTCCTGCTCATCTGCCCACAGTCAGGTGTCTGTCAAGGACATGTTTCAGCATAAGAAGCCAATGTCACAAAGTCACCCCCTTGCCCGGCGTCTGACAGCTCGCTTGTCTGAACTCTTAGCCCACCAGCTGTTACCATACAAGTTGGTGGAGTCTGAGGCCTTCAAAAAATTTGTAGCTATTGGGACACCGCAGTGGAAGGTACCTAGACAAAATTTCTTTGCACAAAAGGCAATCCCCAACCTGTACTCGATTGTGCAAAAGGAAGTCATGGCATGTCTGGCACACAGAGTTGTGGCAAGGGTCCATCTGACCACTGATACCTGGTCTGCAAAGCACGTCAGGGCAGGTATATCACCTACACTGCGCATTGGGTAAACCTGCTCACGGCTGCCAAGCATGGAATGTGTGTCTCTGCAGAGGAGATGGTGACACCGCCACGACTTGCAGGCAGGCCTGCTGCCACCTCCTTTACTCCTCCTACTCCATCCTCTTCCATAACCTCCTCGGCTGAGTCCTCTTCTGCTGCTGCGTCTTGCTGCACATCAACGGCACCCCCACAACTCCCCAGGGGCTATTCCACATCCCGGATACGACAGTGTCACGCCGACTTGGGGTTGACCTGAAAGCAGAGAGTCACACCGGACCAGCACTCCTGTCCGCCCTGAACAAACAGGTGGATCAGTGGATTACTCCGCACCAACTCAAGATCGGCAAAGTGGTGTGTGACAACGGAAGCAATTTGTTGGAGGCATTGAATTTGGGCAAGTTGACACATGTGCCGTGCATGGCACATGTGTGTAATTTGATCGTACAATGCATTGTGCATAAGTACCCAGGCTTACAGAACGTCCTCAAGCAGGCCAGGAAGGTGTGTGGCCATTTAAGGTGTTCCTACACGGTTATGGCGCACTTTTCAGACATTCAGCGCCGAAACAACATGCCAGTGAGGCGCTTGATTTGTGACGGCCCAACACATTGGAATTCAACACTCCTAATGTTCGACCGCCTGCTCCAACAAGTAAAAGCCGTCAACGAGTATTTGTATGACCGGGGTGCTAGGAAAGCCTCTGCGGAGCTGGGATTTTTTTTGCCACGTTACTGGACGCTCATGCGCAATGCCTGTAGGCTCATGCGTCCTTTTGAGGAGGTGACAAACCTAATCAGTCGCACCGAAGGCACCATCAGCGACATCGTTCCATTTGTTTTCTTCCTGGAGTGTGCCCTGCGAAGAGTGCTGGATCAGGCTGTAGATGAGCGTGAAGAGGAAGAGTTGTGGTCACCATCATCACCACCAGAAATAGCCATATCAACATCACTTTCTGGACCTGCGGCAACGCTGGAAGAGGAGTCTGAGGAAGAGGAGTCAGAGGAGGAATGTGGCTTTGAGGAGGAGGAAGACCAACCACAGCAGGCATCCAAGGGTGCTCGTTGTCACCTATCTGGTACCCATGGTGTTGTACGTGGCTGAGGGGAAGAACAGGTCTTCAGTAAGATCAGTGAGGACGAGGAATGGGACATGAGGAGCTCGGCAGCCAACTTTGTGCAATTGGGGTCTTTAATGCTGTCGTGCCTGTTACGGGACCCTCGTATAAAAAGGCTGAAGGAGACAGGACGCTTTACAGACGTGTTGTTGATGGAGGACATGCAGAGGTTTTTAAGTCCTACGCATCGCCACAGCCCTTCAGGGTCCATCCTCCGAGAACGACTTGACCGACAGTTAGCAGATTACCTCGCCTTAACTGCAGATATTGACACTTTGAGGAGTGATGAACCCCTTGACTACTGGGTGTGCAGGCTTGACCGGTGGCCTGAGCTAACCCAATTTGCAATAGAACTTCTGGCCTGCCCTGCTTTAACTGTCCTGTCAGAAAGGACCTTCAGTGCAGCAGGAGGTATTGTCACTGAGAAGAGAAGTCCCCTAGGTCAAAAAGATTAGATTACCTCACCTTTGTTAAGATGAATGAGGGATGGATCCCGAAGGGACTGACAGTGGGCAATAAATTCAGCCTGATGACTGAGATGAGCTGCCTTGGGCTAAAAATGGTCCACACACTGCTGTATTTTATCTTTGAATGCCGAATGACTTGCGTGACTTATCCCCCACCAACTAGGGTTCAAGGCGCAATGTTTTAGGGCACTTTCTGGCTGCAAAACATCAATTTTTCTGTCCGCTGCTACAATACCTAATTTTTCAGGCATGTGTACATGCCTAATTTTTCTGGCTTCTGGTGCTGCACTGTGGCTTCAAAAACCAAACAAAAAAAATGGCACATACATGTGTCAATTCCCCTTTGTGATCGTTACCTTGTTGTGGTGAAGGGGCTTGCGTATCACAGTGAAGCGACCACCTCTATGAGTGTGTTGGCAATGGCAATGTTGGCACACCCCAGATGATAAGGTCGTTGCTTCATTGTGAACAGACCAAAAGCGATCGGCTGGATAATTTTACATAGAAAAAACATTCATTTTCTTTGTGATCATCTAAGGTGATCATTAAAGCCTACTAGGCCAACAATGGGCCCACACTGCAGAATCATTGTTTTCTGGGTCACTTAACTGTCACTGAACTACCTCAGCACGACCATATGCTTTGAAAAACCCCCATCGACTGCAATCTCCCAAACGTGCGCACGAGCACAGTCATCACTACACCAAGATTGACGCATTGAGGAATACAATTTATGTCATGAGTGTGTCAACTATTGACAACTCTTTGCGGTTGTCTAAAATCTATTCCATACACGTCCCCTGATAGGGGACGTAACAGGGATTAAACTGATAGGAATAGTACTACTTAACATACCACTCATATTGGGATTGCATAGTACATTGCATAATAACCTCTTGAAAAAGCTGACGGCGAAATACGCGTCGGGGCACAGTCTGATGGTGTTGTGGTAAATACCTGGGTCAGTATGCTATGCTTTATGCTAACTATATGATATTGATGTATGACAGTGTGCTTTGTAATGTCTGTGAGATTTAGGGTCGGAAATTTGGCTCTGTGACCTCCGCATATTGTGGACATGACAGCACTTTTTGCATGCACTGATTATATTATTCTATATGTATATTTTTTTGCACTAAGCACTTTATATGTATGAATTGTAATTCCCATACACCCTTAGTCTGAGATAGATTTTAAATGTTCTTAATTTATGTGAGGCCAGATTTTGTAACTCCATAAATACCTTATAAAATTGATGATTATTTAAATATACTTAGTGGTGGAGTTATGATTTGTGATTGTTTTTTGATCTTTATATCAAAGTTTTGATTCTACTTAACACACCACTCCTATCTGGTGGCACAGTATATCGCACGCACAGTGCCCTAAATTGGAAGTAGAAGGACCAACCAAGCATCTTTTTCCATCTCCCGGTTCCTAAAATCTATTCCATACATGTCCCCTGATAGGAGACGTAACAGGGATTAAACTGATAGGAATAGTACTACTTAACACACCTTATAATAACGCAGAGAGAGGCAACACAGAGAGAGGAGTCTGAAGAAGAGGAGTCAGAGGAGGAAGGTGGCTTTGAGGAGGTGGAAGACCAAACACAGAAGGCGTCCCAGGGGGCTTGTTGTCACCTTTCGGGGACCCTTGGTGTTGTACGTGGCTGGGTGGAGGAAGAGACCTTCAATGACATCAGTGAGGACAAAGAATGGGACATGGCTAGCTTGGTATCCAACCTTGTGCAAATGCGGAGTTTGCGGTTGTGCAAATGGACTGTTTGCGGTTGTTTGCGGTGCGTTAAATAGGGAGTTTGGTTTGTCATAGTTTGGTCTGTCACTGTGAAGCGGGTGTAACCGTTACACTACCTGATCGATACAACATCATACCTGATGTTTTAAAGCATGTTATTCCAAACAATTTAGGAATGTTAGGTGATTTATGCCCTTTATGGATTAAAACCAGACTCTGCATCAACTACGTAATTTTCCATGGGAGTTTTGCCATGGCTCCCCCTCCGGCATGCCACAGTCCAGGTGTTATTCCCCTTGAAACAACCTTTCCATCACTATTGTGGCCAGAAAGAGTCCCTGTGGGTTTTAAAATTCGCCTGCCTATTAAGGTCAATTGCGGTTTGCCCGTTCGCGAACATTTGCGAAAATTTTATGTTTGCAACATCTCTATCTTACAGGCGACCCAGGCGCAGGAGGAAGTGGGTGGGTGTTATGTGCTTTATCCCACCCTGCCCCTCCTGGGTGAAGTGAGTTTTTACTTGAAACTTTTATTTATATTCTCACTGTGGTTTTAATTCACTATTGTTTTTAAAAGGTAACTCTGCTTGGTTATACAAGCACTGTGATTTTCAAAATCGATATGAGAGCTACTCCATATTTAACCAGTTAACTACAAGTAAGTGATTACGTCTGAGGAATTTGGCGCCAGATACAGGTTATTTTTTCTTTCTTTTGTGTTTTTATCCTTGTATTATGTCCACTTCAGGTTAACTCCTATTTGGATAATATACTTGTGGCAGCCTACCACCTCTTCAGTAATTAAATATACCCGAAATATACCCAGAATTTTATATTTTACACTAAGGCCCCTTTCACACGGGCGTTGCGGGAAAATGTGCGGGTGCGTTACGGGATCACCCGCAATTTTTCTGCGCGAGTGCAAAACATTGTAATGCGTTTTGCACTCGCGTGAAAAAAATTGCGCATGTTTGGTACCCAAACCCGAACTTCTTCACAGAAGTTCAGGTTTGGGATCGGGGTTCTGTAGAGTGTATTATTTTCCCTTATAACATGGTTATAAGGGAAAATAATAGCATTCTGAATACAGAATGCATAGTCAAATAGCGCTGGAGGGGTTAAAAAAAAATATATTATTTAACTCACCTTAGTCCACTTGTTCGCGTAGCCCGGCATCTCCTTCTGTCTCCTTTGCGGAACAGGACCTGGGGTGAGCATTAATTACATGAACAGGACCTGTGATCACATGGTCCGTCACATGATCTTTTACCATGGTGATGGATCATGAGATGGAACATGTGATGACCGGAATGACATCATCACAGGTCCTGTTCATGTAATTAATGCTCACCCCAGGTCCTGTTCAGCAAAGGAGACAGAAGGAGATGCCAGGCTACGCGAACAAGTGGACTAAGGTGAGTTAATTTTTATTCATTTTTTAACCCCTCCAGCACTATTTTACTATGCATTCTTTATTCAGAATGCTATTATTTAAGGGAAAATAATAATGATCGGGTCTCCATCCCGATCGTCTCCTAGCAACCGTGCGTGAAAATCGCACCGCATCCGCACTTGCTTGCGGATGCTTGCGATTTTTACGCCACCCCAATTTTTTCTATGGGGCATGTGTTACGTGAAAAACGCAAAATATAGAGCATGCTGCAATTTTCACGCAACGCACAAGTGATGCGTGAAAATCACCGCTCATGTGAACAGCCCCATAGAAATGAATGGGCCGGTATTCAGTGCGGGTGCAATGCATTCAACTCACGCATCGCATCCACGCGGAATACTTGCCCGTGTGAAAGGGGCCTAACGATCCTTCCCTTTGGCGCCCTGCCTGGATATCCCAGACTCTTTAAATCCAAAAAGGTTTGTGACTAATCTCCTCTTATTTTTTATTCCTCGTATCTCTGTCTTAGACCCCAGATGCCCACTTCACCAATTCTCCACATCTTCCCATCTCTCTGAGGGACCCCCAGCCCTTAAAGTGTTGCAACTGAGCTGCTAAGAAATATATAAAGGGGTTAGGTAACGCCAGTCCCCCTCTTTTTTTACCACTCTGTAATGTTTCATATCGGATGCTACTATTTTTATTTTTCCATAACAAGGATCTAAACATTCTTTGTAAAGGCTCTCTGCTGGAAAAATCCTGATCAGGATTATCCCCATGCATTCTGAATGGAGAGAAATCCGTTCAGGATGCATCAGGATGTCTTCAGTTCAGGACCGTAACGTTTTTTGGCCGGAGAAAATATCGCAGCATGCTGCCCATTTTGCTTCGGTCAAAAATCTTGAACACTTGCCGCATCAACGGATCCGGAATAATAGCCCATTGAAATGTATTATTCCGGATCCGTCCTAACATCTTCCGTTGTTACGACGCAACGATGGATCCGGAAGTTGCGTCTGCGCCAGGAAGTAGGAAGGGCTTGGCTGGCGTGAAAAGAGACTGATCCGGAAATCCTGAAGCCAACATCAATGTTTTTTTCCGGATCCGTCATATGGATCCAGAAAAAAAACGTTGATGTTGGCTTCAGGATTTCCGGATCAGTATCTTACCCAAAAAGCCGGAAAGACGCATCCGGAAAGAAAAAATAATGCGTTCTTACGCGTTTTTCCGGATCCGCCGTGTAATTCCGGCAAATGGAGTATACGACTGATCCGGACAACGCAAGTGTGAAAGAACCCTTACTTATAATATAATGCATGGGAATCCATACTGGTGAATTATGCAGTATGTAGAGCAATTGCGGCATCCATATCATCTTAAGAAGATTACCTCTACCTATCATTGACAATGGAAGCTTATGCCAGGTGGCCGCTTTCGGTTTAAATCTATCCATTAGTGGTATTAGGTTATTCGCTATATAAGATCGGGGCTGTACTGAAATAGTGACTCCAAGATATTTAAAGGAGGAGACCACTTTCAGGTTAACATGATCTAAGCAAAGAGATTCCGGAAGAGGGGACAGCGGAAGAATAACTGACTTATTCCAATTGATTAATAAACCAGACTGTTTCCAAAGTCTGAGATTAATGATATAATGGGATCTATTGATGATGTCAGATCACCCACATATAATAACATATCATGAGCGCAAAATATAAGCCAGGGGCTCAATAACAATGGCAAACAGGAGGGGTGACAAAGGGCATCCCTGCCTGGTGCCTCTCTCCAGTGTCATCATTGGGGATAGCTTACCATTTATTCGCAGCCTAGCTCTCGGTTGACTATAGAGCAATTTTACCCAATTTATGTATCCAGGGCCGAATCCTAGTTTTGACATAACCGCCCATCAGTATTTCCATTCAACACTATCAAAGGCCTTTGCAGTGTCTAAAGAGACCACTGTTGGGCATCCCACATTCCATTCTGTTCTCCTCATCTGAATATTGAGGAGCAGATGCCTAAGGTTTTATGACGTGGATTTTCCTGCATAAACCTGCACTGATCTTCATGTATAATGTGGGAGATAACATTCAGGAGCCTATTAGCAAGTACCTTGGCCAACACTTTTATATCTACTCTCAAGAGTGAAATGGGTCCATATTGGGATCCTTATCTGGTTTAGGGATCACCACCACCAATGCTTCTCTCATAGAGCTAGGTAAAATACCTGTCCTATAAGATTCATTAAACACCTGTAGCAGATGCGGGAACAAAACTTCTTGATGTTTTTGTAGGCAAACCATCTCCCCCAGGTGCTTTTCCATTAGGAAGCGACTGCACTGCCAATACCATCTCTTCCAATTGAATGTCCCCATCAAGTAATAACCTCTGATCATCAGACAGGCTGGGCATCTGGATATTATGCAGATATTGCTCTCTGTCACTACAGTTAATCCCTAGTCTGGACCTATAGACTTCTGCATAGTGCTCATGGAATATGTTCATTAAGTTATCATCTCCTGATACCTGTACGCCCATTTTATTAGTGATTCCCAATATACAAGAGAGGCCAGATTGGGTTTTAATAATAGTAGCTAGTAGGTGACCCGTACATTCCCCTTCCATAAAATAATGTTGAGTCTTAAAAAATTGTTTGTCCCCAGCTCTACTAATCAAATGTTCCTTCAGTAGATTTTGCGCCTCCATCCAGTGCGAGGAATTTCAAGGGAGGGGTCAGAGATGTATTTAGCTTCCATAGTCCGAACTCTATTCAGTAGTTCTGTCATAAGTGCCCTGCTTTTAGTTTTATGGTAACTAATCAGTTTAATGTACAGTATATCCCTATAATATAAGCTTTCATTGTATCACAGATAATGGAGTGACTAGCTGAAACTTCATTATTGGTAAAAAAAAAAAAGTCAGTCAGACCAGCAGATATCACAGTACCAGTATCAACTAACTTGATCCAAAAAGGGTTTAGTCACCATGGTTGTCTCTGACCCAATAACTGTCACCGCCACTTCTGTGAGAAGGTCTGACAGACGTCCTTCTCTACCTCTTGCATGATGTTCTTTGTTTTGGTTTCACTTTCTCATCTCATTTACTTCTCCCAGGTGTCTCCTATATAGACTAATCCTCTTTCCTTTATATTCCCTCCCATACTGCCTCCCTTTGAGGTTTATACTACTTCCTGGATTGAAGTGTTTACTGCTGGAGGCTTCTGCTGCTGCTTGTTCAGATAAGTCCTTTCATGTATTGTGTTTCCTTGTTGGCTTGATTCTAGGTGACCCTGACTCCCTCCGTATGAAGTGCAGGGAGCCGGTGGTCGTGTCCCATCACTATTATAGGGTTTTCAGGTGTCACACAGTCTAAGGTACGGGGGCATACAATCGTCTACCTTTGAGACCCTTGTATGTGCTTAGCAGTCAGGGTGAGCTCTTAGGGTTTTATAGGGGTCACCTTTATGCTCCTTAGTTTGGGATCAAGCCAGTCGAACGTTTATTCATAACTTCCAGCTATCTGCAACATCATCTGTGACATTATAAACCGCCATTACCGTCTTAAGCATGGATCCGGTTTCAGCCTTGATTGACCGCATGCAGGATCTTTCACTGGAGGTAGCAGATCTCTGTAAAACTGTGTTTCAGTTTCAGGTGACTGGTTCTGCTTGCGTTCATGGAGTTTGTTCAGAGCCTAAGATCTCGCTTCCGGATACGTTCTCCGAGGGTAGTGAAAATTTTGTTTGAGTTAGAGAGGCTTGCAAATTCCATTTTTGCCTACTTCCTCATTCCTCTGGTGATGAGGAGCAGAGGGTGGGGATCATCATCTCGCTGCTCAGGGATAACGCTCAGTCTTGGGCATTCTCGCTGCCGGTGGGGGCACGGCCCCTCCGATAGGTGGATGAATTTTCTGGAGCCCTGGGAAAGATATATGATGACCCAGATCGTATTGCTCTGGCTGAATCTAAACTGCATCTTTTATGCCAGGGTAAACAGTCCGCAGAGATATATTGTTCTTATTTTCGGAGATCGGCAGCTGATACTGGTTGGAACAATGCTGCACTCCGAAGTCAATTTTGCCATGGTCTTTTGGAAGGATTAAAAGATGCATTTGCTTTTCATGAGAGACCTGCCTCGTTGGAGTCTGCCATGTCTCTAGCTGTTCGTATTGACAGGCGTCTTAGAGAGAGAGGAGAGACCACTCCTTTCTGTCATTGTCACGGCTGGGTGTGGGGGAAACACCCAGCCGTGCGGTGCCAGGAAGATGTAAGGGTTACCCCTTGGCCGGGACCACAGAGTTAGGGAGCAGGTCACCTCCTATTGCGTCCCTAACGCTGACCCTGTCTCCTGTCAGTATGAGCCGACCTTGGTGGTAGGAGGGCTCATACGCCGGAACCTAAAAGTCCCTACGAGCCCTCAAGACGGCCCTGTACTAGGGGACAGAGTGAGACGACCTGCTCCTCCTTGGCACGGGGGAGCAGGAGTCTCAACGGCCAAGCAACACAGGGGAATACAATAACAGACTTATGGAAATGACAGGTAAGTGAGACTAGTCCTGCACTTACCTGCCACAGACACACAAACCTGGAACCCAAGAACAAGTGCTGATGTCCACAGCAACATAAAGGACACAGCACACACCAGACATACAAGGGAAACCAGGAAACCATAAGCTGCACCAACAAGATAACCCCACACACACCTAGATAACACCATGAAACATAGAATAAACTGACAAAGGTTTATGACCAGAAGGATGGTCCCCACCAGGCAGATGGAGGAGACAGGAGGCTGCTCCAGCCAGCATGGCTGAGAGCAACCTACTGAGCCCAGCCAGGGACTGAGGCTTTATAGGCCAATAGGCCCCACCCAACGATCAGCACACACCCAGTGAAGTCACACACACTGGGAAGGGAGTTAACCCTTCCAGCAACACAGAAGGGAAACTCACATAAAGGGGAAAGCACACAACCTCACTCACCTGTCTCCGACGGCAACGGCATGCGTGGCAACCGTGTCCTCCAGAACAGCCAACAGGCCGAGACACTTCCACAGCATGCAAACGTCGCCAGACGTTGCCGCGGACAACCGCAGGTGAAGGGAGGAGTCCAGGTGCACATAAAACATCACCTCGTGCACAACAAACAACACAAAGTGCACACAAACACACAAACGGGCATTCACACAAAACCCGTTGCCAAGGGCAACCGCACGCACACTTGTTGTCCGCGGCAACCGCACCTGAGGCAAACAACTAAGTGCCCCAGCTGCGGTTGACGAACTCCCAAACCGCAGGCAACAGCATGCGGCACCCAAGGAGTCACGACCATGACCAAGGGTCGTGACAGTCATATTCAGCCCAAGGACAGTGGGGCTGTCTCATTCAGTACGCAGGGGTCTCAGTCTCTCTCAATCCCCTCTGAGCAGGAGGCCATGCAGCTGGGTTTGCTTGCCTCTGATAGTTGAGGATTCAGCTCTCAGAGGAGGGTTTGTTTCTGTTGTGGGGGTATAAATCATTTGGCTAATGTTTGCCTCTCTAGGAAATTCATGGAGTTTTCTGAGGGTAATAAAAAAGAAACAAAAAGAAAAAAAACCTCTAAAAACTTTCCATTTGCTACTATTGGCAAGGTTGATGTGGAAATTGAAGGTTTGCCATTAGCTTGCAGTTCCTGTTTTCTCCTACCTGCCAGGGTGCAAGAACATTGTTTGTGAGATTTTTGTAGATAGTGGAGCAGCTGTCAATCTCATTGATAATCAATTTGCTATAACGCATGGTTTCCAGGTATGCACTTTGGAAAAGGATATACCTGTTTTTGCTATCAATTCCGCTCCACTTTCTCAAAGATCGTTAAATGGCATAGTTCACAATATCCGTTTGACTGTGGGTGATGCTCATGTTGAGGATATGTCATGTTTCGTCCTAAGCGGATTTCCTAATCCTCTAGTGTTGGGGCTACCCTGGCTCACTAAACATAACCCCACCATTGATTGGCAAGCATAACCCCACCATTGAAGGCAAATAAATGGTTGGAGGGACTTTTGCAGAGAGAATTGCCTCACGGCGTCTCTTTCAGAGGTTTCTACCAAGACTGTACCATCTTTTCTCTCTAAATTTTCGGATGTGTTTTCCGAGAGTGGTGTCCAGGAGTTGCCCCCTCACCGGGAGTACGATTGCCCTATTAATCTCATACCAGGCGCCAAGCTGCCAAAATCACATTTATACAATCTCCCCCAACCTGAAAGAGTCACTATGCGTACTTATATCTCTGAGAGCTTGAGAAAGGGACACATCCGACCCTCGAAGTCACCTGTTGCTGCTGTTTATTTTATTGTTAAGAAAAATGATGGTTCTTTAAAACCTTGTCTGGATTTCAGGGAGCTGAACAGTATTACAATTTGTGACCCATATCCGCTTCCTCTGATCCCAGACCTGTTTAACCAGATTGTTGGGGCTAAAGTTTTTTCTAAGTTGGATTTAAGAGGGGCATACAATCTAGTCAGGGAAGGGGACGAATGGAAGACGGCCTTCAATACCACTGAGGGTAATTTCGAGAATTTGGTTATGCCCTTTGGTTTGATGAATGCTCCGGCCGTCTTCCAACATTTTGTGAACAGCATTTTTTATCATTTAATGGGGAAATGTGTACTGGTGTATCTAGATGACATTTTGATTTTTTTCTCCTGATTTCAAAACTCATAGGGACCACCTACGTCAGGTTTTGCTAATTCTGCGGGAGAATAAATTGTACGCTAAACTGGAAAAATGTGTGTTTGCGGTTCCAGAGATTCAATTTCTTGGTTTTCTTCTCTCCGCTTCTGGTTTTCGCATGGACCCTGAGAAGGTCAGCGCTGTGCTTGATTGGGAGCTTCCCGAGAATCAGAAGGTGCTGATGCGGTTTTTGGGTTTTGCCAATTATTACAGAAAGTTCATTTTGAATTATTCCTCTGTTGTTAAGCCACTCACTGAGATGACTAAAAAGGGGGTAGATTTTTCCTTCTGGTCGGTAGATGCGCTTAAGGCCTTTTCTAGAATCAAGGAGAGTTTCGCTTCCGGTCCCATTTTGGTACAACCTGATGTCTCTCTACCTTTTATTGTTGAGGTGGACGCTTCTGAGGTGGGTGTGGGTGCGGTCTTATCTCGGGCCCCCTCTCCTGCCAAATGGCGACCGTGTGCCTTTTTCTCAAGGAAACTCTCCTCTGCAGAGAGAAATTATGATGTGGGAGATAGGGAGCTTTTGGCCATCAAATTCGCTTTTGAGGAATGGCGCCATTGGTTAGAGGGAGCCAGGCACCCTATTACCGTGTTTTCAGACCATAAGAATCTGGCCTACTTGGAATCAACCAAGCGTCTGAACCCAAGACAGGACAGATGGTCTTTGTTCTTTTCTAGGTGTAATTTTGTTGTCACTTTCCGCCCTGGGGTTAAAAATGTGTAGACGGATGCCCTGTCACGTTGTTTTCCGGGAGGGGGGAACTTTGAAGACCCGGGTCCCATCTTGGCTGAAGGGGTGGTCGTCTCTGCTCTTTATCCTGATTTGGAGGCAGAGGTTCAGGCAGCCCAGTCAGAGGCTCCTGATCTTTGTCCTCCTGGGAGGTTGTTTGTGCCTCTCGCTTTAAGACACAGGGTTTTTAAGGAGCACCACGATACTGTCCTTGCTGGGCACCCAGGGGCAAGAGCCACAGTGGATCTCATCGCTCGGAGATTCTGGTGGCCGGCGCTTCGTAGGTCGGTTGAGGGTTTTGTGGCAGCCTGCGAGACCTGCGCTCGTGCCAAAGTCCCTCATTCACGGCCATCGGGTTCTCTCCTCCAGTTACCCATTCCTTCCCGTCCTTGGACGCATCTGTCCATGGACCTCATTGCGGACCTGCCTCGTTCCTCGGGGAAGACTTTGATTCTGGTGGTAGTGGACCGTTTTAGCAAAATGGCGCATTTCATTCCCTTTCCTGGGTTACCCAATGCTAAGACGCTGGCGCAAGCGTTTGTTGATCACATTGTTAAATTGCATGGTATTCCTTCAGACATCGTTTCTGATAGGGGCGATTAATTTGCTTACATCGAATTTTATATACCAAACTTGCAAATAACTTTTTTTCACATAAGCAAGCTCCCACATCATCACACAACATCTTTGACATCTATTTGGGAAGAAATTCAACAATCACTTCTTTTTATAAATATTATTTATGTTCCAATAGGATAAGATATATATCACTTGTGTACACAGAACTTTTTTAATATTTTGATTGTTAACATGTATAAGCACCAAGGGACATTTTGAATATGTGTTATATAGATTTTTCACATTGCACAGCTTTTTTCTTTTGATTGCAAAGAGTTGGAAATCGAGACCTAAATAATCACAGAATATTTATTATCGCAGAATATTGTAAACATTTTAATTGCAGAATATTGTAGGGGTAAATAATATCTTTTGTGTAATTTTATCATAATAAATTTAAAACTATAACTGTTAGATGGTGAGTGCCTGTTTTTAAATTTATAAACTGTTTATTATTGTGATGATTAGATGAATCATCAAAAAACAGAGCACCTTAACCATACTTTAGATTTGGGTGAGCCACAGTATATTTGTTGTATATCATTTTGGAAATGTCATAAAATTTTTTTAGGACGTTACAAGGAATAGAATTTTAGAAGCAATTCTTAAAATATTTAAGAAAATTGTCAAAACCCACTTTTTAAGGACCAGTTCAGGTCTGAAGTCACTTTGCAAGGCTTACATAGTGGGTACCCCCATAACACCATTATAGAAACTATACCCCTCAAGTTACTTAAAACTGATTTTACAAACTTTGTTAAGCCTTTAGGCGTTCCACAAGAAATAAAGGAAAATGGAGATCACATATTAAAATTTCACTTTTTGGACAGATTTTCCATTTTAATGATTTTTCTTTAACACATCGAGGGTTAACCGCCAAGCAAAACTCAATATTTATTACCCTGATTCCGCGGTTTACAGAAACACCCCACATGTGGTCATAAACTGCTGTATGGGCACACGGCAGGGCGCAGAAGAAAAGCAGCACCACATGGTTTTTGGAAGGCAGATTTTTCTGAACTGGTTTTTAGATGCCATTTCTCATTTGAAGCCCTCCTGATGCAACCTTACAGTAGAAACTCCCAAAAAGTGACCACATTTTGGAAACTAGGAGATAAGGTGCCAGTTTTATTGGTACTATTTTTTGGTACATATGATTTTTTGATCATTCATTATAACTAGGGTTGAGCGAACCCGAACTGTAATGTTCGGGTTCGTACAGAACTTTAGGATTTTTGGAACCCGAACATTTCAGTAAAAGTTCGGGTTCGGATTTGGTGTTCGGCGCTTTCTTGGTGCTTTTTGAAAGGCTGCAGAGCAGTCAATCAACAAGCGGTTAACTGTCTGACCTTAGAAGCCATCATAGCCATGTCTACTAATGGCATGGCTGTGATTGGCCAGTGTAGCATGTGAGCCAGCCTCTATTTAAGCTGGAGTCACGTAGTGCTGCACGTCACTCTGCCGTGCTTAGTGTAGGGAGAGGATGCTGCTGGTGATTTCAGGGAGAGAATAGGACAGACTCTGCTCAAAATCAGAATCTAACTCAGTGATCTACATACATTGTGTTTTGTGGGTGCAGGGCATAATTTTTTTATCCTGCCCTGAGCCCAGTGACCGAAAAAAAAAAACCTTTAATAAGTCAGTTAGGTGGGCGGCGGCGGCCATTTTATGCAAGCTCAGTGCATCAAGACTGCATCTGAACTTTTGGGACATTGAAAATCCCAATTCTTTTGGCAATATATAACATCTGGATTAGTCAGTGTGCAATTTAAGCTAGAAATACACCCATCATTTTCTGGGGTTTTAAAAACACACTTTTTTGCCAAAAAACACTATTTTCAGGCCCTGCAGCATCAGCACGTGTGAAATTACAGGCTTATATACTGCTGTCAAATTCAGTTGTTAAACAAACACTCATTTGGGCAAAACAGAAAAAAATAATAGTTGGCAGCCTTTGATGCAGATGTCATTGTGAGATACACCCTTAATACATTTGGGTTAGATTCAGATATTTGAAATACCGCCATTTAGTGCACCATTCTTTAATTCAGGCCTACTATGGGTTAGGCCGTGTGAGATACACCTTGTATATACAGGGCTTATATTCTTTCATTATTAAAACACCCTTTTTGGGGAAAAATACACAATATTTCAGGCCTTGCAGCATAAGCACGTTTGAAATTCCTTCGTCAAAAAATGTTTATTTGGCAGCCTTTGCTGCATATGTCATTGTGAGATAAACCCTTAATACATATGTGTTAGATTCAGAGATTTGAAATACCGCCATTTGGTGCACCAATATTTAATTCAGGCCGTGTGAGATACACCCTTTATATACAGGGGTTTGATTTAGGCATTTGAAATACACCCATTTTGGGCAAAGAAAACTTTAATTCAGGCCTACACTGGTTCAGGCCGTGTGATATACAACCTTTATGTAACGGGGTGCCGAAGGCGCACTCGGTCTCCCATCAGCCGCAGACCTGCTGCTTAGCTTTGGGAGCGAGGATCTGTGTTTGAACTCGTTCCCAGGGCGGCTTTGCTGCTGGGAGACTCCCTGCTCCTAGGTCTGCCTTAAGCGCCGAGCTGATCACTCGGTGCTCGACTGGTCGGTCTGTCGGTCATGTGACGCTGGTCACGTCACATGACCCTCACTCCCCACTATAAATACAGGCAGCCTCCTGTTAATTCTAGGTTCCTGGTATTTTGTTGGACTACTGAATACTACCTGACCCTGTTCCCTGACGATCCTCTGTCTGCTCCTCCTGTACTGCGCGTCTCTCCTGGTATCCTGACCCCGGCTTCCACCTGACGATTCTTTGCGGACTCCTGTTGTACTTCGTTTCTATCCTGGTATTTGACCTCGGCTTTTCCTGGCTATTCTCTGCTCATTCCTTAGTAATGCGTAGCTCTCTAGGTATTGACCCGGTCTGTTCACGTTCCGTTATTTGTCTTTTCTGTCTTCCCAGCACGTATCCTAAGTTAGGGACTGCCGTCTAGTTGTCCCCTGTCATTACGACTTGTTAGGCAAGTAGGCAGAGCCAGGGGTGAGCGCAGTGGTCACTATCTTCCCCCCCCCCCTGTGTGTAGTGTACGTGACCGTCACACTTTACATACAGGGGTTTGATTCAGGCATTTGAAATACAGCCATTTTGGGAAAATAAATCTTTAATTTAGGCCTACACTGGTGCAGGCCGTGTGAGATACACCCTTTACATACTGTTGTTCTATTCTACTATTAATTAAACATCCATTTCGGGCAAGTTCCAAAATTCGAGAAATATGAGGAGAGCGTCAAATAAGGGACGTGGCACAGGTCGTGGTGCAGCTGGTGGAGCTCCTGTTGCAGGAAGAGGACGTGGTCGATCTGTGCCAGCTACACGCACAAGTGAAAACCCTTCCTCATGTGCGAGTAGGCGACAGAACCTGCAGCGGTATTTGGTCAGTTATATTTTCTAGTGAAATTCATCAATTTTTGGGTGTGATTTACCACTGCTATACCTAGTAGACAGTTTAATAAAAAAATAAAAAATTGTCAGTTAAATTTTTGGGTGACATTCACCAATTTTTGGGAGTAATATACCTCTCCCCTATCTAGTTGACAGCTTAATACATTTCAATAATTTTTCTGTTACATTCTTGGGTTGACATTATACAATTTTAGACATGAATAAACACCTGCTATTAGGGATGAGCGAACCCGAACTGTATAGTTCGGGTTCGTACCGAATTTTGGGGTGTTCGTGACACAAACCCGAACATTTTCGTAAAAGTCCGGATTCGGGTTCGGTGTTCGGCGCTTTCTGCAAAGCAGCCAATCAACAAGCATCATACTACTTGCCCCAAGAGGCCATCACAGCCATGCCTACTATTGGCATAGCTGTGATTGGCCACTGCAGCATGTGACCCAGCCTCTATTTAAGGTGGAGTCACATAGCGCCGCACATCACTCTGCTCTGATCAGTGTAGGGATAGGATGCAGCTGCTGCTGTTAGGGTGAGATTAGGCAGTGATTTAGTCTTCAAAAACAATTACTGAAGTATGAAGTACAGCTGTGAATCATTCAACCTCTGCTATATAATTGTTCACTGTTTTAAGGCTGCCCAGGGCGTTTTTCTGTCACTTTTTTATGGGGTGATCGGCGGCCATTTTGTGTCTTGTGGTGCGCCAGCACAAGCTGCTAGCAAGTACATTTAACCATCAATAGTGTGTTTTTTTTTTTTTGCTATATCCTTCATCTTGTGCTTGGCTGTGCTTGCTATGTTATTGAGGGGTGAAATACAATTGCCAAAATAGCAGTACCCTAAATATGGTGTTTAAGTTGTGGCTAGCCAATTGTAATACTGTCTGTTGTCTGGCAAAGGATATATTTTTGTTCTGGGTTGAAATACAATTCCCAACTTAGCAATTCCCTAAATCAGTGGTTTCTGCTGAATCAGGCCAAATTTAAATCTATCCATTAAAGGGTATATTAGATTGAAGGTGCGGATAGGGTCATCCTCAATAACTTCACACGCTACCGTGCATTTCCAAGTCGAATTCTGTCCGTAAAAGGGATACCTGTCATCCAGGGCCTAAATACTAGGCCTTCAATTTATATTCAGCTAATTCTGTCGTTACTGTAGTGTCCCACTAGGTAAAGGTGGGCACTGCACAGGTTAATGTGTTGCATTGCATTAAATGTCGTGTGATGTTTTCCCTGTATTATCTGGGTGTCAGGCCTGTCAGGGTGTAATTTAGCCTCCCAGATGTTAGAGGGAGCTGGAGAGCCTTAGTTATATATAGGAAGGCCCAGGCAGGGAAGGAGTTAGTTCATTCCAGGGGACTAGAGGAGTCACTTCGTCCACCTGAAGCTCCTGAGGCTAGGATTAGCTCAGTAGAGACACCCCAGTTGCAGGACCCAACCTCCTGGGAGAAACCCACAGTCATCCACTTTACAAGAGAGGGCGATCCAGGGTAAGCTAAGTGACCCTGATGGGCAGATGAAACTAGAAAGTGCAGCAAGAATCTAATACCTGAGGAAGATAGTAACCAAGGATTTAAGCCACCCTTTAGGCATCCGGGCCTTGGGAGATAAAGCCAGAGCAGGAGTTCTAGAAAGGACAGTGTACATTGATTCTGAGGAAAGGTACAACCTGCTGCTGAGTGCTTGTGAATTTACCCTCTGCGTATCTTGCATAACTATTACCTGCCATTGTGTGATTAAGCCTACTTGTGGAACTGTGATCGGAAGACTGTACTACTACCTGCTGTACAAAGTTGGATTGTTCAGTAAAAATACGTTTGGTTCACTATTCTACTTGTGTACCTCCATCATTCCAACTACCAACCGGCGTGCCACCGTCCAAAAGCACTGGCGTCACGAATTCAACAGGGACCTTGCCCCAGGCACTCAAAATGCCTGTAACATCCAGGGCACCTCATCCACCATCAGGCCTGGTCCCTATATACAGAGTGTGCCCCAGAGGAACCTTGTCTACCTCTCCTTCACTGCCACGCGCCTGCCCAGGGTTCTCCAATACAGTGAGTACCCTCGATTGCCCATAACCGTGACCTCACTTCGTCTATACCCTGCAGGTCTGGCGTGTTGCATTACTGCTGTGACTGTATTAGTGTAATACGGTACCTAAATAGATAGCCAGATAGTGTTAGGTGCCTGTAAAAAAAGGCCTGAATTTGAATTCAATACATTGGGCCAATTATTATTTTTTTATTGTGGTGAACGGTAACAATGAGGAAAACATCTAGTAAGGGACGCGGACATGGTCGTGGTGGTGTTAGTGGACCCTCCTGTTTTGGGAGAGGATGTGGCCGTTCTGCCACAGCCACACATCCTAGTGTACCAACTACCTCAGGTCCCAGTAGATGCCAGAATTTACAGCGATATTTGGTGGGGCCCAATGCCGTTCTAAGGATGGTAAGGCCTGAGCAGGTACAGGTATTAGTCAATTGGGTGGCCGACAGTGGATCCAGCACGTTCACATTATTTCCCACCCAGTCTTCTGCAGAAAGCGCACAGATGGCGCCTGAAAACCAAGCCCATCAGTCTGTCACATCACCCCCATGCATATCAGGGAAACTGTCTGAGCCTCAACTTATGCAGCAGTCTCTCATGCTGTTTGAAGACTCTGCTGGCAGGGTTTCCCAAGGGCATCCACCTAGCCCTTCCCCAGCGGTGGAAGACATACAATGCACTGACGCACAACCACTTATGTTTCCTGATGATGAGGACATGGGAATACCACCTCAGCACGTTTCTGATGATGAAACACAGGTGCCAACTGCTGCATCTTTCTGCAGTGTGCAGACTGAACAGGAGGTCAGGGAGGAAGACTGGGTGGAAGACGATGCAGGGGACGATGAGGTCCTAGAACCCACATGGAATGAAGGTCGTGCCACTGACTTTCAGAGATCGGAGGAAGAGGCAGTGGTGAGACAGAGCCAACAGCGTAGCATAAGAGGGAGCAGTGGGCAAAAGCAGAACACCTGCCGCCAAGAGAGTCCGCCTGCTACTGGCCACCAGCATCTGGGACCGAGCACCCCAAAGTCAGCTTCAAGGAGTTCCGAGGCGTGGCAGTTCTTCAAACAATGTGAGGACGACAAGACCCGAGTGGTTTGCACTCTGTGCCATCAGAGCCTGAAGCGAGGCATTAACGTTCTGAACCTTAGCACAACCTGCATGATCGGGCACCTGCATGCAAAGCATGAACTTCAGTGGAGTAAACACCTTAAAAACAAGGCTCCCACTGCTACTTCTTCTGCTGCTGCCGCCTCGGCCTCTTCCTCCGCCTCTGGAGGAACGTTGGCACCTGCCGCCCAGCAAACCGAGGATGTACCACCAACACCACCACCTCCGTCACCAAGCATCTCAACCATGTCACACGGCAGCGTTCAGCTCTCCATCTCACAAACATTTGAGAGAAAGCGTAAATTCCCATCTAGCCACCCTCGATCCCTGGCCCTGAATACCAGCATTTCTAAACTACTGGCCTATGAAGTGCTGTCATTCAGGCTGGTGGAGACGGACAGCTTCAAACAGCTCATGTCGCTTGCTGTCCCACAGTATGTTCCCAGCCGCCACTACTTCTCCAAGAGAGCCGTGCCTTCCCTGCACAACCAAGTATCCAATAAAATCAAGTGTGCACTGCGCAACGCCATCTGTGGCAAGGTCCACCTAACCACAGATACGTGGACCAGTAAGCACGGCCAGGGACGCTATATCTCCCTAACTGCACACTGGGTAAATGTAGTGGCGGCTGGGCCCCAGGCGGAGAGCTGCTTGGTGCATGTCCTTCCGCCGTCAAGGATCGCAGGGCAATATTCTTTGCCTCTAGAGCTGAGCGAACACCTGGATGTTCGGGTTCGAGAAGTTCGGCTGAACTTCCCAGAAATGTTCGGGTTCGGGATCCGTACCCGACCCGAACTTCGTCCCGAACCCGAACTCCATTGAAGTCAATGGGGGACCCGAACTTTTCGGCACTAAAAAGGCTGTAAAACAGCCCAGGAAAGGGCTAGAGGGCTGCAAAAGGCAGCAACATGTAGGTAAATCCCCTGCAAACAAATGTGGATAGGGAAATGAATTCAAATAAAAATAAAATAAATAAAAATTAACCAATATCAATTGGAGAGAGGTCCCATAGCAGAGAATCTGGCTTCACGTCACCCTCCACTGTAACAGTCCATTGTCATATATTTAGGCCCCGGCACCCAGGCAGAGGAGAGAGGTCCCATAACAGAGAATCTGGCTTCATGTCAGCAGAGAATCAGTCTTCATGTCATAGCAGAGAATAATGCTTCACGTCACCCAACACTGGAACAGTCAATTGTCAGATATTTAGGCCCAGGCACCCAGGCAGAGGAAAGAGGTCCCGTAACAGAGAATCTGGCTTCATGTCAGCAGAGAATCAGTCTTCATGTCATAGCAGAGAATCATGCTTTACGTCACCCAACACTGGAACAGTCCATTGTCATATATTTAGACCCAGGCAGAGGAGAGAGGTCCCATAACAGAGAATCTGGCTTCATGTCAGCAGAGAATCAGTCTTCATGTCATAGCAGAGAATCTTGCTTCATGTCACCCAACATTGGAACAGTCCATTGTCATATATTTAGGCCCCGGAACCCAGACAGAGGAGAGGTTTATTCAACTTTGGGTTGCCAAGCAATATAATGGTAAAATGAAATAAAAAATATGATTGAATGAGGAAGTGCCCTGGAGTACAATAATATATAGTTAAGGTGAGGTAGTTAATGTCTAATCTGCACAAGGGATGGACAGGGCCTGTGGGATCCATGCCTGGTTCATTTTTATGAACGTCAGCTTGTCTACATTGGCTGTAGACAGGCGGCTGCGTTTGTCTGTAATGACGCCCCCTGCCACGCTGAATACACGTTCAGACAAAACGCTGGCCGCCGGGCAGGCCAGCACCTCCAAAGCATAAAAGGCTAGCTCTGGCCACATGGACAATTTAGAGACCCAGAAGTTGAATGGGGCCGGAGGGGTGTGCACATGTGCTGTTCCACCATGTTAGTGAAATTTTGCCTCCTGCTAACACGTTGCGTTTCAGGTGGTGGTGCAGTTAGCTGTGGCGTGTTGACATAACTTTTCCACATCTCTGCCATGCTAACCCTGCCCTCAGATGAGCTGGCCGTGACACAGCTGCCTTGGTGACCTCTTGCTCCTCCTCTGCCTTGGCCTTGGTCTTCCACTTGTTCCCCTGTGACATTTGGGAATGCTCTCAGTAGCGCATCTACCATTGTGCGCTTGTACTCACGCATCTTCCTATCACACTCCAGTGCAGGAAGTAAGGTGGGCACATTGTCTTTGTACCGTGGATCCAGCAGGGTGGCAGCCCAGTAGTCCGCACACGTTAAAATGAGGGCAACTCTGCTGTCGTTGCGCAGGTACTGCAGCATGTAGTCACTCATGTGTGCCAGGCTGCCCAGAGGTAAGGACAAGCTGTCCTCTGTGGGAGGCGTATCATCATCGTCCTGCGTTTCCCCCCAGCCACGCACCAGTGATGGGCCCGAGCTACGTTGGGTGCCACCCCGCTGTGACCATGCGTCATCCTCATCCTACTTCACCTCCTCCTCATGCTCCTCGTCCTCCAGTAGTGGCCCCTGGCTGGCCACATTTGTACCTTGCCTCTGCTGTTGCAAAAAAACTCCCTCTGAGTCACTTCTAAGAGACTGGCCTGAAAGTGCTAAAAATGACCCCTCTTCCTCTTCCTCCTCCTCCTCCTCCTCCTCTTCCTGGGCCACCTCCTCTTCCATCAGTGTTTTCTCAAGGAGACATAGAAGTGGTATTGTAACGCTGATAACGGAGTCATCGCCACTGGCCATGTGGGTGGAGTACTGGAAACATGGAGGCCCAGTCATTGGTGGAGAAGTGGTGCTGTTCCGCAGTGCGACTGACCCGTGCGTGCTGCAGCTGAAACTCCACTATGGCCTGCTGCTGCTCGCACAGTCTGTCCAGCATGTGCAAGGTGGAGTTCCACCTGGTGGGCACGTCGCATATTAAGGCGGTGAGCGGGAAGGCCGAAGTTACGCTGTAGCGCAGACAGGCGAGCAGTGGCAGGATGTGAACGCCGGAAGCGCGAACAGACGGCCCGCACTTTATGCAGCAGCTCTGACATGTCGGGGTAGCTGTGAATGAACTTCTGCACCACCAAATTCAGCACATGCGCCAGGCAAGGGATGTGCGTCAAACCGGCTATTCCCAGAGCTGCAACGAGATTTCGCCCATTATCGCACACCAACAGGCCGGGCTTGAGGCTCACCGGCAGCAACCACTCGTCGGTCTGTTGTTCTATACCCCGCCACAACCACTGTGTGGTGTGGGGCCTGTCCCCCAAACATATGAGTTTCAGAATGGCCTGCTGACTTTTACCCCGGGCTGTGCTGAAGTTGGTGGTGAAGGTGTGTGGCTGACTGGATGAGCAGGAGGAAGAAGAGGAGGAGGAAGCCGAGTAGGAGGAGGTGGCAACAGGAGGCAAAGAATGTTGCCCTGCGATCCTTGGCGGCGGAAGGACGTGCGCCAAACAGCTCTCCACCTGCGGCCCAGCCGCCACTACATTTACCCAGTGTGCAGTTAGGGAGATATAGCGTCCCTGGCCGTGCTTACTGGTCCACGTATCTGTGGTAAGGTGTACATTGCCACAGATGGCGTTGCGCAGTGCACACTTGATTTTATCGGATACTTGGTTGTGCATGGAAGGCACGGATCTCTTGGAGAAATAGTGCCGGCTGGGAACAACATACTGTGGGACAGCAAGCGACATGAGCTGTTTGAAGCTGTCTGTGTCCACCAGCCTAAATGACAGCATTTCATAGGCCAGTAGTTTAGAAATTCTGGCATTCAGGGCCAGGGATCGAGGGTGGCTAGGTGGGAATTTACGCTTTCTCCCAAATGTTTGTGAGATGGAGAGCTGAACGCTGGCGTGTGACATGGTTGAGATGCTTGGTGACGCAGGTGTTGGTGTTGGTGGTACATCCCATGTTTGCTGGACGGCAAGTGCCAATGTTCCTCCAGAGGCGGAGGAAGAGGCTGAGGTGGCGGCAGCAGCAGAAGAGGCCGAGGCGGCAGCAGCAGAAGAGGTAGCAGTGGGAGCCTGAGTGACTTCCTTGTTTTTAAGGTGTTTACTCCACTGCAGTTCATGCTTTGCATGCAGGTGCCCGGTCATGCAGGTTGTGCTAAGGTTCAGAACGTTAATGCCTCGCTTCAGGCTCTGATGGCACAGCGTGCAAACCACTCGGGTCTTGTCGTCAGCACATTGTTTGAAGAAGTGCCATGCCAGGGAACTCCTTGAAGCTGCCTTTGGGGTGCTCGGTCCCAGATGGCGGCGGTCAGTAGCAGGCGGAGTCTCTTGGCGGCGGGTGTTCTGCTTTTGCCCACTGCTCCCTCTTTTGCTACGCTGTTGGCTCGGTCTCACCACTGCCTCTTCCTCCGAACTGTGAAAGTCAGTGGCACTACCTTCATTCCATGTGGGGTCTAGGACCTCATCGTCCCCTGCATCGTCTTCCACCCAGTCTTGATCCCTGACCTCCTGTTCAGTCTGCACACTGCAGAAAGACGCAGCAGTTGGTACCTGTGTTTCGTCATCATCAGAAACGTGCTGAGGTGGTATTCCCATGTCCTCATCATCTGGAAACATAAGTGGTTGTGCGTCAGTGCATTCTATGTCTTCCACCGCTGGGGAAGGGCTAGGTGGATGCCCTTGGGAATCCCTGCCAGCGGAGTCTTCAAACAGCATAAGAGACTGCTGCATAACTTGAGGCTGAGACAGTTTCCCTGGTATGCATGGGGGTGATGTGACAGACTGATGGGCTTGGTTTTCAGGCGCCATCTGTGCGCTTTCTGCAGAAGACTGGGTGGGAGATAATGTGAACGTGCTGGATCCACTGTCGGCCACCCAATTGACTAATGCCTGTACCTGCTCAGGCCTTACCATCCTTAGAACGGCATTGGGCCCCACCAAATATCGCTGTAAATGATGGCGGCTACTGGGACCTGAGGTAGTTGGTACACTAGGATGTGTGGCTGTGGCAGAACGGCCACGTCCTCTCCCAGCACCAGATGGTCCACTAACACCAACTCGACCATGTCTGCATCCGCATCCCTTACTAGATGTTTTCCTCATTGTTACCATTCACCACAATAAGAAAAATATTATTTGGCCCAATGTATTGAATTCAAATTCAGGCCTTTTTTTTACAGACACCTAACACTATCTGGCTATCTATTTAGTTACCGTATTACACTAATAAAGGCACAGCAGTAACGACAGATTTAGCTGAATATAAATTTGAGGCCTAGTATTTAGGCGCTGGATGACAGGTATACGTTTACGGACAGAATTAGACTTGGAATTGCACAGTAGCGTGTGTGTGAAGTTATTGAGAATGACCCTATCTGCACCTTGAATCTTATATACCCTTTTAATGAATAGATTTAAAGTAGCCCTGATACAGCAGAAACAACTAATTTAGGAAATTGCTACGTTGGGAATTGTATTTCAACCCTGAACAAAAATATATCCTTTGTCAGACAGCAGACAGTATTACAATTGGCTGGCCAAAGCTGAAAAACCAGATTTAGGGTACTGCTATTTTGGCAATTGTATTTCACCCCTCAATAAAATAGCAAGCACAGCCAAGCCCCTGATGTAGGATATAGCCAAAAAATAACCACACTATTGATGGTTAAATGCACTTGGTGACAGCTTGCCCCTGATGTGGGATATAGCCAGAAAATAACCACACTATTGATGGTTAAATACACTTGGTGACAGCTTGCCCCATATGTAGGATATAGCCAAAAAAATAACCACACTATTGAGGGTTAAATGCACTTGGTGACAGCTTGACCCTGATGTAGGATATAGCCAAAAAATAACCACACTATTGATGGTTAAATGCACTTGGTGACAGCTTGACCCTGATGTAGGATATAGCCAAAAAATAACCACACTATTGATGGTTAAATGCACTTAGTGACAGCTTGCCCCATATGTAGGATATAGCCAAAAAATAACCACACTATTAATGGTTAAATGCACTTGGTGACAGCTTGCCCCATATGTAGGATATTGCCAAAAAATAACCACACTATTGATGGTTAAATGCACTTGGTGACAGCTTGCCCCTGATGTAGGATATAGCCAAAAAATAACCACACTATTGATGGTTAAATACACTTGGTGACAGCTTGCCCCATATGTAGGATATAGCCAAAAAATAACCACACTATTGAGGGTTAAATGCACTTGGTGACAGCTTGACCCTGATGTAGGATATAGCCAAAAAATAACCACACTATTGATGGTTAAATGCACTTGGTGACAGCTTGACCCCATATGTAGGATATAGCCAAAAAATAACCAGACTATTAATGGTTAAATGCACTTGGTGACAGCTTGCCCCATATGTAGGATATAGCCAAAAAATAACCACACTATTGATGGTTAAATGCACTTGGTGACAGCTTGACCCTGATGTAGGATATAGCCAAAAAAACAACCACACTATTGAGGGATAAATGCACTTGGTGACAGCTTGACCCTGGTGTAGTATATAGCCAAAAAATAACCACACTATTGATGGTTAAATGCACTTAGTGACAGCTTGCCCCATATGTAGGATATAGCCAAAAAATAACCACACTATCAATGGTTAAATGCACTTGGTGACAGCTTGCCCCATATGTAGGATATAGCCAAAAAATAACCACACTATTGATGGTTAAATGCACTTGGTGACAGCTTGACCCTGATGTAGGATATAGCCAAAAAACAACCACACTATTGAGGGATAAATGCACTTGGTGACAGCTTGACCCTGGTGTAGGATATAGCCAAAAAATAACCACACTATTGATGGTTAAATGTACTTGGTGGCAGCTTGTGCTGGCGCACCACAAGACACAAAATGGCCGCCGATCACCCCAGAAAAAAAGTGAATGAAAAACGCTCTAGGCAGCCTAAAAACAGTGAGCAATTGAATAGCAGCAGTTCAATGATCCACAGCTGTAGATCGATCACTGAATTAAGTCTTTTGGAGGAGTTAATCACTGCCTAATCTCGCAGCTGCAACCTCTCCCTACACTGATCAGAGCAGAGTGACGTGCGGCTTAAATAGAGGCTGGGTCACATGCTGCACTGGCCAATCACAGCCATGCCAATAGCAGGTATGGCTGTGACGGCCTCTTGGGGCAAGTGTTTGACGCTTGTTGATTGGCTGCTTTGCAGCCTTTCAAAAAGCGCAAAGAAAGCACAGAACCCGAATCCGGACTTTTACTAAAATGTTCGGGTTCGGGTCCGTGCCACGGACACCCCAAAAATCGGTACGAACCCGAACTATACAGTTCGGGTTCGCTCATCCCTATTTGCCTCCTGTAGCCTCCTCCTCCTACTCGGCTTCCTCCTCCTATTCTTCCATCTGCTCATCCAGTCAGCCACACACCTTCACCACCAACTTCAGCACAGCCCGGGTTAAACGTCAGCAGGCCATTCTGAAACTCATATGTTTGGGGGACAGGCCCCACACCATGCAGGAATTGTGGCGGGGTATTGAACAACAGACCGACGAGTGGTTGCTGCCGGTGAGCTTCAAGCCCGGCCTGGTGGTGTCCGATAATGGACAAAACCTCATTGCAGCTATGGGACTAGCCGGTTTGACGCACATCCCTTGCCTGGCGCATGTGCTGAATTTGGTGGTGCAGAAGTTCATTCACAGCTACCCTGACATGTCAGAGCTGCTGCATAAAGTGCGGGCCGCCTGTTCGCGCTTCCGGCGTTCACATCCTGCCACTGCTCGCCGGTCTGCGCTACAGCGTAACTTCGGCCTTCCCGCTCACCGCCTTAATATGCGACGTGCCCACCAGGTGGAACTCCACCTTGCACATGCTGGACAGACTGTGCGAGCAGCAGCAGGCCATAGTGGAGTTTCAGCTGCAGCACGCACGGGTCAGTCGCACTGCGGAACAGCACCACTTCTCCACCAATGACTGGGCCTCCATGCGAGACCTGTATGCCCTGTTGCACACAACATGGCCAGTGGCGATGGCGCCATTATCAGCGTTACAATACCACTTCTATGTCGCCTTGAAAAAACACTTAGAGTGATGATGGAAGAGGAGGTGGCCCAGGAGGAGGAGGAGGAGGAGGAAGATGGGTCATTTTTTAGCACTTTCAGGCCAGTCTCTTCGAAGTGACTCAGAGGGAGGTTTTTTGCAACAGCAGAGGCCAGGTACAAATGTGGCCAGCCAGGGCCCACTACTGGAGGACGAGGATGAGGAGGAGGTGGAGGAGGTGTTCCAGTGTTGGGTGACATAAAGCCTGATTCTTTGCTATGACATGAAGCCTGATTCTCTGCAATGGGACCTCTGTCTGGGTGGCGGGGCCTAAATATCTGACAATGGCCTGTTCCAGCGGTGGGTGACGTGAAGCCTGATTCTCTGCAATGGGACCTCTGTCTGGGTGCCGGGGTCTAAATATCTGACAATGGCCTGTTCCAGTGGTGTGTGACATAAAGCCTGATTCTCTGCTATGACATGAAGCCTGATTCTCTGCTATGGGACCTCTCTCTTCTGTCTGGGTGCCGGGGCCTAAATATCTGACAATGGCCTGTTCCAGTGGTGTGTGACGTGAAGCCCGATTCTCTGCTATGACATGAAGCCTGATTCTCTAAAATGGGACCTCTCTCCTCTGTCTGGGTGCCGGGGCCTAAATATCTGACATTGGCCTGTTCCAGTGGTGGGTGACATGAATCCTGATTCTCTGCTATGGGACCTCTCTCCAATTGATATTTGTTAATTTTTATTTATTTTATTTTTATTCATTTCCCTATCCACATTTGTTTGCAGGGGATTTACTTACATTTTGCTGCCTTTTGCAGCCCTCTAGCCCTTTCCTGGGCCGTTTTACAGCCTTTTTAGTGCCGAAAAGTTTGGGTCCCCATTGTCTTCAATGGGGTTTGGGGTGAAGTTCGGGTCGAGTTCGGATTCCAAACCCGAACATTTCCGGGAAGTTCGGCCGAACTTCTCGAATCCGAACATCCAGGTGTTCGCTCAACTCTACCTGCTATGCATAGGTGACAGGGAGTAAAATTTAGTAAATTATTCAGTAATTAATGTGTGCCACGCCATTTTATTCACTGTTTAAACTTTGAAAACTTGTCACACTTTTATGCTTTAATAATTTCTCCCATATTTCAACTCTATAATTTTAAATGTGAATTTTTTTTTATCCTCCCTTGGATGTGGTCTCTCTTTCTCACGCTCCCTCTCTGGCCTGGAATCCTGATTCCCCGCTATCCATGATCACCATGGTAGGCGCATAAAAGAACATTGAATTTGATAGAGAAGATATCAAATTGGTTTGTGAACATCACGGGGACGTGCGACATGGTGGGGCAGTAAGTGTGCACACGCCTACACGAACTGACTGACAGGGGTCAGCCCCTGCAACTTCTGGGTCTCCAAATTGGGCACATGGCCTGAGCTTGCCCTTTACCCCTTGGAGGTGCTGGCCTGCCCTGCAGCCAGTGTATTGTCTGAATGTGTGTTTAGCATGACTGGAGGGGGTTATCACAGGTTATATTTCCCAATGTTTTGGGGTGTACCCTAATTTTAAAAATAAAATTGAAAACCAAAAAGCAGTGTAGGCTACCTCCACCTACACCACCACATCCACCGCCTCCTCAACCTCCTACTCCATATGGACCTCGTCCTCCTAGATCAAGATTATTATTTTTTATTTTTACCTATTTTATGTTATTTAAAGTCATTTCCCTATCCACATTTGTTTGCAGAGCACTTGCCATGCTCTTAACTACATTTTTATGCCATTTGCAGCCCTCTAGCCCTTTCCATAACATTTTTACAGCCATTTTAGTGCTCAAAAGTTCGGGTCCCCATTGACTTCAGTGGTGTTCGGAGTAATGTTCGGGTCCCGAACTCGAACTTTTTTCTCAAGTTCGGCCGAACCCGTCGAACCCGAACATCCAGGTGTCCACTCAACTCTAATTATAACACTTTATTGGGCAAGGTGACTAAAAAATTGTTTGTTTTGGCACAGTTATTATTTATTTATTTATTTATTTATTGTTACAGCATTCACCTGAGGGGTTAGTTCATGTGACATTTTATAGAGCAGATCATTACAGGCGCGGCAATGCCTAGTATGTATACTGTTTTACACAATAATAGCATTTTATAAACAAAAAAAATGTTTTAATGTGTCCATGTTCTGAAAGCTATAGTTTTTATTTTTTTTTTAGCGATTTTCTTAAGTAGGGGCTCATTTTTTGTGGAATGAGGTGAGTTTTATTGTTACCATTTTGTGTTTGCCTTTTGGTGTTGCACTTTTTGTGATGTAAGGTGACAAGAGTGGTTAGTTCATGTGATTTTTTTTTTTTTTTTTTTTTTTAATAGAGCTGGTTGTTACGGATGCGGCGATAACACTTTAACACAATAATAGCATTTTTGAAACAAAAAATGTTTTAATGTGTCTATGTTCTGAGAGCTATATATTTTTTGGGGGGGAGCGATTTTTTTATTTATTTTTTATGTAGGGCAAATTTATTGAAGAATGAGGTGACGGTTTTATTGTTACCATTTTGTGCGACATACGCTTTTTTGATCACTTGGTGTTGCACTTTTTGTGATGTAAGGTGACAAAAATGGCTTTTTTTAATGCTGTTTATCAGACTGGGTCGATCATGTGATATATTTATAGGGCCGACTGTCATGGATGCGGCAATACAAAATATGTCTATTTAATTTTTTCAATTTTTTTTATTGCTTACTTGGGGATTTTGGATTTTTTTTAAAAATTTGAAACATTTTTATTTTATTTTATCTTAACACTTTATTTTACACTTTTCGTCCCCCATAAAGTCATACAAGACCTCTGGGGGACATTTAACTTCACGTTTTTTTTTTTTTTTCTCACTATTGATTTCTCTTGTAACTGGGGCTGACATAGTCGCCCCAGTTACAGAGCAAATACACCCCCCAGATAGGCTGTACAGCAGAATATAAAGCTGTACAGCCTCAGTGCAGGGCTGATCGAGGTCTGTGAAAGAGGAAGCGCATAGTATACAGCGATCTAGAAGGCAGGGACACCTGGGAACTGCCCCTGCCTCTCTAAGGGTTGCCCTGCTGTTACTGACAATGGGCAACCCGATCTGCAGCTGCAAGATTAGCGTGCAGCTGCGATCTCTGAATAGACGTTCAGAAACGTCCATTCAGAGATATAGAAACACCTCCCGGACGTTTATAGTCAACGTGAGGATGGGAGGTGGTTAATAAAAAAATGTTTTGTAGGGGGGGAGGTTAAATTTCATTAAGTAGCATACATACGTGATTACTGCATCAATTCTGACATTTTTTCACAGCTTAGGCCAGTGATGGCTAACCTTGGCACTCCAGCTGTGGTAAAACTACAACTCCCAAGATGCCCCCCTTGCTTGGCTGCTCCCAAAACTCTATAGAAATAAATGGAGCATGCTGGGAGTTGTAGTTTCACCACAGCTGGAGTGTCAAGGTTAGTCATCACTGGCTTAGGCTGATTGTGGATGAATAGACCTTGCCTTGTTGCCAGTGGCCCATCTTGCCACTGTTGCTGTCTGCCAACCTACCACCATCTTCTGTATGGCTTCTGCTGCAGCCTGCATCATACCATTAATGCCAACTGCCAACCGTCACGTACCCTCAAGCTACTTTTTGAGTTATATATTATTTTTTTTATCCCATAACACTGTGTGTGTTTAACCCCTTCAGGACCCTGCCATTTTTTACCTTAATAACCAAGCTATTTTTTTTTTGCAAATCTTACATGTGTCACTTTATGTTGTGATAACTTTAAAAGATTTTTACTTATCCAAGCCATTCTAAGATTGCTTTCTCACCACATATTGTACTCCATGACAGTGGTAAATTTGACAAAAAATATTTATTTTTTATTTATAAAAAAATATAAAAATTGGAAAAATTTGCAATTTTCAAAAGTTCAATTTCTTTGTTTTTAAAACAGATGGGGACATTAGAAGGCTTTGAAGTTTAGAAGCAAACCTTGAAATTTTTCCCAAAATTTCCAAAATCCACTTTTTAAGGACCAGTTTAGGTCTGAAGTCATTTTGTGAGGCTTACATAATAAAATCACACACATAAATTGCCCCATTTTAAAAACTGCACCTTTCAAGGTATTCAAAACAGATTTTTGAAGGAAAGGAGCGCCATATGGTTTTTAGAGGGCAAATTTCACTTGTATAATTTTAAGTTGCCATGTCACATTTGAAGATCCCTTAATGCACCCCTAGAGTAGAAACTCCCAAAAAGTAACCCCATTTTGGAAACTACACCCCTCAAGGTATGCAAAACTGATTTTACAAACGTTGGTAACCCTTAAGGTGTTCCACAAGTATTAAAGATTTTCCATTTTAATTTAAAAAAATCCTGTAACGAAGCAAGGGTTACCAGCCAAACAAAGCTCAACATTTATCACCCTGATTATGTAGTTTACAACCACGTATGGGGTGTTTCTGTAAACTGCTATATGGGCACACAGTAGGGTGCAGAAGGAAAGGAAAGCCATATGGTTTTTGGAAGGCAGATCTCACTGGGATCATTTTAAGTTGTCATGTCACATTTGAAGACCCCCTGATGCACCCCTAGAGTAGAAACTCCAAGAAAAGACCCCATTTTGGAAACTACAGGATAAGGTGTTGGTTTTATGGTACTATTTTAGGGTATATATGATTTTCTGGTTGCTCTATATTATACTTTTTGTGAGGCAAGGTAAAAAAAAAAATAGCTGTTTTGGCACCGTTTTTATTATTTGTTATTTACAATGTTTATCTGACAGGTAAGGTCATGTGGTATTTTTATAGAGCAGGTGGTTAAAGACGTGACAATACCAAATATGACAACTATTTTGGGTTGTTTGTTTTACATAATAAAGCATTTTTGGAAAAATATCTTATGTAGGGGCTTATTTTTTTTTGCTATGAGATGATGGTTTGATTGGTACTATTTTAGGGTGCATATAATTTTTTGATTGTTTGGTAATACACTTTCTGTGATGTTTTCACAGTGTTTACCTGAGGGATTAGGTCATGTGATATTTTTTACAATTTTATGTGTTTTATTTTGGGAAAGGGGCTTTTCTTTTTTTACTTTAAACTTTTTTTTATTATGGAAAACCATGTTTTTTTACTTTTTATTTTTGTCCGACTCTGGGACTTATGGGGGTCTAATCCCCTTTACAATGCATTACAATACTTCTGTATTATAATGCATTGGCTGTAAGGGTATTACTCACTGTAATACACTTACAGCTTCCTGCCTGCGAGATCCAGCGGAGTGGATCTCACAGGCTCTCACGGAAGTCAGCCACGATGCCTAAGGAAGGCATTAGGCTTGCTTCTCTTCCATTGGGCCCCCGTCATAGCAGCGTGGGGACCCGATGGCCACCCTGGACACAGCAGGATACTGCATGTGCCGTGGTCCGCGCTGACTGTGGCAGTGCAAGGGTTATGTGCCGGCATCTGTGTTTTCACCGATGTTGGCGCATACAGCCTGGGTCCGACTATCAGTGACTGCTTAACCCCTAGCACTGATAGGGTGGGCGTCGCACCTGTACCCGCCCGATCAGCCCGCTGTATATGTACGGCGCTTAAGTCACGGCCACCAGTGCCGTACATGTTTGGCACGGGTCCTTAAGGGGTTAAACATCATTATGGCACACTTTTGTAATTTATGACGGTGTACATTTGTACTTTAAAAAAAAATATTAAAAAAAGGAAAAAAAATAAGGGTTAAACATCATCGGTAAGGGACAGCTTTGGAAGCTTTGGAATATGAAACAAAGACAACAACAAGCATAACAGGTCTGTTTTTAAACACGCTGTATGATAACACCGCCAAACGTGTGTTTACCCATAGCTATGTATGTCAGTGTCACTCAGACATCATTTACTATTGCTGTCTTTGCGTTCCAGGAGGAGAAAAATCATAAAAAATAAGCAAACAGAGATTTTTTCTAAAAACTATGAGTCCTTGGAGGCTAGAGGGGGGTTATATACCAACTTTCAGGGCAATTGAAGCAACTTCAGTTCGTCCTAAACCGATTCGGGTCCGAACCAAACTTTTTCAAAGATTCATTGAAATGGACGCAAAACTAATCTCGATTGGTTCACTCATCTCTAGTCTATTTATTACACAGTTATACAGTGTGCACTGCCACATAGGCTCCAAAGACACCTTGTGTACAGACATAATGGGGAAAACATTTATTACAATGGCTCATGCTGGATAATATTTTTGGTGCACGTTAGACCCGCTTGTCTAATTTTATAACAACTTAGTTGGCTTAGTCAGTTGGCTTAGTTTCTAAAATCATTTTATATCGGAATTGTGGTTTAACCGCCTCTGGACCGCCTAACGCAGATGTGCGGTCCGGAGGCGGCAGCCCTGCGCACGACGACGCATATACGCGTTATCTCGCGAGGGTCGGGATTTCCTGTGAACGCGCGCACACAGGCGCGCGCGCTCACAGGAACGGAAGGTAAGCGAGTGGATCTCCAGACTGCCAGCGGCGATCGCTCGCTGGCAGGCTGGAGATCCGAATTTTTTAACCCCTAACAGGTATATTAGACGCTGTTTTCATAACAGCGTCTAATATACCTCCTACCTGGTCCTCTGGTGGTCCCTTTTGTTAGGATCGACCACCAGAGGACTCAGGTAGCTCAGTACAGTCGCACCAAACACCACACTACACTACACCCCCCCCGTCACTTATTAACCCCTTATAAACCCCTGATCACCCATGATCACCCCATATAAACTCCCTGATCACCCCCCTGTCATTGATCACCGCCCTGTCATTGATCACCCCCCTGTCAGGCTCCGTTCAGACGTCCGTATGATTTTTACGGATCCACGGATACATGGATTGGATCCGCAAAAAGCATACGGACGTCTGAATGGAGCCTTACAGGGGGGTGATCAATGACAGGCGGGTGATCACCCATATACACTCCCTGATCACTCCCTGTCATTGATCGCCCCCCTGTCATTGATCACCCCCCTGTCATTGATCACCCCCCCTGTCATTGATCACCCCCCTGTAAGGCTCCATTCAGACGTCCGCATGATTTTTACGGATCCATGGATACATGGATCGGATCCGCAAAACACATGCGGACGTCTGAATGGAGCCTTACAGGGGGTGATCAATGACAGGCGGGTAATCACCCATATACACTCCCTGATCACCCCCCTGTCATTGATCACCCCCCTGTAAGGCTCCATTCAGACGTCCGCATGTGTTTTGTGGATCCGATCCATGTATCCATGGATCCGTAAAAATCATGCGGACGTCTGATTGGAGCCTTACAGGGGGGGGGGGTAATCAGTGACAGGGGGGTGATCACCCTGATCACCCCCTGTCATTGATAACCCCCCTGTAAGGCTCCATTCAGACGTCCGCATGTGTTTTGTGGATCCGATCCATGGATCCGTAAAAATTATACGGATGTCTGAATGGAGCCTTACAGGGGGGTGATCAATGACAGGGGGGTGATCAGGGAGTCTATATGGGTGATCACCCCCCTGTCATTGATCACCCCCCTGTAAGGCTCCATTCAGACTTTTTTGGCACAAGTTAGCGGAAATTTTTTGTTTGTTTTTGTTAAAAATAAAATCTCACATGAACTCACCATACCCCTCACGGAATCCAAATGCGTAAACATTCTTAGACATTTATATTCCAGACTTCTTCTCACGCTTTAGGGCCCCTAAAAAGCCAGGGCAGTATAAATACCCCACATGTGACCCCATTTCGGAAAGAAGACACCCCACGGTATTCCATGAGGGGCATATTGAGTCCATGAAAGATTGAAATTTTTGTCCTAAGTTAGCGGAAAGTGAGACTTTGTGAGAAAAAAACAAAAAAAAACAATATCCGCTAACTTATGCAAAAAAAATAAAAAAATTCTAGGAACTCGCCATGCCCCTCATTGAATACCTTGGGGTGTCTTCTTTCCAATGTGGGGTCACATGTGGGGTATTTATACTGCCCTGGCTTTTTAGGGGCCCGAAAGTGTGAGAAGAAGTCTGGGATCCAAATGTCTAAAAATGCCCTCCTAAAAGGAATTTGGGCCCCTTTGCGCATCTAGGCTGCAAAAAAGTGTCACACATGTGGTATCGCCGTACTCAGGAGAAGTTGGGGAATGTGTTTTGGGGTGTCATTTTACATATACCCATGCTGGGTGATAAAAATATCTTGGTCAAATGCCAACTTTGTATAAAAAAATGGGAAAAGTTGTCTTTTGCCAAGATATTTCTCTCACCCAGCATGGGTATATGTAAAATGACACCCCAAAACACATTGCCCAACTTCTCCTGAGTGACCCCATTTTGGAAAGAAGACACCCCAAGGTATTCCGTGAGGGGCACGGCGAGTTCCTAGAATTTTTTATTTTTTGTCACAAGTTAGCGGAAAATGATGATTTTTCTTTTTTCCTTACAAAGTCTCATATTCCACTAACTTGCGACAAAAAATAAAAAATTCTAGGAACTCACCATGCCCCTCACGGAATACCTTGGGGTGTCTTCTTTCCAAAATGGGGTCACTTGTGGTGTAGTTATACTGCCCTGGCAATTTAGGGGCCCATATGTGTGAGAAGTACTTTGCAATCAAAATCTGTAAAAAATGACCGGTGAAATCCGAAAGGTGCACTTTGGAATATGTGCCCCTTTGCCCACCTTGGCATCAAAAAAGTGTCACACATCTGGTATCGCCGTACTCAGGAGAAGTTGGGGAATGTGTTTTGGGGTGTCATTTTACATATACCCATGCTGGGTGAGAGAAATATCTTGGCAAAAGACAACTTTTCCCATTTTTTTTATACAAAATTGGCATTTGACCAAGATATTTTTCTCACCCAGCATGGGTATATGTAAAATGACACCCCAAAACACATTCCCCAACTTCTCCTGAGTACGGCGATACCAGATGTGTGACACTTTTTTGCAGCCAAGGTGGGCAAAGGGGCACATATTCAAAAGTGCACCTTTCGGATTTCACCGGTCATTTTTTACACATTTCGATTGCAAAGTTCTTCTCACACATTTGGGCCCCTAAATTGCCAGGGCAGTATAACTACGCCACAAGTGACCCCATTTTGGAAAGAAGACACCCCAAGGTATTCCGTGAGGGGCATGGCGAGTGCCTAGAATTTTTTATTTTTTGTCGCATGTTAGTGGAATATGAGACTTTGTAAGAAAAAAATAAAAATTAAAAATCATCATCATTTTCCGCTAACTTGTGACAAAAAATAAAAAGTTCTATGAACTCACTATGCCCATCAGCGAATACCTTAGGGTGTCTACTTTCCGAAATGGGGTCATTTGTGGGGGTTTTCTACTGTTTGGGCATTGTAGAACCTCAGGAATCATGACAGGTGCTCAGAAAGTCAGAGCTGCTTCAAAAAGCGGAAATTCACATTTTTGTACCATAGTTTGTAAACGCTATAACTTTTACCCAAACCATTTTTTTTTTTTTGCCCAAACATTTTTTTTTTATCAAAGACATGTAGAACTATAAATTTAGCGAAAAATTTATATATGGATGTCGTTTTTTTTGCAAAATTTTACAGCTGAAAGTGAAAAATTTCATTTTTTTGCAAAAAAAATCGTTACATTTCGATTAATAACAAAAAAAGTAAAAATGTCAGCAGCAATAAAATACCACCAAATGAAAGCTCTATTAGTGAGAAGAAAAGGAGGTAAAATTCATTTGGGTGGTAAGTTGCATGACCGAGCGATAAACGGTGAAAGGAGTGTAGTGCCGAAGTGTAAAAAGTGGCCTGGTCATTAAGGGGGTTTCAGCTAGCGGGGCTGAAGTGGTTAATTTGGTTGAAAAATTTCACATCTCAGACCACTCCATTTCCCATAAAATTACACCCTTATTCCAGTAAGGCTACTTTCCCACCAGCATCTTTGCTGGATCCGTCATAGATCAGCAAAAACACTTCCATCATGATAATTAAACCGTCTGCATCTGTTATGAACGGATCCGGTTGTATTATCTTTAAAATAGCCAAGACAAATCCGTCATGAACACCATTGAAAGTCAAAGGGTGGTGGATCAGTTTTCTCTTGTGTCCGAGAAAAAGGATCCGTCCCCATTGACTTACATTGTGTGTCAGGACGGATCTGTCTTGCTCCGCACCACATTGCGGACATAAAAACACTGATTGCAGCGTTATTCTGTCTGCGATGGGGACGCAACCAAATGGAACGGAATGCATTCTGGTGCACTCCGCTTCGTTCAGTTCAGTTTTGTCCCCCTTGACAATTTATTGGGACAAAATGGAAGTGTTTTCGCCCACTATTGAGTTCCTATGACGGATCTCAATATTGTAAAGGGAAAGCACAGATGTGAAAATAGCCTTAGAGGTAGATGCACTTATACCAAAATGTACTGATCTGTGCCGATTTTGTCTAAATGTTGGCGAAGCTTTCAACAAAATATAGCTGTACTCAGAAGGAAATCTCTGTCATTCTCTCCTAGGACTACTGCTATACAAAAGGAGTCAAATGGATCATGTTAAAAAAAAAATGTTGGATTCTCATATAATCTTACTGAAAAAACTATGTATAAAATATGAGTTACAGTAAACGGCTGCTTGTTTGCATAGGTGGAGAATATACTTTCCATTGGGAATTCTCCCTGCACAGTTAAGAACATTTTTCACATATATACAAAATGACCCACATCTAGTTATCATTTGATGTTCTGGTAATAATGACAAGCCTAATGATGAAAATTTACTTTTTTTTTTTTTTTTTACTTTAAAACACTAAAAAGTCCCCAATTAATTTGATAGGGAAACCTTTTTTTTTTTTTTTTTAAGAAAATTACTTTTATTGCCACAATTAAAAGCATGGTACAACCCATTAAACAGAGTTACATTAACAAATCTTATTATCTTATACATAAAGGTATAAATATCGAATGCTGCTGCAAATCTTGTTTCCATTGGTTCAAAACCTAACTTTACTGTCAAGCCATAAGAAATATTTAGTCATTTATAAAACTAACCTGCTTATTTCTAAACAACCTCATTTCTGTTTTCTATGACTATTTCAAGACAGTAAATTTCTAGTAATTAGGCAGCACAATGTATTTTACTGTAATGTATGTAGAAATATACACTTACCATTATGGTCTTAAAATTGTTATATTCCTGTAGAAACCTGGCTGGTAGAAGAATCAATAGAGCAAAATAATTTTTTGTAAAGGCTTTTACCATGTACTGTACTTCTGTAATCGGCTTGAATTTCCTGTACTTGCTTGGTTGTGTAACACTCCAGATGTCATTTGTCAGGTGTTGCATTAGAGTATAGGAAATGTGCTGGTGACAGAACTTTAACACTTTACTGTCTGCAAAATACAATAAATATTTGTCATAGTGCTAGTAGTAAAGTGTTCAGAATGCTTTGAAAAAATTAAAGAATCAATTCTTACCCTCACTGATCCCCTCAGATGTCCTTCCTGGTGCATTCTAGACATTTTTAGTTCTTGGGTTTGCACAGACCTAGAGTCTGGTTGGGGCCCCATTTTACACAGCGCTCATCTGCACTGCAATTTGCAATAGATTTTTATCTAATCACTGTATGTCTAATTTTGATATAATACAATAAAGTATGTATTTCAACTATATGTGTGGTTTTGTTAGTTGGGTGCAGTATAGAATTTTACCACACATTAATATTTGTACTACTGTTTGGTGGTCACATGTAGGAAAGACCTGCTCAAGTAATAACTGGCATATTTACGAACACTGAATTTGATCAATTTGAGGCATGTACGCCCTGCCTAGGACATGCCCAATCATTTTCAGCCATGGAATTGTTTGGTTTTCTTTAAAATAAATTGTTCTTTAAAATGTAACTGTTAGGCTTTCTTTACCTTTCAGGAAAACATTTTCCCAATAGAATTTGTCCTTATGTAGGTTCTTGTGGATCCCACAGCCATCTGTGTCAGTTTTTTTTTCCAGCATGCAGATGGCTTTGTGATCCACTAGAATGCCCATGTGAACCACTAGATTCACATCTATTTACCTCCATCAATGTTCAGTACCTAATATCATAATTCTATCAAGGATACTCGCCATGTGTGTTCCTTTGTGATCCATTAGAATGCCCCTGTGATCCACTAGATTCACATGTACTTCCGTCCATGAATGTTCAGTATGTAATATCAGGTTTCTATCATGGATACCGGCCGTGTGTGTTCCGCATTTTCTGGAACAGAATGGCCAGCTGTAAAGGGGATCCAGCGACGCGCGCTCTCCTTGCAGAGCCGCCGGCATCCCGCTTGTGTGGAGCGAGGATGCGGCCAGCGTCCTAGTCTCCATGTTGATGGCGGGGCAGGGAGGATGAATCAGCGCTCAGCTGCATTAAGGTGTGTGATGCTAGTCACGTGACTCATCAGTTGGGGATATTTAACAGGCAGCCTGGTGGACACAGGTTCCCTGTTATTGGTCTTACTACACTTGTGTATTATATATCGTGACTCCTGTGCTTTTGAATTTGGCTACTTTTGGACTTTGTTTCAGTGACTTCCCTGGTACTTACGCGACCTCTTGGCTTCTGACCCCGGCTGGTATCTGACTTCGTTATTGTTATTTCCCTTGTACTGTTGTTACCTCTCAGTTCCTGACCTCGGCTTGTGTTGACTTGGATTTAGTATTTTCCTGTGTCCCTGCGTTCTTCTTGGCTTGGACCTTTGCTCCCTTCATTCTGGACTGCCGCCCAGTTGTACACCGTCAGCTAGGATGGACTGTGCAAGTAGGTAGGGATAAAGATGCGGGTGGAGTTCAGGGCCTACCATGGACCCTAGTCGAGTCCTTACGGATCAGGTACATAGTCTCGCCCAAATGGTGCAGGATTTGGTAGAGAGGCTACAGCAGCAGGAATTGCATCAGCCCTCACCTGTAGCAGCCTTCTCCGTTCAGAATCTTGAACCTCATGTCAAACTACCTGATCGTTTTTCAGGGGACAGGAAACATTTTTGGACTTTTAAAAAGAGCTGTAAGCTGTATTTTCATTTGCATCATCACTCTTCGGGTTCCAAACAACAGAGAGCAGGCTCTTTGTTGCAAGGAGACCCACAAGAATGGGCTTACTCTCTCCCCACGGATTCCGCTTGTCTAGCTAATGTTGAAGCATTTTTTCAGGCCTTAAGTGTGCTTTACAATGAACCTGACAAGTCGGCCGTAGCTGAGAGTCAATTAAGGTCTCTTACTCAGGGAGACAGAACCGAGGAAGAATACAGCACCAAATTCCCGAAATGGTGTGTTTCCTTTGGTTGTGATCCAGCGCTTAGATGTCAGTTCCAGTTAGGGCTCTCAGAAGACTTGAAAGATATGTTGGTCAGTTACCCCCTCCCTGACACTTTAGAACAGACTATGACTAGCTGTTAGACTGGACCAACGAATTAGGGAAAGACAGAGATCAACTGACGTCTCCAAGTGGTCTCAAGACTCCAAGTGGAGAATCATCCAGAGGAGCCCATGCAGCTCAGAATGACCAGGAGTAGAGTTGCAGCTTGGGTTCGGGGAGTTCAGCCGAACTTTAAATAAAAAGTTTGGGTTCGGGACCCGAACTTGTTCCGAACTTGGACCCGAACCCTTATTGAAGTCAATGGGGACTCGAATTTCACTTTATTATTTTCCGTTATAACATGGTTATAACGGAAAATAATAGTATTAGCTTTTTCAGATCTGAGTTTTCCCGATTGTGAAAACTCAGATCCAACAGTATATTCTAACACAGAGGCATTCCCATGGTGATGGGGACGCTCAAGTTAGAATATACTAAGAACTGTGTACATAACTGCCCACTGCTGCCTTACAGGGGGCTGTGATCCGCACAATTAACCCCTCAGGTGCCGCACCTGAGGGGTTATTGTGTGGATCTCAGCCCCCTGTAAGAGATCGGGTGCTGCCAGCCAGCAGGGGCCAGACCCCCCTCCCTCCCCAGTATTAAAATAATTGGTGGCCATTTCGGCCCCCCAACCCCCTATTAAAATCATTGGTGGTTAGTGCGGCTCCCCCTATTAAAATTATTGGTGTCCAGTGCAGCCTCCCCTCCCCCCCGCCTTTAATTAAAATCATTGGTGGCAGCGGAGTGGCAGTTCCGAACAGAGTCCCAGTTTAATCGCTGGGGCTCTGATCAGTTACAACGGCAGCCAGGACACTACTGCAGTCCTGGCTGCCATGGTTACTTTTAGCAGCATTATACTTACGTGCGCTGTCTGTGGCCTCCTACTGGTAAGTGACAGGTCTGTGCTATAAGCAATGCGCCGCACAGACCTTTCACTTACCAGTAGGAGGAGTGCCGGCCGGCCACAGACAGCGCATGTAAGTATAATGCTGGTAAAAGTGCTAAGTAACCATGGCAGCCAGGATTGCAGTAGCGTCCTGGCTGCCATGGTAACCGATCGGAGCCCCAGCGATTAAACTGGGACTCCGATCGGAACTGCCGCTCCGCTGCCACCAATGATGGGGGGTTGTTAACCAATGATTTTATCTAGGGTGGAGAGAGGGGAGGCCGCACTGGACAGCAATGATTTTAATAGGTGGGGGGGCCGCACTGGCTACCAATGATTTTAATACTAAGGAGGGAGGGGGGTCTGGCCCCCTGCTGCCTGGCAGTACCTGATCTCTGACAGGGGGCTGCGATCCGCACAATTAACCCCTCATGTGCGGCCAGTGGGCCGTTATGTCCACAGTTCTCAGTATATTCTAACTTGAAGCGTCCCCATCACTATGGGAACGCCTCTGTGTTAGAATATACTGTCGGATCTGAGTTTTCACGATCTAACTCAAATCCGATGGTATATTCTAACATAGAGGAGTTCCCATGGTGATAGGGACGCTTCAAGTTAAAATATACCATCAGATTGGAGAAAACTCCAATCCAATAGTATATTAATATTACCCAAACACAGAACCCGAACTTTTACTGAAATGTTCAGGTTCGGGTGCTGAACCCTCAACCCTAACCAGGAGGGATCTGAGACGTCAAAAGGGTGCCTGCTTTTATTGCGGAGAATCGGATCACTGGCTACAACAATGTCATAAAGTTCCTCCTTCCAGGAGATCTTCACATCCTGACGCCCAGAAGGATAATGTACTTCCTAAGGTGGTTAAAGAGAAAATGGTTATTTCTTTTGGCTCCAGTAAGGGTTTTGGGAAGGCATTTGTTGATTCTCGGTCTGCCTCTAATTTTATTGACCATAACTTTGCTCTTTCCCTTGGTGTGCCCATGTTGTCCCTTGCTAACCCTATTCATATTATTGCTGTTAATTCCAAGCCTTTGGTGGGCGGGACAGTAGAATATTGTACTTCAGAAGTAACTCTGACTGTGGATGTCTGTCATATGGAGTGTACTTCTTTTTTGGTACTCGTGGAGGTTGCCCTGGGTCTACCTTGGCTCCAGGTTCATAATCCAGTCATTAACTGGTCCATGGGTGAATTAGAGAAATGGGGAGGTGAAATGTGATTCTTGTTGTCTACCTGTTATTCAGGCTGGAGTCTCTGCAGAGTCCAACTCTCTTCCCACATACATTAGCGACTTTGCTGATGTCCCAGGCTGATTTCCTTCGCCCTCATAGACCTTATCACTGTGCCATCAACCTTGTGCGGTATCCAAGTGCCCTAGGGGTCATATTTATAATTTGCCCGGTCCAGAACGGAAGTGTATGAGAGATTACTTGAAGGAAAGCTTACAAAAAAGGCATATTAGACCCTCTGTGTCTCCTATGGGGGCGGAGTTTTTCTTTGTTGCAAAAAAGGACGGTGAATTGAGGCCATGTATTGATTATAGAGAATTAAATAAGATTACCATTAAGAATCAGTACTCTTTGCCCTTGATTCCAGACCTGTTTAACCAAATTCTTGGAGCTCACTGGTTCACTAAACTCAATCTCAGGGGGGCCTATAATCTTATTCAAATAAAGAAGGGGGTAGAATGGAAAACGGCCTTTAATACCCCTAAGGATCATTTTGAATATTTGGTGATGCCGTTTGGCCTAAGTAATGCTCCAGCGGTTTTCCCAAATTTTGTCAACGATATTTTTAGACAGTTTTTTGGAAAATTCATGATTGTTTATTTGGATGATATTTTGATTTATTCACCAAACTAGGACTCTCACGTTAGCCACACTAGACAGAGAATCACCTATTCGCTAGGAGTGAAAAGTGGATCTTTGGAGTACAGAAAATTTTATTTTTGGGATATATTCTCACACCCCAATCCTTTAAGATGGATCTGGGTGTAGAATTGGTTCTGCTTTGCAGGTGCCATAAATTACTGAAGAACAACTGTATCTTAACTCAGTGTTGGATTTATTTACAAATTGGGATATACCTACATTCTAAATACAATTAAGGGAATGAGAAAGGGTATTGGAGGGGGTCAGGATCCTTGAGCTAGCTATACCATTCTCTCTCTGTCACACATGCCATGGGGTTTTCTCTGTATTCAGAACACTCCTCTCCAGCAGGTCTCAGCGAATCACATTCTTGATTGTAGAGTCCAGAAAGACTTATCTTGTCCCATAGGTCACCAAGATCACCATTGCTCCTACTTGTGAGCTAGGTTAGTGCAGATGATTACACAAGAAGAAAGTTCTATCATATACCCTTGCCCCCACCCCAGCATTTAAGTCCTTGCTGACACAGGTGTGGGCAGTAAATACCAGCAGGGGGTCGGGTTTGCCCCAGGACGTGACAGTCCTGGCAGATCTTCCTTTCATCAGTGACTCGCCCCAAGAACCCTTTGATGGTCCTCATTTGCATATCAAGCAGACCCAGGCTGATTCAGTTCACGATATCTTTGCATCAAAGCTGTATCATAGATGTCAATTTTATCGGTTCCAACATTCCCTGGTCTTGTGCCTATTGGCACACACAATCAAAAAAATAAACCACAAAACAGCTGTTCATTATGGACATTAATAAATAAATATCCCTCGTGATAATCACATGACAATCTACATATTCTACATTGATATCACATACAGTATATAACATTACACCATGCCCATTGACTCGATCCCTTAACCAGATTGTCATTTCACTACCAACTAGTCTTGCTCATCAGCTGCCTTATATAACTGGAATATGGGCAAGCCCACTTTTGCAATGCCCAGACTGTCACGTATTGCTAAAGTCCAATCCAGCTGAATTCTACTTCTCACAAGATCTCATAAAATAAAATAAAGAAATAAAAGATGCATGATAGATGTATATATGTCCAATATGGGTGATTCTAATGTCCCTTGTGCTCTATATTGGCCAATAAGCATAAAGTGAAACCTTGGACTGTTACCCATAATGCCCTACTCTGCATGATTTTAAACTAGACATGTGAAAACGCAGGCCTCATTCATGATAATCAAGTACACCATTTGAGTAAATTAATCACCAACCATGTGCTACAAATGTTTGGCATACACATCAACAATTTCCAGCAGGCTTGATAATTTTTCTTGTTGGTCATTTTGCATTCTTAACCCTGTATAATAGGTGCTGCAAGAGACCTATTATCTGGCTATTCAAATGTTAAAAGAAGTGCCTGAAGATTGAATAGACATGGCCATATCAGACTACGGACAATTAGTTTTTATCACTTGAGCTTATATTTTGATAAGAACTTCTGCTTCCTCCATTTCCACTCACTGATTTAATGGTGCAAGTAAGAGGAAACAAGAAAACAAAAAGAACTCAGTAATATGGTGATTTCAGAGATTATTTAAAATGTATGCAAAACAGCCACATGTGTTCTTCTATTGTCCATGGCAGGCATTCCCCCATGCAGACTTCTAGCTGATATCTCTGCGAATATGAATGGGGCACTGTCATCTTATTTCAAATACTCTGCCACACCCTGCAAGAAATACCAGTTACTCTTTTTTTTTTTTCTAAGCAGTTTCTAAGATCTATCAATAACTATGTTCAAGATGAACGCTACAAATGTAGTCCAATTGCCACCACAATATTGGTCTGCTGCTACTTCTTCAGGGTCCCAAATTTGGATATGTAATTTCGGCTCATTACGGATCCTGGAAATAAAAATCAAGAACAGTATCATTAATCTTAGCAGTTAATACCTTTCTACACCTACATGTAACTTCACTAATATGCCTAGGTTCAGACCAGGCGGTAATCTAACTCCATCCTAGCTGGGGGGTATTTGTAAACCACGCAAAAACAAAACAATGGCTTCTTAGTGTAAATATAATTCTTTCAAACACATTCCCCCATTTGGCACCATACCACACTGGTACCATACTAACTATAATAACAAAAATAAACGTGTTAATTTAAAAATGTTAACAATGAAAACAAATGCAAAGGTAGAGAAAAAAAAAATTGCATAAAAAAAAATCTATATTCTGTTGGCTCTCAACATATCGCACACAGACAGGACAGACAGACACATAATAACACCATCTCCCAACTCAACTTTTGTTCTGGTGTATGAACAAAGACATCTTCCTGTGAGTACCATTGAAAAAGCAAATGCTATTTACACCTAAAACACAAAAGGTTATTGGAGGGGGGGGGGGGGGGCCCCCTTTGCAAAAAATACATTCACATCACAAAGGTACACTATACATGACTGTTTTAACCAACTGTTATTCAATTGTTTGCAAACAATTACTAATTATTGAGCCTCCTGATACCACGTGGTGACTATAAAGACCTTTTTAAAATGATCTAACTAATGCTTAACTAAATGTAATCAGAACCACTCCATCTAAAACCTGTTAACAAAACAAAAACATTAGTGTTTAGCCAGCTTGACTAAGCTGCCTTTAGTGGCTCCTGAAAAAGAGACACAAAGACAATTATTACACATCATTATCATTATAGTCAAATCCTTATTCTCTAAGCCTTGTCCTGTTATCTGTATGGCTAGAATATAAGTCCCGTATTCTTCCTAAACTAAGCAGACATTGCAGCACACCAGACCTGCAGGGAATTGCTACAGTGAGGTCACGGTTATGGGCAATCGAGGGTTACTCACTTTTTAGAGGAGAACCCTGGGCAGGCATGCGGCAGTGAAGGAGAGGTAGACACAAGTTCCTCTGGGGCACACTCTGTAAATAGGGACCAGGCCTGATGGCGGAGGAGGTGCCCTGGATGTTACAGGTATTTTGAGTGCCTGAGGCAAGGTCCCTTTAAGGATCGTGACGCCAGTGCCTGTAACGGTGGCACACCGATTTGTAGGAGTAGTAATAGAGTACACAGATGGTATAGTAAACCAAACGTTGCTTTACTTGGAGAAACAGTCCAATTTTTTACATACATTTGATGATGATGCAGTCCCTTATGTCACATATGCACAGCAGGTTTACTTCACAATACGGCAGGTATAAATATTGCAAGATACTTGGAGGGCAAACAGTTAATGCTTCGTAGTACTATGCTGCACTATCCCCTCAGCTATTCTAGCTGTCTGGATCCCAAGGCCCGGATGCCTAAATGCTGGCTTTAAACCTTGGTATATAAATCTTCCTCCAGTATTGACCCTTGCTTCTATATTAAAGTACCTCTGCCCATCAGTTTACTTCTCTGAGCTGGTTGTTCTGTTCCTGTGCTGGGTTTGAAGGTGGCTGCAGGTTGCTCCCAGGAGGTCCATTCCTTCTACTGGGGTTACTTCATCTGTGCTAGCTGGGTGTACTGGTCTCCAGGCAGGCTGTACTCCTTCACTAGCCTCCTGGTGCGACTAGAAGCCTGTGATTGGTCTTACCACACTTGCGTATTATATATCGTGACTACTGTGCTTTTGACTTTGGCGTTTTGGACCTCGTTTCAGTGACTTCCCTGGTACTTACATGACCTCTTGGTTTCTGACCCCGGCTGGAATCTGACTTCGTTATTGTTATTTCCCTTGTACTTTTGTTACCTCTCGGCTTGTGTTGACTTAGATTTAGTATTTTGTGTCCCTGCGTTCCTCTTGGCTTGGACCTTTGCTCCATTGATTCTGGCTACGGTAGTTTTCTTCTTCCTTAGGCTCCTGCACGTATTTAAGCTAGGGACTGCCGCCCAGTTGTACACCGTTGGCTAGGACGGACCGTGCAAGTAGGTAGGGATAAGGGTGCAGGTGGAGTTCAGGGCTGCACACATCCCTACCTAACGTGACAGTCACTCTTATGATAGAAATGCTTATTCTTGTCTATAATTGCAGACAAGAATAGAACATGTTCTATGTTTCTTGTGGGGCATGGAACAGAAGTATGGATGCGGACAGCACACTTTTGTGGCCCTATTGAAATGGATGCAGACACAAATATATGGGCCCTTGGTTGCATCAATTCCATAAATTTATGGGCAGTCATACTGGCACAGCACGCTCTTTCTTCTTTCCCAGCCTGCAGTGTCATCATGGATCCATTTTGCCACTGTTGCTGTCTGCCTGCCTGCCATCCTGCATACCATCATGTTCCGTGTGGCTGCTACTGCCTTCATCATGCCATTGCCACCATCATGCCACAGCTGCCTGCCTACAAACATGTTCCATATGGTGGCTGCTCCTGCCTTCACCATGCTGCTGCCTTCATGCCACTCCTGCTGCCTGCCTACCATCATCTTCTGTATGGCTGCTGCTGCCTACATCATGCTACTGCATTCCTACCAACATGTACTATGTGGCTGCTGCTGCTGCCAATCCCCTAATGCTACCACTAGAGAGTGTTATATACCAATTTTTTTTGTATCAATGGGGTTTAAAACTTCCAGTGTGTGTATACGATCAGGTATGATGTTGTATCGATCAGGTAGTGTAAGGGTTATGCCAGCTTCACAGACATTGACAGACTAAACTCCCCTTTTAATGCACCGCAAACAACCGCAAACAGTCCATTTGCCCAACCGCAAACTTCCCATTTGCACAAGGTTGGATACCAAGCTAGCAATGTCCCGTTGATGTCAGTGAAGGTTTCTTCCTCCACCCAGCCACGTACAACACCGCTTGCGCCCTCCCCTTTGTTTGAATCCACGCCACGGTCACTGCGTCTGTCACACCCGATATGAGTGGTATTTTCTGTAGTACTATTCTCATCAGTTTAATCCCTGTTACGTGACGTCCCCAATCTGGGGACCATTTATTAAATAGATTTTTCGAACGGGGAGATGGTTAAAAAAATGCTGGCTCCCTCCTCTTTGTTTGAATCCATGCCACGGTCACTGCGTCTGCGCCGTTCAATTTACTGTCACACCCGATATGAGTGGTATTTTCTGTAGTACTATTCTCATCAGTTAATCCCGTGTGTCGAATTGATTAATCATTGTCGAATTAACGACATCCTGAAATAATTTTGTTCTGAGCTCTGTACTTGCTTTGTATTGGAATTGATGGAATGGATTTTTTTAATTGTCTGCATTATTTCTAATAAAAAAAATCATAATAAAGTCTTTTAATATAATAGTTCATTTTATGTATTAAAAACCCATACAACTTAAAAAAAAGATAAATAATGTTTTTTCTATGAAAAATTATCCAGCCGATCGCTTTTAGTCTGATCATAATGAAGTAACGGCCTTATCTGGGGTGTGGCAACATTTCCAACACACTGTTACAGTCCTACAGGCTCACCTGAGTCAGAGGACAGCTGGCTGGAGGTAGGAGTGGAGCCCAGTGGCAAGGACCGCAGGCAGGTAGTAAGCGTGGTCAGACAATCCGGATGGCAACGGTGGTAGCAGTTCAGCAGGTAGGGGCAAAGCAGAAGAGTAGTCGGTAGGCAGGCGGTAGGTCAGGGCAGGCGGCAGTAAGCGTGGGCAGACAATCCGGATGGCAACGGTGGTAGCAGTTCAGCAGGTAGGGGCAAAGCAGAAGAGTAGTCGGTAGGCAATTCCTGGTCAGCAGTGGTAGTAGCGGTAGTAGCAAGTAGCAAGAGCAGCAGATGAGGAGAAGCTTGATCAAGGCTCAGGAGCTCAATAATCAGCAAGCTAGAGTGCAAGGGGCTGGACTTATATAGGGAAGTACCAGGTGTGGGGAATCAAGGGTGATGTACTCCCCCCCTTCCAAGGTGACCTCCGGGCACCGCAGGGGCAGGCTTACCGGGGTGCCGTTGGTGGAACTCTTTTACCAGTCTGGGGGCGTGGACATTCTCTTCTGGCTCCCAGGAGTTATCCTCGGGAGGGTAACCCTCCCACCCAATTAGGTATTGTAGTCTTCCCCGGTGGATCCTGGAGTCGAGGATCTTTGCGACAACGTATTCTTCTTCACCCTGTACCCCCACGGGTGGTGGTGGGGGCGAGTGGCGGCCTGTGAAGGTGTTCTCCACGTAAGGCTTGAGGAGAGAGCAATGGAAGACAGGGTGCACCCTAATGGAGTCCGGAAGGTCGAGCCGGAACGTGACCTCGTTGATTTGTGCGGTGATCCGGAACAGACCCATGTATCTTTGGGCAAATTTTTGGGAGGGGACCTTCAATCTGAGGTTCCTGGTGGACAGCCATACCTTGTCTCCCACATGGAAGCTCGGGGTGGGTTTGCGACATCTGTCTGCTCCCTGTTTAAAGCGCCTCTGGGCAAGCTGGAGGTTGTCTATAATGTTCTCTTGTGCCTCCTGTAGGGTTGTTAGGCGTTCGGCCACTGCTGGGAGGGTGGAGGCAACGGGTAGGTGGGGAATGAACACCGGGTGCGAGCCTGTGTTAGCAAAGAAGGGGCTGTGCTTGGTTGAGCTGTGCTCAGCATTGTTGTAGGCGAACTCGGCCGTGGGGAGATGATCAAGCCAGTCATCCTGCAGGTGGGAGCTGAAACAGCGTAGGTATTGCTCTAGGGTCTGATTAGTTCTCTCCGTCTGCCCGTTTGACTGAGGGTGGAAAGCAGAGGACAGGTTCACTTTAACCCCGAGCGCCAGGCAGAAGTTCTTCCAGAACTTTGAGGCAAATTGTACACCTCGGTCGGAGACCACGTCGTCCGGGATCCCATGCAGCTTGAAGACCTCTCTGAGAATAAGATCGGCCGTCTGTTTGGCTGTGGGTAGGCCTTTGTAGGGGATGAAATGGGCCATCTTGGTGAGACGGTCAACCACGACCAGGATGGTGTTCATCCCTTTTGAAGGAGGAAGGTCTACCACAAAGTCCATTAAGATCGAGCCCCATGGGCGGGAAGGAATCGGGAGAGGTTGTAACAGACCCACGGGAGAGGAACGAGGAGTCTTATTGCGGGCACAGACCGTGCACGAGGAGATGTACCTCTTGATGTCCTCCTTGTATGTTGGCCACCAGAAGGAGCGGGAGAGAAGCTCCTGGGTCTTTCTTGTGCCAAAATGGCCGGCCACCTTGGAGTCATGGTTGAGTTTGAGCACTTCGAGCCGTGCGATTTCTGGTACATATACAGACGTGGACAAAATTGTTGGTACCCTTTGGTCAATGAAAGAAAAAGTCACAATGGTCACAGAAATAACTTTAATCTGACAAAAGTAATAATAAATTAAAATTCTATAAATGTTAACCAATGAAAGTCAGACATTGTTTTTCAACCATGCTTCAACAGAATTATGTAAAAAAATAAACTCATGAAACAGGCATGGACAAAAATGATGGTACCCCTAACTTAATATTTTGTTGCGCAACCTTTTGAGGCAATCACTGCAATCAAACGCTTCCTGTAACTGTCAATGAGACATCTGCACCTCTCAGCAGGTATTTTGGCCCACTCCTCATGAGCAAACTGCTCCAGTTGTGTCCGGTTTGAAGGGTGCCTTTTCCAGACTGCATGTTTCAGCTCCTTCCAAAGATGCTCAATAGGATTGAGGTCAGGGCTCATAGAAGGCCACTTTAGAATAGTCCAATTTTTTCCTCTTAGCCATTCTTGGGTGTTTTTAGCGGTGTGTTTTGGGTCATTGTCCTGTTGCAAGACCCATGACCTGCGACTGAGACCAAGCTTTCTGACACTGGCTAGTACATTTCTCTCTAGAATTCCTTGATAGTCTTGAGATTTCATTGTACCCTGCACAGATTCAAGACACCCTGTGCCAGACGCAGCAAAGCAGCCCCAGAACATAACAGAGCCTCCTCCATGTTTCACAGTAGGGACAGTGTTCTTTTCTTGATATGCTTCATTTTTTCGTCTGTGAACATACAGCTGATGTGCCTTGGCAAAAACTTCGATTTTTGTCTCATCTGTCCACAGGACATTCTCCCAGAAGCTTTGTGGCTTGTCAACATGTAGTTTGGCATATTCCAGTCTTGCTTTTTTATGATTCGTTTTCAACAATGGTGTCCTCCTTGGTCGTCTCCCATGTAGTCCACTTTGGCTCAAACAACGACGGATGGTGCGATCTGACACTGATGTTCCTTGAGCATGAAGTTCACCTTGAATCTCTTTAGAAGTCTTTCTAGGCTCTTTTGTTACCATTCGGATTATCCGTCTCTTAGATTTGTCATCAATTTTCCTCCTGCGGCCACGTCCAGGGAGGTTGGCTACAGTCCCATGGATCTTAAACTTATGAATAATATGTGCAACTGTACTCACAGGAACATCTAGTTGCTTGGAGATGGTCTTATAGCCTTTACCTTTAACATGCTTGTCTATAATTTTCTTTCTGATCTCTTGAGACAGCTCTTTCCTTTGCTTCCTCTGGTCCATGTCGAGTGTGGTACACACCATATCACCAAACAACACAGTGATTACCTGGAGCCATATATATAGGCCCAATGGCTGATTACAAGGTTGTAGACACCTGTGATGCTAATTAGTGGACACACCTTGAATTAACATGTCCCTTTGGTCACATTATGTTCTGTGTTTTCTAGGGGTACCATCATTTTTGTCCATGCCTGTTTCATGAGTTTATTTTTTTACATAATTCTGTTGAAGCATGGTTGAAAAACAATGTCTGACTTTCATTGGTTAACATTTATAGAATTTTAATTTATTATTACTTTTGTCAGATTAAAGTTATTTCTGTGACCATTGTGACTTTTTCTTTCATTGACCAAAGGGTACCAACAATTTTGTCCACGTCTGTAGTTGTAGGTCCTGATGAAACCAATGACCGTTCTTAAACGTAAGGCTGACATTGCCTGTGGGGTGGGAGAGGAAGGGGTCATTTTCATATCCTTCTTTGATTGTGCCCAGGAGTTCTTTAGAGTAGGTGGCCCCTACGACCCTTCTCTCGGGCAAGATGTTATTTTGGTCCTTGTTACTCTGTGAGGGCTCGGAAAACATTCTGGAAAGGGCGTCAGCCTTGCCGTTTTTTGATCCAGGGCGATAGGTGATGAGATAGTTGAAGCGGGAAAAGAATAGGCTCCATCTGGCCTGTCTAGCTGAGAGTCTCTTAGCGCTGCGGATGAACTCGAGGTTCTTGTGGTCAGTTAGTACGATTATGGGGTTGGTGGCTCCCTCCAGCAGGTGTCTCCACTCGGAGAAGGCATCCTTGATCGCCAGTAGTTCTTTGTTCCCGATGTCATAGTTCTTCTCAGAGAGGGACATCTGGCGGGAGAAATATGCGCACGGGTGTAATAGCATCCTCTCCCCTGTCCGTTGTGACAAAACTGCCCCCACCACAGAGTCTGATGCATCCACTTCGACTGTAAATGGGAGCTCGGGGTTCGGGTGGATTAGGATTGGGGCAGAAGTGAAGAGGAGTTTCAACTTGGTGAAGGCCTCCTGGGCCTCGGGTGTCCAGGAGAAGGGGACTGCCTTCTTGGTGAGTTGGGTGATTGGTGCTATGACCTTGGAAAAGTTCCGGACAAACTTCCGATAGAAGTTGGCGAAGCCAATGAATCTTTGTATCTCCTTCTCGTTTTTCGGAACGGGCCAGTTCATCACAGCTTGGACCTTCCCCGGGTCCATACTTAGGCCCTCTGGGGAGATGATGTATCCGAGGAACTGAGTGGTGGTTCGCTCAAACTCGCATTTCTCTAGCTTGATATAGAGAGAGTTCTGTCTGAGCCTCTGCAGTACCCTGCGGACGTGTTTGCGGTGCTGCTCGAGGTCTTCAGAAAAGATCAAGATGTCGTCCAGGTAAACGACTACAAACAGATCCAGCATGTCCCTGAGGACGTCGTTAATGAAGTGCTGGAAGGTGGCGGGAGCATTGCAGAGTCCGAAAGGCATGACCAGGTACTCGAAATGACCATAACGTGTCCGGAAGGCGGTCTTCCATTCGTCCCCAGGGCGGATTCGGACGAGGTTGTAGGCCCCTCGAAGGTCGAGTTTGGTGAAGATCTTCGCTTCCCGGAGTCTCTCAAGGAGTTCGGAAATCAGTGGGAGCGGGTACCGTTTTTTTACGGTTATGTCATTAAGCTTTCTGTAGTCTATGCAGGGACGCAGGGAGGAGTCTTTTTTCTCTACAAAGAAAAAGGGGGCTCCCGCGGGAGAGGTGGAGGGCCGGATGAACCCCTTCCTCAGGTCCTCGTCCAGGTACTCTTTCAGAGCCTTGAGTTCAGGCTCTGAGAGGGAGTAGATACTGCCAAAGGGTATTTCGGCCCCGGGCAACAGTTCTATAGGGCAGTCGTAGGGTCGGTGTGGTGGCAGCTTGTCTGCATTTTTCTTGTCGCAGACATCCTGGAACTCGCTGTATTGAGGGGGTAGCAGATCCTTGACAGATAGTTTTGAGATGGTGGTGTCTTCGGGTGGAAGGACGGGTTTGTGGGAGCAATTTAGCGTGCAGAACTCGGACGGGAATCGTATGCAGCGGGTTTCCCAGTCCACCGAGGGGTTGTGGGTGGCCAACCATGGGATGCCCAAGATCACTGGGAACTTCGGGGAGGCGATCAGAGAGAAGTGGATCTTTTCACGGTGATCTGGTTCTATGAGGAGTTGTATTTCGGTGGTCTCGTGAGTGGCCGGCCCCGAGGAGAGTGGGGATCCGTCGACGGTTTCCAGGTCAACGGGGGCTGCCTTGATTGTCAGTGGAATATTCTTTTCGCGGGCGAAGGTTAGGTCCATGAAGTTGCCTCCCGCCCCGGAGTCTAACATCGCTGAACAGGGGAGTTGTCGCCCCTCAATCTCGATGAGGATGGGGACGATGAAGTGGGATCCATGAGCCGCCGTGTTGTTATTTTCAGGGGCTGCTGGTGGGGTTGGAGTCTGTGGTTGCTCCTTTAGTTCCGTGATGGCAATAGTCTTTCGGATCTTATGAGGACATTTGATGGCAAAATGACCCGGCTCCCCACAGTAGAGGCAGAGGTTTTCGGCCAGCCGTCTCTCCTTCTCAGCTGTGGATAGAGACCTACGTAGAGCGTCGACCTGCATAGGTTCAGTTGCTGATCAGGGGTCGCGCTGGGCGGTGGAAGAGAAGGAATAAGTGGGTCTGTGGTCCAAGGACCAGAGTCTTTCTTTCTTCCTCTCGGAGAGTCTTTGATCTATCCGGATGCATAACTGAATGAAGTCGTCCAGATCGTCCGGGGCCTCAACTCTGGCGAGTTCGTCCTTTATTAATTCGGACAGGCCTCGCCGGAATTGGCTCCTCTGTGCCGCTGGGTTCCAGGTGGTGTCCGTGACCCAACGGCGAAACTCAGCGGTGTATTCGGCGACGGAGCGTCTCCCTTGCCGCAGACTATGTAGTCGCGCCTCGGCTGTCGCACAGCGGTTGGGGTCGTCGAAGACTTGGCTCATTGCGGTGATGAAGTTGTTTAGGTTGTTCAGGAGCTGACTGTTAGTCTCCACGTATGGTGATGCCCATGCTAATGCTTCATCCGTCAGGAGATTGACCATGAATAGCACCTTCTTTTTCTCGGTGGTGAAGGGGGCCGGGTACATCTGAAAATAGATGCGGCATTGGTTTAGAAACCCCCGATACTGGCGTCTGTCACCGCCGAATCTTGATGGGAGTGGCATGCGGGTGTCTGCAGCAGTGCCGCGGACGTCCAGGAGTTGCCTCTGTAGTTCAATAATCTCGCTCTGTTGGCTTTGGACTACGACTTGGAGCTGGGCAAATTTCTCCTGATATGTAGTACCAAATTCTTGACGTTCAGAGACCTGCTTACGCAGAGTGGCCATTGCGGACTCCATAGTGTGGCTGATTATTCTGTAACAGTCCTACAGGCTCACCTGAGTCAGAGGACAGCTGGCTGGAGGTAGGAGTGGAGCCCAGTGGCAAGGACCGCAGGCAGGTAGTAAGCGTGGTCAGACAATCCGGATGGCAACGGTGGTAGCAGTTCAGCAGGTAGGGGCAAAGCAGAAGAGTAGTCGGTAGGCAGGCGGTAGGTCAGGGCAGGCGGCAGTAAGCATGGTCAGACAATCCGGATGGCAACGGTGGTAGCAGTTCAGCAGGTAGGGGCAAAGCAGAAGAGTAGTCGGTAGGCAATTCCTGGTCAGCAGTGGTAGTAGCGGTAGTAGCAAGTAGCAAGGGCAGCAGATGAGGAGAAGCTTGATCAAGGCTCAGGAGCTCAATAATCAGCAAGCTAGAGTGCAAGGGGCTGGACTTATATAGGGAAGTACCAGGTGTGGGGAATCAAGGGTGATGAGCAAGGCTTGGCAAGACTGAGGTTAACTAATAGGTTTCAGGGAGGAATGTCCAGAGAGGATGGTAGCCTAGTAAGCAGGGCTACTGCCTGGGATGTGGCTGGTCACGGGTTCGAATCCCGACACACACTGTCACAACCAGACAGCTGAGAAGCTCTGACAGAGGCCTTTCAGAACCTCCTCCTTGAGTTTTCTTTTTTGTGGTATTCAGTTCCTCATCTCGTTACCCTCTCTCAGCTGTCATGTAGTTGGACTGATTGCTTCCCTTTAAATTCCTCCCCATAATGCTTTACTGGGTGGCTTTTACTTCTTCCTGGAGTGTGTGTGCATGCTGATCCTGTTTCCCAGTCTGCTACAAAGTTAAGTGCTGTACATTTATCTGTTATTTTCTGTTTGCTGGATCCCAGGTGACCCTGACTCCCTCCGTGTCTGGTGTAGGGAGCCGGTGGTCGTGTCCCCTCACTATTGTAGGGTGTTCAGGGGTTATATAGTCGAGGTACGTGGATATGCAACCATCCACCTTTGAGATCTTTGCATAGGCTGAGCAGCCAGGGAAAGTGCTAGGTCTTGTGCAGGGGTCTCCCTTTTGGTTCCTTAGCTTTGGATCCAGTGAGTCATATATGCCTGCTTTGTTGCTTTGTCTTGTTTCCTGTACACCGTCCGTGACATTATAAGCCGCCAAAACCGTCTCAAGCATGGATCCGGTTTCACTTTTGGCTGAACGCCTTCAGGGTCTTTCATTGGAGGTAGCTGATCTCCGCAGGGCTTTTTCTCAGCTTCAAGTGACCGGTTCAGCTGGCGTTCATGGAGTTTGTTCTGAGTCTAAGATCTCGCTCCCAGATACGTTTTACGGGGGTAGTGAGAATTTTGTGTGTTTTAGAGAGGCTTGCAAACTCCATTTTTGCCTTCTTCCCCATTGCTCTGTTGATGAGGAACGGAGGGTGGGGATCATTATATCGCTGCTCAGGGGTAACGCTCAGTCCTGGGCCTTTTTCGCTGCCGGAGGGGGCACGGCCCCTCCGTTCAGTGGATGAATTCTTTTTAGCCCTGGGTCAGATATATGATGATCCGTATCATATTGCTCTGGCTGAGTCTAGACTACGTCTATTATGCCAGGGTAAACAATCCGCAGAGATATACTGCTCAGAATTTCAGAGATGGGCAGCTGATACTGGTTGGAATGATGCTGCACTCCGAAGTCAATTTTGCCATGGTCTTTCAGAGGGATTGAAAGATGTATTTGCCTTTCATGAAAGGCCTATTTCCTTGGACTCTGCTATGTCTCAGGCCGTTCGTATTGACAGACGTCTTAGAGAGAGAGAGGAGAGATCTCTCCTTCCTGTCATACTCAGTCCCAGGACAGTGCAGCGGTCCCGTTCTGTGCGCAGGGGTCTCAGTCGCTGTCAGCCCTTTCTGAACAGGAGCCCATGCAGCTGGGGTTGATTGCTTCTGACAATAAAAGATTCAGCCCGCATGGGAGGGTTTGTTTTTGTTGTGGAGGTATAAATCATTTGGCAAATGTTTGTCCCTCTAGGAGATTCAGGCAGTTCTCTGGGAGTAATAAAGAAACAAAGAGGAAAAAAATCTTTTAAAAATGTTCTGTCTGTTACTATTGGCAGGGTTGAGGCGGAAATTGAAGGTTTTCCGTTTGCTTGTAGTTCCCGTTTTGTTCTGCCTGCTAGGGTGGCGCTAGAGAGCAATAGCATTTTTTTAGAGATTTTTCGTGGATAGTGGAGCAGCGGTCAATCTCATTGATAGTCAATTTGCAATAACTCATGGTTTCCAGGTGTGCACTTTGGGAAAGGATATTCCTGTTTTTGCTATTGATTCCGCTCCACTTTCTCAGAGATCATTAAAGGGCATAGTTCACAATATCCGTTTAATTGTGAGTGATGCTCATGTTGAGGATGTGTCATGTTTCGTCCTTAGCGGTTTGCCTACTCCTCTAGTGTTGGGGCTACCCTGGCTCACTAAACATAATCCCACCATTGATTGGCAAGCAAGGCAAATAAATGGTTGGAGTGACTTTTGCAGAGAGAATTGCCTCACGACATCTGTTTCTGAGGTTGCTACTAAGACTGTACCATCTTCTCTCTCTCTGAATTTTCGGATGTCTTCTCTGAGAGTGGAATTCAGGATTTGCCCCCGCACAGGTAGTACGATTGCCCTATTAATCTCATCCCAGACGCCAAGCTGCCTAAATCTCGTTTATACAATCTTTCCCAACCTGAAAGGATCGCTATGCCTGCTTATATCTCTGAGAGTCTGAGAAAAGGACACATACGACCCTCAAAGTCACCTGTTGCCGCTGGTTTTTTCTTTGTTAAGAAAAAAGATGGTTCTTTAAGACCTTGTCTGGATTTCAGGGAGCTTGAACAGTATCACTATTCGTGACCCTTATCCGCTTCCTCTAATCCCGGACCTGTTTAACCAGGTTGTTTAACCAGATTTTTTTCCTCTTTGTTTCTTTATTACTCCCAGAGAACTGCCTGAATCTCCTAGAGGGACAAACATTTGCCAAATGATTTATACCTCCACAACAAAAACAAACCCTCCCATGCGGGCTGAATCTTTTATTGTCAGAAGCAATCAACCCCAGCTGCATGGGCTCCTGCTCAGAAAGGGCTGACAGCGACTGAGACCCCTGCGCACAGAACGGGACCGCTGCACTGTCCTGGGACTGAGTATGACAGGAAGGAGAGATCTCTCCTCTCTCTCTAAGACGTCTGTCAATACGAACGGCCTGAGACATAGCAGAGTCCAAGGAAATAGGCCTTTCATGAAAGGCAAATACATATTTCAATCCCTCTGGCTAAAGTCTTTTCCAAATTAGATCTAAGAGGGGCATACAACCTGGTCAGGGTCAGAAGGAGACGAATGGAAGATGGCCTTCAATACCCCTGAGGGCCATTTTGAAAATTTGGTTATGCCTTTTGGTTTGATGAATGCCCCAGCCGTTTTTCAGCATTTCGTGAACAGCATTTTTTATCATTTGATGGGAAAATTTGTATTAGTGTATTTGGATGACATTTTGATTTTTTTCTCCTGATTTCAAAACTCATAAGGAACATTTACGTCAGGTCTTGCTCATTCTGCGGGAGAATAAATGATATGCGAAACTGGAAAAATGTGTGTTTGCGGTTCCAGAAATTCAATTTCTGGGGTTTCTATTCTCCGTTTCTGGTTTTCGCATGGACCCCGAGAAGGTCCGCGCTGTGCTTGAGTGGGAGCTTCCTGAGAATCAGAAGGCGCTGATGCGTTTTTTGGGCTTTGCCAATTATTACAGGAAGTTTATTTTGAATTATTCCTCTATTGTTAAACCACTCACTGATATGACCAGAAAGGGGATAGATTTTTCTTCTTGGTCAGTAGAGGCGCGTAAGGCTTTTTCTAATATCAAGGAGAGTTTTGCTTCCGCTCCCATCTTGGTGCAACCTTATATTTCTTTACCCTTCATAGTTGAGGTTGATGCTTCTGAGGTGGGTGTGGGTGCGGTCTTGTCTCAGGGTTCCTCGGCTGCCAAATGGCGACCGTGTGCCTTTTTCTCGAAAAAACTCTCCTCCGCAGAGAGAAATTACGATGTGGGAGGTAGGGAATTGTTGGCCATCAAGTTGGCTTTTGAGGAATGGCGCCATTGGCTGGAGGGAGCCAGTCACCCTATTACCGTGTTTACTGACCATAAAAATCTGGCCTACTTGGAGTCAGCCAAGCGTCTGAACCCGAGACAGGCCAGATGGTCTTTGTTCTTTTCAAGATTTAATTTTGTTGTCACTTTCCGCCCTGGAGTTAAGAATGTGAAGGCAGATGCCCTGTCACGTTGTTTTCCGGTAGGCAGGAATTTGGAAGACCCGGGTCCCATTTTGGCTGAAGGTGTGGTGGTCTCTGCTCTTTTTTCTGAATTGGAGGCAGAGGTGCAGGCAGCCCAGTCAGAGGCTCCTGATCTTTGTCCTCCTGGGAGGTTGTTTGTGCCTCTCGCTTTAAGACACAAGATTTTTAAGGAACACCACGATACGGTCCTTGCTGGGCACCCGGGGGCAAGAGCCACACTGGATCTCATCACTCGGAGATTCTGGTGGCCTGCGCTTCTTAAGTCGGTTGAGGGTTTTGTGGCAGCCTGCGAGACTTGCGCTCGTGCCAAAGTCTCTCATTCACGGCCATCAGGTCCTCTCCTTCCCTTACCCATTCCTTCCCGTCCTTGGACACATCTGTCCATGGACTTCATAACGGACCTGCCTCGTTCCTCGGGGAAGACTGTGATTCTGATGGTGGTGGACCGTTTTAGCAAAATGGTGCATTTCATCCCTTTTCCTGGTTTGCCCAATGCTAAGACGCTGGCGCAGGCATTTATTGATCACATTGTCAAATTGCACGGTATTCCTTCAGACATAGTCTCTGATAGGGGAACGCAGTTTGTTTCCAGATTCTGGAAGGCTTTCTGTTCTCGCTTGGGGGTTCGGTTGTCATTCTCTTCTGCTTTCCACCCGCAGTCGAATGGCCAGACAGAGCGCGTCAATCAGAATCTGGAGACATATCTGCGCTGTTTTGTGGCGGAGAATCAAGAGGATTGGTGTTCTTTTTTGTCCCTTGCTGAGTTTGCTTTAAATAACCGTCGTCTTTCAAGGGTCTTCTTGTTTACCTGATAAGGACAGATTCTCCTCGTCTTTGTCATCTATTTGGCAAAAGATTCAGGATAATCTAAAGAGCATGAGTGAGAGATATAAGTGTGTGGCAGATAAGAGATGTGTGCTTGGTCCGGACCTGAATGTTGGTGATCTGGTGTGGTTGTCTACTAAGAATATCAAATTGAAGGTTCCCTCCTGGAAGTTGGGTCCTAGGTTTATTGGGCCTTACAAAATCCTGTCTGTCATCAATCCTGTTGCCTACCGTCTTGATCTTCCTCAGACTTGGAAGATCCATAATGTTTTTCATAAGTCCTTATTGAAACCTTATGTTCAACCCATTGTACCCTCGCCTTTGCCTCCTCCTCCGATTATGGTTGATGGGAATCTTGAATTTCAGGTCTCTAGGATTGTGGATTCTCGTCTTGTCCGCGGTTCTCTTCAGTACCTTGTTCATTGGGAGGGTTATGGTCCTGAGGAGAGGATGTGGGTCCCAGTGACGGACATTAAGGCCTCTCGTCTCATCAGGGCTTTCCATAGGTCCCATCCTGAGAAGGTGGGTTCTGAGTGTCCGGAGTCCACTCGTAGAGGGAGGGGTACTGTCACAACCAGGCAGCTGAGAAGCTCTGACAGAGGCCTTTCAGAACCTCCTCCTTGAGTTTTCTTTGTTGTGGTATTCAGTTCCTCATCTCGTTAGCCTCTCTAAGCTGTCATGTAGTTGGACTGATTGCTTCCCTTTAAATTCCTCCCCATAATGCTTTACTGGGCGGCTTATACTTCTTCCTGGAGTGTGTGTGCATGCTGATCCTGTTTCCCAGTCTGCTACAAAGTTAAATGCTGTACATTTATCTGTTATTTTCTGTTTGCTGGATCCCAGGAGACTCTGACTCCCTCCGTGTCTGGTGTAGGGAGCCGGTGGTCCTGTCCCCTCACTATTGTAGGGTGTTCAGAGGTTATATAGTCGAGGTACGTGGATATGCAACCATCCACCTTTGGGATCTTTGCATAGGCTGAGCAGTGCTAGGTCTTGTGCAGGGGTCTCCCTTTTGGTTCCTTAGCTTTGGATCCAGTGAGTCATATATGCATGTTGCTTTGTCTTGTTTCCTGCACACCGTCCGTGACACACACTCATAGAGGTGATGATCGCTTCATTGGGATACGCAAGCCCCTTAACCACAACAAGCTACCGATCACGAAGGGGAATTGACACATGTATGTGCCTTTTTTTGTTTTGTTTTTGCAGCCACAGTGCAGCACTAGAGGCCAGGAAAATTAGGCATGTACACGTGCCTGAAAAATAATGGTATTGTTGCAGCCGCTGCTGTAGCAGCGGCTGGAAAAATTGATGTTTTCCAGGCAGAAAGGTGACTAAAACATTGCGGCTTAAACCCTAGTTGGTGGCGGAGAATTCGCGAAAGTCATCCGGTATGCAGACATTAAATACAGCAGCGTAGCGACCATTTTGAGGCCAAGGCATGTCATCAGGCCTTTTGTTAGTCAAACGTATCCCCCACTGCCAGTCCCTTTGGTATCCATGCCTGATTCATTATAATGAAGGTGAGGTAATCAACAGTTTTTTAACCGAGACGACTGCTGCACTGAAGGTCCTTTCTGACAGGACACTTGAAGCGGGGCAGGCCAGAAGTTCTATCGCAAACTGGGATAGTTCAGGCCACAGGTCAAGCCTGCACACCCAGTAGTGAAGGGGTTCATCGCTCCTCAGACTATCGATATCTGCAGGTAAGGCGATGTAGTCTGCTACCTGTCGGTCGAGTTGTTCTCTAAGGCTGGATCCCGAAGGGCTGTGGCGATGTGTAGGACTGAAAAAGCCCTGCATGTCCTCCATCAACAACACATCTGTAAAGCGTCCTGTCCTTGCTGCCGTGGTCGTGGTAGGAGGAGGATTACTTTCACCTCTTCCCCTGTTAGATTCCCGTTGTGTTGTGACATCCCCCTTATAAGCTGTGTAAAGCATACTTTTTAGTTTGGTTTTGAACTGCTGCATCCTTTCTGACTTCCGGTAATTTGGTAACATTTCTGCCACTTTCTGCTTATATCGGGGGTCTAGTAGCGTGGCCACCCAGTACAGGTCGTTCTCCTTCATCCTTTTTATACGAGGGTCCCTCAACAGACATGACAGCATGAAACACCCCATTTGCACAAGGTTGGATACCGAGCTACTCATTTCCCGTTCCTCGTCCTCACTTATGTCATTGACGGTCTGTTCTTCCCCCCAGCCACGTACAAGACCACAGGTCCCAGATAGGTGACAACAACGAGCACCCTGGGATGCCTGCTGTGGTTGGTCTTCGTCCTCCTCAAAGCCACATTCCTCCTCTGACTCCTCTTCCTCATACTCCTCTTCTAGCATTGCCGCAGGTCCGGCAAGCGATGATGACAAGGCTGTTTCTGGTGGTGATGGTGAGGACAACTCTTCCTCTTCATGCTCATCTACAGCCTGATCCAGCACTCTTCACAGGGCACGCTCCAGGAAGAAAACAGATGGGATGAGGTCGCTGATAGTGCCTTCAGTGCGACTGACTAGGTTTGTCACCTCCTCAAAAGGACGCATGAGCCTACAGGCATTGCGCATGAGCGTCCAGTAACGTGGCAAAAAAATTCCCAGCTCCGCAGAGGCTGTCCTAGCACCCCGGTCATACAAATGCTCGTTGACGGCTTTTTCTTGTTGGAGTAGGTGGTCGAACATTAGGAGTGTTGAATTCCGACGTGTCGGGCTGTCGCAAATCAAGCGCCTCACTGGCATGTTGTTTCGGCGCTGAATGTCTGAAAAGTGTGCCATGTCCGTGTAGGAACGCCTGAAATTGCCACACACCTTCCTGGCCTGCTTGAGGACGTCCTGTAAGCCTGGGTACTTAGACACAAAGCGTTGTATGATGAGATTCAACACATGTGCCATGCACGGCACAAATTCACAACTTGCCCAAATTCAATGCCGCCAACAAATTGCTTCCATTGTCACACACCACTTTGCCGATCTCCAGTTGGTACGGGGTTAGCTACTGATCCACCTGTGCGTTCAGGGCGGACAGGAGTGCTGGTCCGGTGTGGCTCTCTGCTTTCAGGCAAGTCAACCCCAAGACAATCTTATAATACAGTGAGGAACCGCACTCTATTCAAGTGTGTCACCGGTGCCAATCAAGGGCTTATTAAGCCATTTATCATGAGAATGAAGTATTGAGGCACTCAGGTTCTTTTTGCAATTTAAATGAATTTTATTTAATGAATTAATCTCTGCATCATCCATTCGCCCGTGGTATATATAGGAGCATTAAACAACAGAATATTTCTGACCAAACGTTTCGGTCACGGTGGGCCTTCGTCAGTGGTCATATTATCTGGAATAATATTGGATACATGTTCAGGGTTATTCGGATGGCAGAGATAACGTTACATCATCATAGTGAAACAAAAATCAATGTCAATATATACAAGTCAAATTGAACACGGTTGTAGCAGCAAGAGAAATGGTGTCCAATAACGTAATAAATATTCAAATACATATAGATGCAAATACGATGGGTCCGTGGCGTATGGTTTATAAAGGTAAAAAATAGTAAAGTACCAGTGTAATAATAGTGGAAGTGACAGGGTTCAAATTGGTACATGGTATACTGTATACTGTGGTATCACACGTGTATCTCCGAGTATTACTGGTATATGCTGAATCAAGGACATATTCTATAGTCGGATATGGGGGAGTCACTGTACGACTATGCCATTGGTATAATAATTTTGTTTGAAGAATGCATAAGTCCTCTATGTAGCATATCACAGAGTACTCAGGCCGTGCGGTATTTACATTTGGTATATATCAGGTATGACCTATAACATTACTGTGGTATCACACGTGTATCACCGAGTATTACTGGTATATGCTGAATTGAGGACACATTCTATAGTCCGATATGGGGGAGTCACTGTACGACTATGCCATTGGTATAATAATTTCGTTTGAAAAGTGCGTAAATCCTCTATGTAGCATATCACAGAGTACTCAGGCCGTGCGGTATTTACATTTGGTATATATCAGGTATCACCTATAACATTCACATATGCATGGGGGCACAAGCGGCATATTATACATCGTTCGTATGTACCACAGTATTCAAGTGCACAGAATCATAAGTGCAAGTATCTCAATTTATAACACTGCACAAAGTTGGTTCAGTGACATGGAAGCATAGAGGGATGAGAGGCTGCAGGAGATTTCCAATGGTGAGCAAGCTGACATAGTGAGAGGGTTTCTGTGGAAAAAAGATTCAAGGTTAGAGCATATTTTCTACCTGAGTGATGTATGGCTGTGTTCCTGGGGCGCTGGATGCAGGTCTGACCCACTTTCTGCCTCGGTTTAAGTAATCCGAGAGGATCGGAGTTCCGGTCATCTGACCGGAAGTGACGTAGTGTGTGGAACGCAAGTTTGCGTTCCAAATACCGGAAGTGCTGCTGATAATGTGGCTGATTAAAAGGAGGGTAGAATGGAGCGCATTTTTGCGTTCCATATGGCGGAAGTATTAGTGTGGAGCATGGCTAGTGGGTAGATGGAGCGCAAGTATGCGTTCCAAGTAGCAACATGTGGTATAGGTGTCACCTGGGTACAGAGTATGTGTATCTCTGTGTCAAATATAAACTCTCCTTATACTTCTGTATTGGATCCATATTTATTGGGAAATTCAATGATAAAAGGGAATGGGAAGATGGGTATATGGAGGACTATGTATATAGGTAATATTATGATAAGGATAAACCTGTCGGGGCAGTATGGAGAAGTTGTTAGGTAGATAGTTAGTGCTGTTTTTATATGTACATATATATATATGTAAATATTATGCATGTAATGGCGATATCGTGTCATTGCAGATATCTGATGTTGTAATGATGTAGTGAGTTAGTGGTGTATCTCCGCCTGGTTGTAGGGATTATATGGGATCCCATGGATGTATATAGGGAAGAGCAATGGCCTATTTAAGTGTATATGGAAATAGATGAGGCTGTTAAATGATATAAGTACATCATGGGATATATCCAATAATTTGGACATACTCATTCGGTCAGGCGGATGGAGGGGGAGGGAGTAGAAAGGGGAAGAGGGGGAGGGGGAAAAAAGGGATGGTGGAAAGGGGAGGGGGGAAAAGGGAAGGGGGGAGGGGGGAAAAGGGAAGGGGGGGAAAGGGGGGCGGGGCGGATGGGGGGAAAGGGGGAGGGGGGGTGGGGGTTTGGGAGGGAGGGGGAGACTAATACCTCACCCTCGTCAGCTTGTAGACAATTCAGTGAGTCTGCAGAGGAGAGAAGAAATACATATCAATATACATCAAAATATCACAGGTTTATGAAGAAGTCACATTCTCGGTTCAATCCGTGTGGTGCCAGTGTCCCCAATTTGTGGATCCAGAAAGCCTCTCTCTGTTTGAGGAGAAGTGTCCTGTTGCCACCTCTCCTTGGTTGGTCAGTTTGTTCCAGGATTTGAAAGCGGAGCTGGGAAATTTGATGTTTTTTCTCAGCAAAATGTTTGGGTATTGGTAAGAAAGTATGTCCTAGTCTGATTGTGGACTTGTGCTTGCTTATCCGGTCCCTGATGTGCTGTGTTGTCTCGCCGACGTACCCGAGGCCACATGGGCACTTTAATAGATAGACGACAAAGCTCGAGTCGCAAGTGTAGAAACCTTTTATCGCAATGGTTTTTCCGGTACGTGGGTGTGTGGCATATTCTCCCTTGATTACGCTAGAGCAATGTGCGCAATGTAAGCATGGGTATGTTCCTTGTCTCCTACTACGTAAAAAGGTTTGTTTCGGAAGTCTGGTAAAGCTGCCTATATCGGCTTTGATTAGTTTGTCCCTTATATTCGGTGGTCTTTTGTAGCAGGTTAATGGTTGTTGTTCGAATTCTTTGATTTCCGGATGCGCTTTTGTGAGTAGTGACCAGTTTTTTTTGAGAGCTTGTTGTATTTTGGGCATAAGGGGGTGATAAGTAGTTATGCACGCTATTCTATTGGAGTTATCCTGTTTGGTTTGGGGTGGTGTAGATGGATTCTTTAGATCATGAAGGGCTTTTTTTAGAATAGCCTTCGGGTAGCCTCTTTGTGTGAATCTGTCAGTCATGCTATCAAATCTTGTGTTTTTCATGGTGATATCGGTAACAATACGGTCAACGCGTGTGTATTGGGAACGTGGTAACGATTTTTTTGTGGCTCTAGGGTGGCAGCTATTGAAAAGGAGGAGACTGTTCCGGTCCGTGGGTTTATGGTATAGATCTATGTCTATAGATCCTGCTTGGTCAATCCTGACCAGGGTATCTAGGAAACTAATTTCCTTTTTGCTGATGTGTGAGGTAAACCCCAATTCGCTATAAGTATTGTTGAGATCTGTGATGAAATCGTCTATGGTGGATATCGGACCCTTCCAGATGCAAAAAATGTCATCAATAAAGCGAAGCCATATATGGGCATGTTGTTGAAACAGGGGGTGGGTATAGACATAATCTTCCTCAAATTTTATCATGAACGCGTTAGCATAAGGTGGGGCCACGTTGGATCCCATAGCGGTACCTATCTTTTGGCCATAATAGGTATCCCCGAATAAGAATTTTTTTTTTGTAAGTATGATCTCTAATAGTTTTAGGCAGCATTCCTGTTGTAAATTACTAAGGTTGGATTGTTCATTGAGGAGTTTTGCAGTGGCTTGTATACCCTTCTCATGTGTAATGGAAGTGTATAGACTGTTGACATCTAGTGTCAATAGGTTACAGTCTATCAATTTGTCCATGTCTTGTAGTTTTTTTAGAAAATGGGAGGTGTCAAGTATGAAGGACCTGGATGCGCTCCATTCTACTCTCCTTTTAATCAGCCACATTATCAGCAGCACTTCCGGTATTTGGAACGCAAACTTGCGTTCCACACACTACGTCACTTCCGGTCAGATGACCGGAACTCCGATCCTCTCGGATTACTTAAACCGAGGCAGAAAGTGGGTCAGACCTGCATCCAGCGCCCCAGAACACAGCCATACATCACTCAGGTAGAAAATATGCTCTAACCTTGAATCTTTTTTCCACAGAAACCCTCTCACTATGTCAGCTTGCTCACCATTGGAAATCTCCTGCAGCCTCTCATCCCTCTATGCTTCCATGTCACTGAACCAACTTTGTGCAGTGTTATAAATTGAGATACTTGCACTTATGATTCTGTGCACTTGAATACTGTGGTACATACGAACGATGTATAATATGCCGCTTGTGCCCCCATGCCTATGTGAATGTTATAGGTGATACCTGATATATACCAAATGTAAATACCGCACGGCCTGAGTACTCTGTGATATGCTACATAGAGGATTTACGCACTTTTCAAACAAAATTATTATACCAATGGCATAGTCGTACAGTGACTCCCCCATATCGGACTATAGAATGTGTCCTCAATTCAGCATATACCAGTAATACTCGGTGATACACGTGTGATACCACAGTAATGTTATAGGTCATACCTGATATATACCAAATGTAAATACCGCACGGCCTGAGTACTCTGTGATATGCTACATAGAGGACTTATGCATTCTTCAAACAAAATTATTATACCAATGGCATAGTCGTACAGTGACTCCCCCATATCCGACTATAGAATATGTCCTCGATTCAGCATATACCAGTAATACTTGGAGATACACTTGTGATACCACAGTAATGTTATAGGTGATACCTGATATATACCAAATGTAAATACCGCACGGCCTGAGTACTCTGTGATATGCTACATAGAGGATTTATGCATTTTTCAAACAAAATTATTATACCAATGGCATAGTCGTACAGTGACTCCCCCATACCCGACTATAGAATATGTCCTCGATTCAGCATATACCAGTAATACTCGGAGATACACGTGTGATACCACAGTATACAGTATACCATGTACCAATTTGAACCCTGTCACTTCCACTATTATTACACTGGTACTTTACTATTTTTTACCTTTATAAACCATACGCCACGGACCCATCGTATTTGCATCTATATGTATTTGAATATTTATTACGTTATTGGACACCATTTCTCTTGCTGCTACAACCGTGTTCAATTTGACTTGTATATATTGACATTGATTTTTGTTTCACTATGATGATGTAACGTTATCTCTGCCATCCGAATAACCCTGAACATGTATCCAATATTATTCCAGATAATATGACCACTGACGAAGGTCCACCGTGACCGAAACGTTTGGTCAGAAATATTCTGTTGTTTAATGCTCCTATATATACCACGGGCGAATGGATGATGCAGAGATTAATTCATGAAATAAAATTCATTTAAATTGCAAAAAGAACCTGAGTGCCTCAACCCCAAGACAATGTGACACTGTCGTATCCAGGATGTGGAATAGCCCCTGGGGAGCTGGGGGGATTCAGTTGATGTGCAGCCAGACGCCGCAGCAGAAGAGGACTCAGCCAAGGAGGTTATGGAGTAGGAGGAGTAGAGGAGGTGGCAGTAGGCGTGCCTGCAAGTCGTGGCAGTGTCACCAACTCTGCTGCAGAGCCACGCATTCCATGCTTGGCAGACGTCAGCAGGTTGACCCAATGCGCAGTGTAGGTGATATACCTGCCCTGACCGTGCTTTGCAGACCAGGTATCAGTGAAAGAGTAAAGGTTTGGGATTTTCTTACTTGAAAAAAAAAATCATCCTGGTACCTTCCACTGTGGTGTCCCAATAGCTGGTATGGTAAAAGCTGGCGGGCTAAGAGTTCCGTCAAGCCAGCTTTCAGATGCCGGGCAAGAGGGTGACTCTGTGACATTGGCTTCTTAAGCTCAAACATTTCCTTTGCAGACACCTGACTGTGGGCAGATGAGATGGAACTGCTGAAGGTGAGAGGCGGAGTGGCGGGTGGTTGAGAGGGGGCAAGGAGGACAGCAGTGGTTGACGTGGCTGAAGATGCTGGACCAGGAGGAGGATGGTGGCTTTGAGCTTGTGTGCTGCTTCTACTCGTCATCATGACTTGATCCCATAGGCATTTGTGATGTGCGATCATGTGCCTTCGCAAAGCAGTTGTACCTAGGTGGGTGTTGGATTTCCCACAACTCAGTTTCTTTTGGCACAGGTTGCAAATGGCATCGCTGTTGTCAGAGGCAGACACACATAAAAAATGGCACACTGCTGAGCTTTGCAATGACGGCATTCTGGTGGTGGCAACAGCATGTGTTGATTGGCGTGCTGTCTGGCTGACCTCGGGTGCCGATACATGCTGTCTGACTGTGCCACTAGCTCCTTGCGATGACCTCCCCCTGCTTCCAACTCGTCTCCTCCTTCTCTCTGTCTCCCCTTCTGAACTTTCCCCCTCTTCTTCTTCTCTTCGAGCAGGCACCCACGTGGCATCCACGGACACATCGTCATCATCAACCGCTTCACTTGTATCTGACACCTCAGCAATCATCATCATCACACTGTACGTCTATGTGTGTAATGCTGCCTGACTGAGACATATCCCTGTTATCTACATCCCCTGGCAATAATGGTTGCACATCACTAATTTCATCCAACTGATGCTTAAATAACTCCTCTGAGGGATCAAGTGAAGCGGCTGTGGTGGTAGTGGTGGTGGTGGCGGGCGGGCAGAGTGGTAACTTGAGAGCAGGTGACCAAAGCTGAGCTGGAGGAGGATGGTGCGTCAAGGTTCTTAGCGGAAGCTGTTGAAGATTGGGTGTCCTGTGTAAGCCAGTCAACTACTTTCTCCTTATTTTTGGGGTTCAGGGTACGTGGCCTCTGAACACTGGGCATTATTCCAGGGCCAGTGGAATTCACAGCACCACGACCACGACGGCCCCTGCGGGATGGCCTGCCTCTGCCTGTCATTTTTTTTATTTTTGTGACGTGGTACTACGCGTGCAAGGTACTGTGCCAACCTATATAAGTGGTGGGCAGTGGGTACAGTACAGTCTGTGTGGGCCTGACAGATACGGGCTTGCATATGTGATGATATCACAGAAAAATTTTAAATATAATTTTTTTATTTGCAAGGTATTTGAGTGAATGACACCCTGTAACGGTATGAGTGGAGGCCTAGCCACTAGCCAGTGGCCACAATACAGTCTGTGTGGGCCTGACACGCACGGGCTTGCAATTTGCAAATGTGATTATATCACAGAAAAATTTTAAATATCATTTTTTTAATCTTCAAGGTATTTGAGTAAATTACACCCTGTAACGGTATGAGTGGAGGCCTAGCCACTAGCTAGTGGCCACAACAGTCTGTGTGGGCCTGACACACACGGGCTTGCAATTTGCAAATGTGATTATATCACAGAATCTTTTTTTATAGAATCTTTTTCATCTGCAAGGTGTTTGAGTGAATGACACCCTGTAACGGTAGCCACTAGCCAGTGGCCACAATACAGTCTGTGTGGACCTGACACATACGGGCTTGCAATTTGCAAATGTGATTATATCACAGAAGAATTTTAAATAGAATTTTTTTTTTATCTGCGAGGTATTTTCTGTCACACCCTGTATGAAATGGTATGCACGTGTTGTCTGTGACTGAGCCTGCAGCCTCTCACATACGGGCAGCCAGGCAGCTGCAATATATATATATATATATATATATATATATATGTATAAAGCACACTGATGTACCAGCCCTAAAAAGGGCTTTTTGGGGTACTGTCAGGACGCTGTCCTTAAAGCAGATGAGTCTGTGGACACAGAACAATGCCCTAGCTAACGCTTTCCCTATTGAATCAGCAGCAGCAGCAGCAGCAGCACTGTCCCTCCTCTCACTGTGAATGCAGCTTCCGAATGAATCTAAAATTGATGCTGTCCAGGAGGTGGGAGGGTCTGGGAGGGAAGGTCTGCTGCTGATTGGCTGGAATATGTCTGCTGACTGAGAGGTACAGGGTCAAAGCTTACTCAATGATGTATAGGGGGCCGACCAAACATCGCATATGTTCGTCCGCAGCGGAGAACACGAACAAGCTATGTTTGCCAGGAACTATTCGCCGGCGAATAGTTTGGGACATCACTATGAGTCACCGGGTGAGTGGCAACATGCACTGATTCTTTTGGTTTCACCTGACCTGGGTATGTTGTCTTGATGGGTTCGAGGCACCCAATCCTGGTCTGACTTGGCAGGATAATGTCTCACTGGCTGGTGTTCCAAACCGGGATGGATAGTTTGGAAAACTGTCCCTTATTAAGTGACACTAATGTTTCCCCGATATACATTACTTCTGGCACATCCTGAATCTCATCAGGTATAAACAAGACCGTCTGCTCTTGCAAGGCTGGTTTGGTGTGAGCCCTACATCTGACACACGTCACAGTGTTTGCCGGAATCCTTTGGTTCTTTGTACCAGTCTTTAGTACGGTACAACCAGTTTCTCTCAGGCTGGCTTGTAGTTAACTCACCAGGGCTTCTGCTTTGGGGATCGGCAACTCCAAGGCGACTCCTAGTAGGTCCACGAACCCTGTAATGGTTCTCCTTCCTTTGGCAGCTGTCTCCCTGTAGAGTTCTTCTATGACATTATATCCAATGATTGGCATCTCTGCGACTTTCTCATCTGATGATACCACAAAGGGCACTACTAGCTGCTTGGTGTTTATTGCATCCCGCTGTTTGTTGAAAAACTACCTCAATCCAGCCGGAGAAAGGAATTTCAGTCTCATTGGCAGCCTTCTCACAGAGGACTTCTGGCCCCAGCAATTCTTCCAAAGATAGGAGCACTGTATGTGGCAGAACCTGCTGTCTCCAGTTCTCATTGATAATGCTCACCTGGGAGCCAGTGTCCCATAGGGCTTGGATAGGAGTATTGTCTATTTCACAGTTCACAAGGCACCTTTTCCCAATGAGACTCATTAGCTTGTGGTTCTGTCTCATGGTCACGTCATCCACGTGAGTTGGTACTTGCTCAGCCATCTGAAGGAATCTTTGGTTATAGCAGTTGGGCACTCTTTGAACGGAGTCTGGATTTTCCCTACCAGCCGTTGTTTTGAAGCTTGCTGGCTTGCTACCTACAGGGAATGCACTTTGGGACACAGGGTTGGTTTTAGTGCAGGTTACTGTCAGTCCCTTGACAGCAACCCTCTCATATTTAAATGGTTTGGTCTGGGTGTTTGGCAATATCTTGCTCTATGTCCAGATCGTCCACAGTTGCAATGATCGCAGGTACTTGTCCGACCAGTCTTTTTACAGGATTGTCTACATCCATTACTCGTACCCACTGTTGCCTGAGACCCTCAGAATTCACAGTCTCGTTGGGTCCTTGAATCTTGGAGGAGTGTCTTCATCTCTATCATCTCTTTTTGCATCTGCAGAATCAGCTTTTCCAGGTCAGAGTTGCTCTTCGATAGCTGTTGAATCATTGGGCTTACTTGCTTGTGGTGGAAACCAAGGTGTGGTGTTGGCAGTTGTTGTCAGGACACTTGATTCCTGAGGACATTGTAAGGTGTTAGACTGACATTCTTTGCCTTTGATTGAACTGCTATGTTGCGCTTTCTTTTTCTTCTGTTCCCCTTCAATCTCCATTTTAGCAGCTTCATTTGTTTTCTCTATGAGCACCTCATCTGGAATGGAAGGGTCATCTAAATACTGCTTTAATTGGAATTTGATGTGGTCATTTCTTAGTCCAGTACCTACTGATCTTAGAAATTTCTTCTGGATCAGCTCAGTACCAAAATGTTCTTCCGAGCCTTCACCTTGGGAGACGAATAGCAGTGGATATTTCAATTCAATAGCTCTGAACAGGAAATTCTGTGGAGTCTCGTCGCTTTTCTGGGAAATATTAAGGAGTTGCTGGTACAGGTCTGAGGCATTCTCCTCCTTGTAGTAAATTTTCAAGATTAGTCTAAGTTGCACTTGAGTCAGTCCATTTTTCATCTCCAGCATACCTCTAAGACTTAGGCCAGGGCTAATATCTTTGACCACTGCTTCAATAATCTCAGTCTTGGGATATTCTGTAGTCCCAGGTTGATTTGGTGCATTTAGTTGGTGTAGGACAGCTTATCCTTCTGCTCTTTTTCTCCAATCTGGCCTGTGATCTTGAAGTCTTTTCTGATTGTCACCTCTGGCTGACTGTTACTTGGGTCTTTATTTCTGGTACTCAGCTCTCTAATCTGTTCATCCATTATTCTGGACGTTTCCTGGAACCTCTCCTGCATAGTGTGATACTGTCGGTTTAAATCGGCCACTTGTTGCTCTGATTGAAGGTCTTTCTCACTGAAGCTTGGGACTTCCGCATTGTCCCTCTTCTTCTCTAGCTCGCTAATGAATCCCTTTGTGGCTTGCAGAAATTGTGTCACTGCCTCCTCACTTTCAGCTGTGACCAGTTTATCTATTACCTCATTAATGATCCGCATAAAAAGGCGCCAGGTTTTTCCTTTCGCCATGCTGGCTTCAGGGGCTTTGATGAATTGGCAAATCTCGATGATCACCCACTGGCAAGTGGATTAGGTGACCACTGATTTCATCCTGCAGGCTTTCTAGATCCATTTGTGTTCGCTGGCGATGCAGCAAGGGTTAATTTCTCCTCTATGCTTCGTGTAACCGTTTTTTTTTTCACTTCAGAGACCGCATCTTCTTCACCCGTTCCCGTTACGGGCCACCAATTTTATGGCACATATGCTGAAAGTATGGTCAATAATTCCAATGTGCAAAGGGATCGGGCTGGGTGAAGACAGAAGTGATTTTATTGAACATGTTCTGGAAAGGCCAAACACATCACCTTCAGTTTGGAGATACAGGAAATGTAACAGTAAATCCCGTCCTCCTACATTAATACACATCTATATATTCAATAATCCATTCTCAATAACAGGTATAACTTTCCTATGAGATATTAAACCATTAACATGGGAGTTGCTCTCGGATTCTTTAATCTGCATCACAGTAAACCAATAGTGCAGCATAATATCATAGAGTGACATCAGCTTCTATAGCAGTGGTTCTCAACCTAGGGGTCGCGACCCCTTTGGGGGTCGATCGGCCCTTTCCGGGGCGTCGCCTGAGGCTTTCTATTGTGGGTCGCCCGCACCACGGCAGCGGCCCCTTATCTTCGCGCACAGGAAGTGATGTCCTATCACTGCCTGTGCTTGAAGGAGCCTGACGTCTGGACGGGTAAGTCGGGCTGTCTGTCTGCTGAGGTCCGAGTTTTTTTCGTTAATGACACCGCCGCTGAGCACCACTGCCACCAATGATTTAATTGAGCCTGGCTGAGCCTGGCTAATTTTATTTTAATTATTTGGCTGAGCAAGGCTTAATTTATTTGGGGGGACATGAAGCACCGCTGATTTATTTATTTGGGGGACCCTGAGCACCATTGATTTATTTATTTGGGGGAAACCTGATGCACCACTGATTTATTTATTTGGGGGTACCCTGAGCACCGCTGATTTATTTATTTGGGGGGGACTTGAAGCACCACTGATTTATTTATTTGGGGGGGACTTGAAGCACCACTGATTTATTTATTTGAGGGGTACCCAACATTTTGTCTTTGTGATGAATTACTCTGCTTTAATTATGTTCAATTTGTAGCAATAAAAATACATCCTGCATATCAGATATTTACATTACAATTCATAACAATAGCAAAATTAGTTATGTAATGGGGTCACACAACATGAGGAACTGTATTAAGGAGTCATGGCTTTAGAAAGGTTGAGAACCACTGTTCTATAGTAATCATAGTCACTACATATTAGTACCATGTGAAACCTCATTGTACTTCACTAGCACTGGTGCATATTTTATATATTCACACTGCATCACCAGCAGCCTTAGCTGATTATAGGAATGTATTTTACATCATTTTAGCCTATTTATGGTTCTGAATTTGTGTTTCCTTATCTGGAAAGAACAAACACATCACCTTCAGTATATGGGACTACAGGAAATGTAGCAGTAAATCCTGTCCTCCCACAAACCAAGATCTGCGTTATTCAGTTCCCCTTTGCTGTTTGTAGCTCTGCTATTCAATCTTTCGCTCTGCTGCCATCTACTGGTGGTTAATAGCAATGTCATGAATTTAATATAATACAGTCTATAATACAGTCAGACTTGTGGATTGTTGAAGCTAGAAATTATATAGATATTAGTTTATTCTTATAGGGTGCCTATTTTTGACATCTCTTACACACCCACTGGGCCCAGACCAGCACATTCATCCCCAGTCTTGCCAAAAAATTACCCTTTACCTTTGGGTAGTCGGCCGCTTGATCGTCCGGCAGGTCAAAACCGCTGATGCCAGGAAAGGAGCGACAACCTCAGCCCACTGGTCCTGGGGCAGCCTTTCCCTGGTGGCCACTGTCTCATACATCGCCAGGTAGGTTTTGATGTCATATGTGGGGGTCATCTTAGGGATCGCTGCACAGACTGCATTCCGGGCATCGTGGATGCTTGAGGTTGCTCCTGCTGTGTGAAAAGCCATCACGTGTTGTAGCAGCAACTGGTTGGTCTCTTGCTGCTGCTTGTTAGCCTCTCGCTTGTGCAGGTTGGTCTCTCGCTGATGCAAATTAGCCTCCACGAGGGCCTTCACAAAAGCCTTCATTTTGTCGTGTGACACAGGTTTGAATTTTGCTGGTTTGATAACTGACATACAACCATGCCCAAAAATGCAAACCAAAAATATGTTGGTGTTCACGCCAGCCTCACTGCGCTTGCCTGCTCCAAGCCACCAATTGTAGGGATTTGCTCTGGTAGGCAGGGTAAGCGGATGCAGTACAGAGGCAAGAACACGGTAGTAAAGCAAAAGTTCAGTGTTTATTCACACAAAAAGCAATAAAGCAAAAACAACACTATGCAGAGTCCTGGTGTTAATTAATACCACATAAAGTCCACAGCAAAAACGTGTCACCTGGCTGACTGTTTTGTCCATGGCAATCCACAGCCGTCCACAGAAGGCTTTATGGCGCCTGATTTTCAGCCGACTCTCCAGCACGCTACCAACTGGTTGGGACCCAAGACCACAGTGCTTCACAGCTCCACTATGAAAATGCAGGGTAATCCACACACAGCTGTGACTGCTGGCTGGGTTTTTATTCCCAGCCCAAAACCTGGCCTGGACCGTGGGGAACAGCCACCCACCCTGCTCTTTGGATGCTCCCAATAAGAACTGGCCCGAATAGGCTTTACAGCCACACTAAGACCTTATATAGATGATCATGAGAAATTGTAGGCTTCCAGAGCTAAATTTCAAGTATCATAGCAAAGGGTCTGAATTAGACATGCTTGAATTAATTTGTAATGAACTGGGTTCATTACAAATTTCCCAAATACACTAAATGAACCTGAAGCTTTTCAGCTTGGGAGGAAATGTGTGTGTGTGTGTGTGTGTGTGTATGTATGTGTGTGGTGGGACGTTGCCTTGAATCTGAAAAACTGCCTCATAAGCCAATCGGGAGGGTGGCAGCAGGCAGGGAGATGCCTGTTCAGAACAATCAGATGTCATTCTGTGTTGAGCTGTTGATGAGGGTGGATGGGTCTATGCAGTGTATTATTATTATTTATTATTTAAGCGCCATTCATTCCATAGCGCTATACATATGATAAGCGGTGCACATACATAACAGACAATTGTACTAATCATAAACAAGATGAGTTACAAACTGGTACAGAAGGAGAGAGGGCCCTGCCCGTGAGGGCTTACAATCTACATGGTATGGGAGAAGGACACAGTAGGTGCGGGTTGAGTTGGTCATGGCGGTATAGAGGCAGCAGGGTCATTGGTTGTAGGCTTGTCTGAAGAGGTGGGTTTTCAGGTTTCTTTTGAAGGATTCCACTGTAGGTGAGAGTCTGATATGTTGGGGTAGCGAGTTCCAGAGTATGGAAGATGCACGGGAGAAATCTTGGAGTCGATTGTGGGAAGAGGCGATACGAGGAGAGGAGAGAAGGAGGTCTTGTGAGGATCGGAGAGTGCGTGTGGGGATGTATCGGGAAAGTAGCTCAGAGATGTAGGGAGGGGACAGGTTATGGACGGCCTTGTATGCGTTTGTCAGTAATTTGAAGTGGATTCGTTGGGCAATGGGGAGCCAGTGAAGGGATTTTCAGAGGGGAGAGGCAGAGGAGTAATAAGGTGAGAGGTGGATTAGTCGGGCAGCAGAGTTGAGGATAGATTGGAGGGGTGCGAGGGTGCTAGATGGAAGGCCACAGAGGAGAATGTTGCAGTAGTCTAGGCGGGAGATAATGAGGGCATGTACGAGCATTTTCGCAGATTCAAAGTTAAGGAAAGCACGGATGCGGGAGATGTTTTTGAATTGGAGGCGGCAGGTGGTGGAAAGGGCTTGGATGTGCGGTCGGAAGGAAAGGGCAGAATCTAAGGTCACTCCAAGGCAGCAGCTTTTTTGACTGGGGATAATGTGTAGCCATTGATCGTGATAGATAGGTCTGTTGGGGGGGTTGAACAAGACGGAAGCCGGATTGTAGGCGGTCAAAGAGGGAGCAAGAGGAGAGGTGGGAGGACAGTTCAGAATGGACATGTTGTTCAAGTAGCTTTGAGGCCTACGGAAGAAGTGATATGGGGCGATAACTGGACAAGGAAGATGGGTCAAGTGAAGGCTTTTTGAGGATGGGTGTAATGGTAGCATGTTTAAAAGCAGAGGGGAAGACACCAGAGTTTAGTAATAGATTGAAGAGATGAGTTAGGGCTGGGATAAACACTGGGGTGAGGTTAGGGATGAGGTGGGATGGGATCGGGTCAAGTGCACAGGTGGTGAGATGTGATCTGGAGAGTAGAGTGGAGAGTTTTTCTTCTGTAATGGTGGAGAAGCGGGTTTTAGGGGGAGAGGACCGAGCAGTTGTGTAGAGGGTCTGTGGGGACAGTGTAGTAAAGCTTTCTCTGATGTGGACTATCTTTTGTTTGAAATATTTGGCAAAGTCCTCAGCTGAGAAGAGAGGAGAGGGTGGGGGCGCTGGGGGGCGGAGAAGGGAGTTAAAAGTGCTAAAAAGTTGTTTAGGGCTGTGTGACAGGGAAGATATGAGAGATGAGAAGTAGGCCTGTTTTGCATCAGTGAGTGAGGATTTGAATATGAGAAGGGATTGCTTGTATGCAGTGAGATGATCTATAGAAGGGGATTTTTTCCATTGTCGCTCAGCAGCCCTGGAAGCTTGTCTGAGTTTCTTCGTCAGGTTGGTGTGCCAGGGTTGTCTGTTGATTTTTCGGATTTTGTTATGTGTGAGGGGGGCAACAGTGTCCAGAGCTGTACTTATTGTGGTGTTGTATAGGGTGGTAGCAGCTTCTTGGTCTTGGAGGCAACAGATGGTAGAGAGTGGGAGAAGAGAGTCAGAAAGCAAGCGAAGGTCGAGATGTTTAAGGTTCCTGCGGGGGTGTGCTGGTGTGTGGACCGGGGGGGGCTACAGAAGAGACCAGTGAAGAGAAGGTGAGTAGGTTGTGGTCGGATAGGGGGAGAGGCGAGTTAGAAAGGTTAGATAGGGAGCAAAAGCGGGTAAAGATCAGATCCAGATGAGAAGGTAAGATGGAAGAAGAGATGAATAGATCCTTGCTGGGTGAATGGATGTGGGGGTATTTCAGGAGGTTGTGGAAAAGTAGGAGGAGTAAGAGGAAAAATTTAAACATTGTTTGCATTGACTATGTATAATTACCTGAGGTCCCCTTCTGGTATAATTCAGTCTGTGCACTTAAGGAGTTGCACTTGAGAGATGTTGCATGTGGAAAGACCAAGGTCTGGAAGACCATGGATCTTAGATTTATACCACTCAGTGATCAATCAGGTGTGACCAAGAGGGGAGGGGGCTACATATGGACTAATCAAGGGAGGACCAGATACAGGGGTGAAGTAGTGTAAACAAATACTCAATAAATCCAGCAGGAAAAGAGACATTAATAGTTCAATGCGAACATACCAGGGTTTAGAAGGAGAGATGAGAGGGGGTGGACAATATCAGACTGGGAAAGCTGGGTGTAGCAGTAATGACAGAAAAATATTTTTACACAGTATACCGAGGCACAAGCAAGCATCTATTGCAGTGTAACAGGTACAGTGCAGCGACAGAATAGAAAGAAATACATGTGTAGAATACTAGGGAATTTGATCAAGGGAAGCTTTGGGGGAGTGAGGGGCTAGGCACCGTGCTTAATAATACAGCTGCTGCAGAACCTCATTCTAGCAGTTCTCCATTACAAAACCTTACCAAAAAATTTTTTTTTTATATTTGAACAGAGAGACCTCAAGTTTCTACATGGGCTTATTGCCAACACAGCACCCCATAAGCATTTGGCTGAAAACGCTGAGCAATTACATATTTTATTTCAATGCATAATAGTCGTTCTAACAATGCCTATACAGTGCTGGAAGGAGTGTATATTACTTTGCATTACAAATTTGTATTGTATGTTTTATATTATAGAAGTTTATTTTTTTTACCCCGAATTGTGAAATGCAAATGACATAGTAGGAAGGAAATATTACCAGTAGAGATGAGCAAATTTCTCAAAAATTAGATTAGTCCAGTTCGCCGAGTCTTCCTAAAACATTTGGTTCGATCCGAATTTATTTGTGGCTCTGCCTTCTTTTCACTTTACTCCTCCCCAGCCTCTGCCTTTGCCCGCCCTCCAAGTCTGGACCTATCGATGAGGCAAGAGACTTGGAGGGCAGGCAAAGGTAGAGACTGGGGAGGAGTAAAGTGAAAAAAGGCAGAGCAGCCTGGGCACTTACACACTGAACTCCTCCCCTCGGCACTCGCGAGTGCTCATTTGCATATAAATTAAACTTCGTTTTTCCTGCTGGTGCAAGTCTAAAGACAAAGACAAAGATACTGTTAGAACCCTGTATAGGTGTGCTATAGAGCCATGTAAGCACTGTATATGGCCATATGGAGGTGATATACTCCCTTTAAGAAACGGCTATTTCCGGCCTGCAGAGAGCCTTTATAGTGGTGTAGAACACTGTGGCTCGCAGTAACTTGCATAGGGAATCTGCTGTGGTAGTGAAACAATACAGTGAGTCAGTATGACATGTAGATGACAGGATTCGCTCTTAGAATTACTGCACACTTCACTTATTTGGGCAGTTACAGGGCCAAAACTGAACAAATAACTCAAGTGTGAACTCAGCCTTACAGGTCAATGTTAGCGTCAAGAAGAAGGCCCTTTTTGTGGAGTTTCTGTTGTTTTATTGACTTGGGCAACTCTTCCCCCTTTTTCTTTTTGTTGTTTCACTTTAGACTTGATAAAGGAGTTATAAACTCCGAAACGCATTGTCAACTGAACAATAAATATTATTTATACCAAAATACCTTGAAACTGTGGTCGTCCCTGTGCGCCAAAGAGGTACCCTATTGTGTGTTTTCAGACACAAATCACTCTTCTCTTACTCCTTTTACACCATCGTCAGCTGATATTACATAGATGTCTACAGAACCTTTTCCATTAAATGCTTATACAAGTAGAGTCCCCCCTTCCTGACAGAGTGGAATGGGTGTCAGCAGTGTACATCACTGATTATTTTTACCTACCTCTGATCCGTCAGAACAAAAAACTGATCCTGTCTGTGAAGCATCTGCCTTCACTCGATCAGCATTTGGTCAGTAATCCATCAGTATTGCTAAAGCCAAATAAAAAAAAGAGTGGATCCAAAACAGAGATGACACGTGAATGGAATATTTGCATGTCTTCTGTGTTTTGTACCCACTTTTGACTACCAAATCATAAGCCAATTCTGATGGCACCATACAGGCCTTACAGCTGCTATACAGACAGGATCCGTTGTGCGTCTCATTTTTTATTCCTTCTGACAGATCAGAAGAAAGGTCAAATAAATAATAATGTCAGCCAGGCCGAAAGCCAAAATAGTGGACCAGTCATGAAGTGGGGAAGGGTGGGAACAGCATGAGAAGTTCAGAGTGACACTTTGACATAGTAGTGAGGTGGAAGCAGCATGTGGAGACCACAGAGTGGCATAATGACAGTGTAGAGGTGGCAGCAGCATCAGGAAGCCACAGAGTGGCACAATGACACAGTGTAGAGATGGCGGCAGCAGCATCAGGAGGAGGCCAAAGGCTGGCACAATGACAATGTGGAGGTGGCGGCAGCAGCATTATCAGGAGGCCACAGAGTGGCACAATGACAGAGTGTGGAGGTGGCGGCAGAAGCAGCATCAGGAGGAGGCCACAGGGTGGCACAATGACAGAGTGTGGAGGTGGCGGCAGAAGCAGCATCAGGAGGAGGCCACAGGGTGGCACAATGACAGAGTGTGGAGGTGGCGGCAGAAGCAGCATCAGGAGGAGGCCACAGGGTGGCACAATGATAGAGTGTGGAGGTGGCAGTAACATCATCAGGAGGCCACAGAGTAGCACAATCTCCACATTTTGGGTGAACAGGCAAGTTCTTCTTGGTGTAACTATGGCCCCCGCTGCACTAAACACCCGCTCTGATGCCACACTCCTGGCTAGGCAGGACAGTTTTTCTAGCGCAAACTCTGCCAGTTGCGGCCACAAATCCAGTTTGGCTGCCCAGTAGTCCAGTGGATCTTCAATGTGGGGTGGCAGGGTGCTGTCCAAGTATGCCACCACCTGCTGATTCAGGTCCTGCTCCAGGTCTAGCTGCTGCTGCTGGTGAGTAGTTTCTTCACTAGGCAGGTGAAGAAAGCTGCTCACACACTCTAGGAATTGCATATGCAAAGCAGATGATGACTCGTGAAGGCTGCTTCTGAGAAAAAAACTGAAAATCTGAGCTGATCTGACATGGAAGGATTGTGCTGTGAGAGACTGAATCAGATTCCATCCTGGCTTGCGGATGTCCGGCAGTGAATGGACACTCAGAGGAAGGAGAGTAGCTGTTGTCCCCTTACTGGATCCAGCTCTTTGTAAGAGAGATTTCCCAGGAAGGCTATTTTCAGTGTGTGGAAGCCTTACTACCAAGCAAGACCGCACGGTTACTGAGAGGTTGGTGGCCATCCCGGCTAAGCGGGATCCTCGGGCCCTGAACGGACGCAGGACAGTACACCTGGTTACCGATTGTACTATACTGTGTGGTGCGTAAAGTAACAGAGACTAGCCTAGGCCTTGTTTTAGCTAGTTAGGGCTATATCTTTGTTAGGCCTCACTGTACTGGACTGCAGTTCAGTAATTGACTTGCAGACTCTGCTGTGTCTGCCACCGGTTAGGTGTGTCTTCTGTAGCGGCACAGCACGACTTGTAGGCTCTGTTGTGTGCACTAACGGGCTAGGCCTGTCTCTTGGACAGGGACTGTGACTGTGGGCCTGGGGTATTACTTATTCTGTTTATACTTGTGTTATTACTATTTCCAAAGTAAAGTTTCTGTTCTTGCATATAAAGCTGGTGTCAGTGTCACTTTCCTTATCTGTGACTTCGCTGTATCCTGGGGAGCCCACCTGGTACACGGCTTACAACTACATAGGATGTCTCTATAGTAGTTCACTTTGTCCTCCCTCTCAGTGGGTGTAAAAAAGGCTCTATTTTGGACCGTTAGCAAGAGTCCATCAAGGTGGAGAGCCAGAAATCATCCCTCTAGCAAATGGTGATAATTAGGCTGTCACTACGCAAGCGAGTATGCATCGGGCCATTTGTGCAAGTGATTTGGAGGGACTCCCTTCCTTCATCTCCACTGCATACTGCCACGGTGTGTCTGGGACCTCTGTCTAGTCTTCCTCATGACCTGTAGCTACTCTGGCTGCTCCTGTCACCTGTGTATAAAAATCACCCCACCACTCCCCCCCCTTGTCACTCTCTTCTTCCCCCTCCCTTGTCACTCTCTTCTTCCCCCTCCCTTGTCACTCTCTCTTCTTCCCCCTCCCTCGTCACTCTCTTCTCCCCCCTCCCTTGTCACTCTCTTCTCCCCCCTTCCTTGTCACTCTCTCCTCCCCCCTTCCTTGTCACTCTCTTCTCCCCCCTCATCTGCCACTCTCTTCTCCCCCCTCCCTTGTCACTCTCTTTCCCCCCCTCCCTCCCTTGTAATTCTCTTCTCCCCCCTCCCCTGTCACTCTCATTTACTCCCCCCTCCCTTGTCACTCTCATTTACTCCCCCCCTTGTCACGCTCATTTACTCCCATCCCACTCCCTTGTCACTCTCATCCCCCCCCCCCACCTCCCTTGTCACTCTCATTCCCCCCCCCACCTCTAGTGTAGCGTGGCCGAGCTGTGTTCGGTCTGCATTACAGGAGCATTTGTTTCCTGTACCCGGCCGGACTGAAAGGAAGTGCACACTAAGTGAGCACTTCCTGTCAGTCTGGCCGGGTACAGGAAACAAAAGCTCCTGTACCGCGGACCAAACAGAGCTCGGCCACACTACATTAGAGGCGTTTCCCTCCTGTCAGTCCATCTCTTCAGGCTGCGCCCGCCCGGGCAGTGCGGCCGCCGACGTACTTTTAAAAAAAAACTTGCAGCAACGCTATATATATTTTTTTAAACTGCACGGCTAGGTCGCCTTACAGGTGGCAATGGCCCTGGTCACAGCCCTTCAAAAACCTGCTCCTGGCTGTGGTCATGTTAGACTGATCTGTGTACTGCATAGGGAAAGAAATGTGGTGCTGCAGTAGGGACAATTTTATTAGCGAATCAAATCTGAGAATATTAGAGAGGGAGAGACAGAGCAGGGACAGAATTGCGGAGCAAGAGAGAATTTTTGAGGTAGAGAGAAAGCAGAGATATTTATGTTGCCTGTACGGTAATTGTTCTGCCCATTTTTTACTGTCAGGCGACATTTTATTTTGTTTGCAGCGATATAAATCATACACAACCTATACTGGTAGCTGATTGTTGCCTGTGTGGCAATTGTTATACCTGTTTTAATGCTGCTAAGAGTTCATGCACATGGCCGTTGCCTGGCCGTGCTCGTATTACAACCCGCAAATAGCGGGTCCGCAATATACAGGTTCCGGACGTTTGTGCACCATATCATGGATGCAGCTCCATTCACTTGAACATGTTCTATTTTTTTTGGGGTGCAGATGGATGTTTCCCATGCATTATGGACCACAAATTGCGGTCCTCAATGCACAGAACAGCCGAATTATGTTTGTGTGCATGAGCCCTAATGCTGCGGATGTAACACTACCCACTGTGTCATGGGGCCACTCTTACCACAGTTCATACCAATGCTGCTCTGTTTTCTTTAACCTACACTTCAATGGATGGGTCATGATGCCTTTAGGCACAATAGCATGTGTATACATTATTTGCGGCAGTTCGTGACAAACTAGTTCATAATGAACCAAACTTCTTATAAAAATTTGGAGCACCAGCGGAACCTAACTTTTGAAAAATTTGCTCATCTCTAATTTTGATGAAAGTTTTTCTCTCCAATTTTTGGTTGGAAAGGCAAGTTCTCTTAGGGGTAACTATTGCTTCCGCCGCACTGAACATCTGTTCTGTGCCCCACTCCTGGCTGGACAGGGAAACATTTTTATAAATCTGCAAGTGTAATCAAGTTTGGTTCAACTAGGCTGTTTTCATAACTTATACTTAAGATTAGATACACAGCTCACATAGAGTATCACACATGGTAGGATTAGATACACAGCTTAGAGGATAGAATCAGAAATAATAGAATTAGTTACATTGTGGTATATACTGACACCCAAGTGTATCTAATTCATAGTAAATGGAATGAAGTATACAGCAATCTTTGCATAGTAAAACAAAATACCATCCGTCTGAGGGATCTGTTTAACATGTATATTTTTTAGATGCATAAGACCAAAAATGTGATGTGAACCTACCATAATTTCACAGTTGTAAAGTCATTAAACTTTACAAGGTCTTGAACCTATGTTGATGTTTAAGCGGGTAACACAGTGTGCCTTCTGCTGTCTGAAGAGCAGTATTGCAATTTAATAATTTCATTACAATACATTTCTGGAATTGGTTAAGCAAGATATTTCATGACAAACATATCAAGATATGTTGAAATAAGTGAGCAGTTAAGTGTGGACACATCTGTAAGGCATGAATAATGTCACCCCCTGATATTTATCTTAGAACAGATGCTCATGCAACAGGGGATGATGGCAGAAGAAGAACAGCTAACGCATTTTGCTGCCCGCCCTGTAGCTGCTGAAGACCCACAAGAAGAAAGTCGATGAAGGAGACGGAGGATTAGGAGCTGCCATTAGAGGAGGAGGAGAAATTGGTGGTGGAGCAGAACATAATAATGATGATTGATGACGAAGACATCGGCCACAACACCCGATCAACTTGGGGGGGGGGGGGGGGGCGTAGGTGGAAAGAACTGACTCCTCAGCCATGTTGGCCAGAATAGCAAGCTCTATGCTTGCTTGCTTACGTACTGACCAGCATATTATTCACAACAAGCAGTCCGATGATTACTGGATAGCCAAGCTATCTAAGCAATATGGGAGAATGTTTTCCTTCTCCTTTCTTACCAGCAAATAGATGCCAGCCCACAGTATTTCTAAAAGGGAGACCCCTCTTAGTCCCCAGCAGAGTTACCCAGAGCTTGCCAGCCCAAATATCAGTAGTCACAGCAGCAGTCAGTTCAGTCTTCTCAACATATTGGAACAGTTTTTTATGTGCCACGCCAAGTTGATACAGCTTTAAATGTATCCAAATGTAGCAGTTAAAAGGTTTTCAATTAGCTACTTAACCCCTACACTATCAAGCCACTTTTCACCTTAAATCCCAGGCCGATTTTTGCAAATCTGATATGTGTCATTTTATGTGGTAATAACTTTAAAACACTTTCTTATACAGGCCATTCTGAGATTGTTTTCTCGTCACATATTGTACTTCATGACAGTGGTAAAATTTAGTTAAAAAAAATCATTTTTATTTATAAAAACTTCCAAATTTCAATTTCTCTACTTTTATAATAGATAGTAATAACTCCAAAAATAGTTACTACTTTACATTGCCCATATGTCTACTTCATGTCTGGATAATTTTGTGAATGCCATTTTATTTTTTTGGGGAACGTTAGAAAGCTTAGAAGTTTAGAAGCAAATCTTGAAATTTTTTAGAAAATTTTCAAAACCCACTTTTTAAGGACCAGTTCAGGTCTGAAGTCACTTTGTGAGGCTTGCATAATAGAAACCACCCAACAATGACCCCATTTTAGAAACTACACCCCCTAATTAATGCAAAATGGAGATTACATTTCTTAATTTCACTTTTTTGGCAGATTTAGCATTTTAATAATTATTTTTCCACTAACAAAGCAAACAGCCAAACAAAACTCTATTTATTGCCCTTATTCTGTAGTTTACAGAAACACCCCAAATGTGGTCATAAACTGCTGTACAGGCAGACAGCATTGCGCAGAAGGAAAGAAACGCCATATGGTTTTTGGAAAGCAGATTTCACTGGGATAATTTTAAGCTGTCATGTCACATTTGAAGACCCCCTGATGCACCCCTAGAGTAGAAACTCCCAAAAAATTACCCAATTTTGGAAACTACAGGATAAGTTGGCAGTTTTGTTGTTACTATTTTAGGGTACATATTATTTTTGGTTGCTCTAGATTACACTTTTTGTGAGTCAAGGTAACAAAAAATAGCTGTTTTGGCACTGTTTTTATTTTTTGTTATTTACATTACATTTAAATTATAGGGTTGACCTGATCGATACCTATATTGGCCTGCAGGGGGGAATGTTAGATGCCCCGCAGCTGATGGGCTATTATCTTCTATTCTCTATTTCCTTATTGGCCGCTGAACATAAGTGTATATTTGAATTGAGGGCAAAATTGCCCCTACTTAAGATGGCGAGCATGCAACTCCCAGCTACTGGGGAATGGACCAGTCTGGTTTTTCCCTTCATGCATATGTGGGTGTGCTGCTGGGAGGGATTTCCCTGTTCATGTGTCCTCTCGTTTGACTCCCCACCGCCAGGGCGAGATTCGCCGATCGACACGAGGTTCAATGCCAAGGTGGAGAGGCTCTGCTCCCTTTACAGGGAGGACAACCCCCTGGCGATAGATGTTCTGTCGATACCGTGGAGGTTCAGGCTGGCTTACATATTCCCTCCCTTTTCCATGATACCGAGGGTATTGATGAAAATTCGTCAGGACCAGGCCTCGGTAATAGCCATCATACCGTTTTGGCCCAAGAGATCTTGGTTTACCCAGCTCATTCAGATGAGTCGGAGACATTATTGAAGGCTCCCCCCACGGCAGACCCTGGTGTCATGGGACACTCACCTCTGCCCAGATCTGCACAAGTTCAATCTGACAGCCTGACGGTTGATCAGTCCCTTCCCAGAATAGAAGGGCTTTCAGAGTCGGTCCTGAGAACGTTGTCACATTCAAGAGCAGAATCTACTGAGAAAGCTTACTCCAGAATCATGAGAATCTTCTCGCCATAGTGTGCTTTAAACCAGGTGGCGTCTGCAGATCCGCCCCTCTCTACGATACTTCAATTCCTACAGGACAGCCAGCCTAGACAGAGGCCTTTCTCCATCTACTTTGAGGGTCCAGATTTCTGCCATCTCGGCCTGTCTCAACAGACCCTTATCTCAGGACCCGCTCATCAAACGCTTCCTTAAAGGAGCCGAAAGATTGAAGTCTACAGTACTGAGGCCCATCAGTGGGACTTATCAGTCGTGCTCAGGGGTTTAGCATCTCCCCCCTTTGAGCCTTTGGAGGAGGTGTATTTAAAGTTCGTGACTCTGAAGTTGGTCTTCTTACAGGCCATAACCTCGGCCAAGAGAATCTCAGAGCTTCAAGCCTTCTCGGCCTCAGAACCCTATACCATCTTTCTTCAAGACCGGGTTCTCCTGAGATTCCTTCCATATTTCAGGCCTATGGTCCCTTCATTTCAGAACATAAATCAGGTGATTTATTTGCCAGTTTGCGTCCAAGGTGTCGATTAGTCGCTGGATTAAGGAGGCCATTAGAGAATCCTTTTTTTCCTCAGGCTTTGGATCCTCCAGAGTTTGTGAAGGCCCATTCCACAAGGACCATCTCTACTTTCTTTGCTGAAAAAAGTCTCCTTCCTCTGGAGATGATTTGTAAAGCTGCCTTCTGGAGCTCTAAATCCACTTTCATCTCCCACTACAGACTAGACGCCAGGGTAGCGGAGTTTTCGGCCTTTGGGCAGGCTATCCTTAGCTCTGCCAGGCATGAGGGCCCTCCCTAGGGGTTCTTCTTGCTATCTCCCCATATGTGCTGCTGGTAGGACATAAGGGAATTGTTAATTTCTAACGATAATTTGTTTTCCCTTAGTCCTAACAGCAGCACACAAATTTTCCACCCTAGTAAGTTATTCTTCCTATAGACACAGTGGGCTGGGGGGGTGTTCCCTCCTTTTGTAGGGGTGTAAAGCTTTGTTATTGGTTCTTGGGCTCGTTAAAATTCCGCTGGCCCTACCATTCCACAGCGGGTAGTTAACCCAATCTGTGCTGCTGTTAGGACTAAGGGAAAACAAATTATCGTTAGAAATTAACGATTGCTAGTATTTTGGCCCATTCCTCCTTGCAGATCTCCTCTAGAGCAGTGATGTTTTGGGGATGTTGTTCGGCAACACGGACTTGTTTTTCAAAGGTTTTCTATGGGGTTGAGATCTGGAGACTGGCTAGGCCACTCCAGGACCTTGAAATTCTTTTTACGAAGCCACTGCTTCATTGCCTGGGCAGTGTGTTTGGGATCATTGTCAGCCCCAGCCACGTTTCATCTTCAATGCCCTTGCTGATGGAAGGAGGTTTTCACTCAAAATCTCACAATACATGGCCCCTTTCATTCTTTCCATTACACGGATCAGTCGTCCTGGTCCCTTTGCTGAAAAACAGCCCCAAAGCATGATGGTTCCACCCCATGCTTCACATTAGGTATGGGGTTCTTTGGATGCAACTCAGCATTCTTTCTCCTCCAAACGACAAATTGAGTTTTTACAAAAAGTTCTACTTTGGTATCATCTGACCATATGACATTCTCCCAATCCTCTTCTGGATCATCCAAATGCTCTCTAGCAAACTTCAGACGGGCCCAGACATGTACTGGCTCAAGCAGGGGGACACGTCTGACACTGCAGGATTTGAGTCCCTGGAGGCGTAGCCTTTGTTTCTTTGGTCCCAGCTCTCTGCAGGTCATTGACTAGGTCCCCCTGTGTGGTTCTGGGATTTTTGCTCACCGTTCTGGTGATCATTTTGATCCCACGGGTGAGATCTTGCGTGAAACCCCAGTTTGAGGGAAATTCAGTGGTCTTGTATGTCTTCCATTTTCTAATAATTTCTCCTACGGTTGATTTCCTCACACCAAGTTGCTTGCCTATTGCAGATTCAGTCTTCCCAGTCTGGTGCAGGTCTACAATTTTGTTTCTGGTGTCCTTTAACATCTCTTTGGTCTTGGCCATAGTGGAGTTTGGAGTGTGACTGTTTGAGGTTGTGGACAGGTGTCTTTTATACTGATAACAAGTTCAAACAGGTGCCATTTTATACAGTTAACAAGTGGAGGAGAGATGAGCCTCTTTAGGAAGATGTTACAGGTCTGTGAGAGCCAGAAACCTTTCTGCCTTCCTTATAAATCGATTGAAAAATCTCAAATCGATAATCATCCGGAGGTCTCCGGATTTCTTGGGATCTAGAAAAACCGGAGAACAGATCCCTAAGCCCTCTCCTGCCGGAACCTCCTTCGGAGCGCCCTTGAGGATATAGTCCTGGATATAGGCCCCCAGAATCGCCTACCTGGTGGGCGGTAGGTGCTGGTTGATGACAAATCTGTCGGGAGGAGGCGACTTGAGGTTTATTAAGTAGCCCTCGGAAATGACCTCTAGGACCCAAGCGTCTGGAATCTCCTGAGCCCAGACATCCTTGAACTGGGCGAGACGCCCCCCGATAGGCACAAGGGCATAAGGAATAGGAAAATCTTTTGGAAGGATGGCAGGAGTAGCGGGGGTTAACCAAGAGCCTGCGAGAGGCCCATAGTCAGGAGGGCTTAGCCTCCTTAGCTCCTCTGCGAGGGCGCTTCGAAAATTTTCTTTGCGCCCCCCAGTCTCTATGCAATCAATTTTGCTCTTGTTGGCCGGATCTACCACCACGCTCTTGTCTGCCCTGTCCCCGAAAGGGCTGCTGGGGAAGACTTTTCCCCTTCTTATCGGAGAGATCCTCCCTAATTTTGTCCAATTGTGAGCCGAACAAGCAGTCAGACTCAAAGGGGAGACCGCACAAATAATATTTTGATGCGTTATCCGCGACCCATGGTTTGAGCCATAAGGGCCTGTGGGCTGCAGAGACCAGGGCCATGGACTTAGCTGCCAATTTTAGCTGTAACTGTGCTGTATCGCACAGAAAGTCCGTTGCCAGATTGATGGTCTTAAATGCGGCCAGGATGTCGTCCCAGGACACCCTCTGGACCACATCCGTCTGGATTTGATTTAGGCGGGAATGGAGGAAGGATAAAACTTCCGTAGCCGCGATAGCGGTCGAAGCAGAGGCTGCAGCACCCGAGTAGCCTCTTCTTAACATGCAATCTGCCCTTCTATCAAGGGGGTCTTGCAGACTAGACCCATCGTCTGCTGGCACCAGAGTGCGTCTGGACAGTTTGGCGATAGCCATGTCCACCTTGGGAATGGAACCCCACGATTCCACCAAGGAGTTTGCCATGGGAAACATGGTCCTGAATTTCTTAGTCAGGACTGGACCTTTCTCAGGTTTTTTCCATTCCATCCGCATAACGGAAAGAAACGGAAAGAAGGGTCTCATCCGCCTTGAACACACACTGTGCCTGACCAGCGGGAACTAAGGACCCCCCGGTGTCAACATCATGGTCCCCCGACCTGATGGACCATAGCAATTTCTGAGTTTTCTCTGGTGGAAAAAAGCATGATGTTAACTCCTCTTCATCCGAAGAGGAGGAGACCAAAGAAATTGCGGCGGGTCTTTCCACAGGCGCGGAGGTATCCATGGGAGCTTGAGTAGCGACAGGAAGCCTCTCGTCCAGCAGGTTAACCACGCCTTTAATGGATTTATCCACATATCCCTTGACCCACTGGTACATTTCTTGCATGGTGGGTTCCGTGGCCGACTGGGATCTACAGCAAGCCTCGCACCTCGAAAAGGGACAATTGTCATCCAGCAGCATACTGCAGTCAAGCAGGCCAGATGCTTCCTCTTTGAGACCGATTTACGGGACTCCGGGTCCTTAGGTGAAGCCATCGCTACAAAGAAAAAAATAATTAATAATTCTGACAATTTGACAACCATCAGGAGAAAGGGCATAGTAGAGGCACACCAAAATAGTGCAGCAGAAAAAAACTGCAATGCGAACAATAGAAGAAGTACCAGGTACTAATGGACTCTGGGAGCTAGCTTAGAAAGCGTGTGCTGCCAGAGGACGATTGAGAGAGAAAAGGAGCTTTAAATAGGCAGAGCTCCCTCCCCTAGGAGGATCTAAACTAGATCCTAACTCTGAGACAGAATAAGCCTATTATAATTTGATAAAATAGGCTAAACTACTCCCTCTCCCCTAGCACAGCCAGAATACAGACAGAGCATCTATCGCCTCAAAAAAATCTGGCTGAAAAAAGGAAAATACTCGTCCAAAGCCGAAAACCGAAAGTGACGTCAGCCGGACCGGAAGTGACGCCGGGAAGGGGGTCGCCGGTGATGGCGGCGCCCATCGGAGACGCGGCGCCGGACGGAGAAGAGGGGAGGTAAGAAAGGAGAAGCCCCGAAACTAAGTAAAGGGGGGCTAAGAGAAAAAAATACCAAAGTAGGCGGAAAGAAACCGCCAAACACACAAAAAAAACACTTCCCCAAAAAAAACGCCAGCCCATCTGTCCAGGGGGTGTTCCCTTCTTTTGTAGGGGTGCAAAGCTTTGTTATTGGTTCTTGGGCTCATTCAAATTCTGCTGGTCCTACCAGTCCACGGGGGGTAGTTAACCCCATCTGTGCTGCTGGTAGGACGTAAGGGAACAGTGTGTGAAATCCTTGTGAAGACTTACAGATAACGTTTGACCTCTGTCATTGACAACAAAGGGTATATAACAAAGTATTGAGATGAACTTTTGTTTCTGACCAAATACTTACTTTCCACCATAATTTGCAAATATTTTTTTTAAAAATCAGACAATGTGATTTTCTGGATTCTTTTTCTCATTATGTCTCTCATAGTTGAGGTATACCTATGATGAAAAACACAGGCCTCTCTCATCTTTTTAAGTGGGAGAATATACACAATTGGTGACTGACTAAATACTTTTCTGGCCCACTGTATATGTGTATGTGTGTATATATATATATATATATATATATATATATATATATATATATATATATATTAAACAATAAAGAATGAATTTATAGTATTTGTGTGTGGTTATATTTTTGGTAAATCATTGTATGCTGGCATAAGTTATTGGTGTTCTGCTAATATTTCCTGCATCTTTGCAGAAGGTTGGCCCTTAACAAGGCAAATGGATTTCCGGTCACGGGACGCATCTTGAAGAGATGATGGGGATTTTTGTAGGAAATGGGAAATGGCCTGCAGTGCATGCTCAGTTAACCTCATGAGTCTTATTGTTGAACTGAAAACAAAAACATTAAAAAATTAAGTCGGAAATTAGTATCAATGAGGCACGACTTTCCCAGAAGTTTGCTCCTGGGGAATTGGAAGAGTATGAGAAAGAGATAGAAGAGGCCTTCTTTACATGGGAGAGACAGATAAACTATCAAGATGAAGAAATTCCAACGTGATCTCCAAGATGTGGAGAATAACAAAGTATATTATTGGAAAAAGGAAACTCCTGAAGCAAGAATGTGCTCCACATCAATCTCGTCAGCAGCATCAATGCCTGAGGATGGAGGCCCCCCTGGACAGGGAATGCGTAGATACCCCAAGAGATTTGCGAAGCGTAAGATATGTGATGCCCAACAACCCTTAGGGAAGAGGCCCCCTGAGGGGAATAAACAGCTGCAGGTACGGTAATTAACCTTTTTAGCCATATTCTGACCCAAGATCAAATCAGGATATTAGGTAGGGGATTATCCTTTTCACCTACATGCAACTTTGATTATTTCTCCACAGTAAAAGATATACATCTTTTCGAGAGAGCGATAGTTTTTAAGAAACAGTTTTCAGTCTAAAAATTGATCCAAACTTCACGACTCGACCTGAACAGTAGGCCCTTGCTACCCTAACAGCACTATTGGAGGAACAGGAGGAAATGCAACCTGGTGAGTTTCCAAAACAACTCATTCCGAAATCAACAAGGTTTCCTCCCTTATCCCTTTATCCCAATGTCAAGCTTTTGTGCAGTGGGGATAGAATGGATAACTGCACGAAGGGAGAGAGAGGGGCATTGAGGGAGATCTAACAATGGAAGGATGTGGTGGTAAAATCTGCGGACAAGGGTGGGAACGTTGTCATATGGCCAACCAATATGTATGAGAGGGAGGCCTAGACAATTGAATCATAGTGACTGCTATAGAAAATTGACCTTCAATCCCCTGATGAAATTCAAACAGGAATTGGAAGGGATACTCCACCAAGGAGTGGAAGAGGGAATGATATTTGACAAACAACGTTCGCACAACAGTGCCCAAATTTATGCACCTGCCTAATTTTGTTTACACAATTAAAGAACACTTGCTGTAAATCCAATAAACTTCATTTAAATTCTCAAATATCACTGTGTGTGCCTCCTATATGATATATTTAACTGAAATTTTTTATTGTGACAACCAATGATTTATACAGGAAAATCATGACGATTAACAAGGTTGCCCAAACTTTTGCATCCCACTGTACCTGTCGGAAAGTTCTTAAGAGCTAGAATAATTTGTTCCACTGAGAAATCTTTTGAATTCCAGGCTGAGGACCTTCGGGATAGGTTCCAGCAGAGGGGTTATGGCGCACAATGTATTGAACGAGCCTACCAGAGAGCACGATCCTCCAAGAGATCTGATCTCCTTCATAATAAAGAAAGAAGGCAAGATACTGATGAAATACAGCTCATTACAGGATTCAATAAAAAGTGGAAGGAGGTACGTACTGCTCTTAACAAATTGTTAAGGGAAATATGGCTTTCAGCCAGAACCTCATCCTGATGACCACACAAATATGCCTAATAATTGGACCGAGTGGTATTCACCAATTCAGTATGGCCAGTAGCATAGAGATGTCGCAAAAATAAAATTTTCCGTTCGCGAACAGCGAACACGAATTTTCGTAAATGTTCGTGAACAGGCGAACCGCCATTGACTTCAATGGGCAGGCGAATTTAAAAACCCACAGGGACTCTTTCTGGCCACAATAGTGATGGAAAAGTTGTTTCAAGGGGACTAACACCTGGACTGTGGCATGCCGGAGGGGGATCCATGGCAAAACTCCCATGGAAAATTACATAGTTGACGCAGAGTTGGATTTTAATCAATAAAGGGCATAAATCACCTAACAATCCACATTTTTTTTAAACAACGTGGTTTAAAACATCCAGTGTGTGTATACGATCAGGTATGATGTTGTATCAATCAGGTAGTATAAGGGTTACGCCCGCTTCACAGACATTGACAGACCAAACTCCCCTTTTAATGCACCGCAAACCACCGCAAACAGTCCATTTGCCCAACCGCAAACTTCCCATTTGCACAAGGTTGGATACTAAGCTAGCCATGTCCCGTTGATGTCATTGAAGGTTTCTATGACTATCACGAAAGCGGAATTGACACTTGTATGTGCCCGTTTTTTTTGTTTGTTTTTGCAGCCACAGTGCAGCACCAGAGGCCAGAAAAATTAGGCATGTACACATGCATGAAAAACAATGTTATTGTTGCAGCCGCTGTTGTAGCAGAGGCCGGAATAATTGATGTTTTCAAGGCAGAAAGGTGACTAAAACATTGCGGCTTGAAGCCTAGTTGGTGGCGGAGAATTCGCAAAAGTCATCCGTTATGCAGACATTAAATACAGCAGCGTGGGGACCATTTTGAGGCCAAGGCATGTCATCAGGCCTTTTGTTAGTTAAATGTATCCCCTACTGTCAGTCCCTTCGGGATCCATGCCTCATTCATCTTAATGAAGGTGAGGCAATCAACACTTTTTTGACCGAGGCGACATCTTTTGTCAGTGACAATGCCTCCTGCTGCACTGAAGGTCCTTTCTGACAGGACACTTGAAGCGGGGCAGGCCAGAAGTTCTATCGCAAACTGGGATAGCTCAGGCCACAGGTCAAGCCTGCATATCCAGTAGTCATGGGGTTCATCGCTCCTCAGAGTGTCGATATGTGCAGTTAAGGCGAGGTAGTCTGCCACCTGTCGGTCGTGTCGTTCTCTAAGGCTGGATCCCGAAGGGCTGTGGTGATGTGTAGGACTGAAAAAGCCCTGCATGTCCTCCATCAACAACACATCTTTAAAGCGCCCTGTTCTTGCCGCCGTGGTCGTGGTAGGAGGAGGATTACTTTGACCTCTTCCCCAGTTAGATTCCTGTTGTGCTGTGACATCCCCCTTATAAGCTGTGTAAAGCATATTTTTTAGTTTGGTTTTGAACTGCTGCATCCTTTCTGAGTTCCGGTAATTTGGTAACATTTCCGCTACTTTCTGCTTATACCGGGGGTCTAGTAGCGTGGCCACCCAGTACAGGTCGTTCTCCTTCATCCTTTTTATACGAGGGTCCCTCAACAGACATGACAGCATGAAAGACCCCATTTGCACAAGGTTGGATGCCGAGCTACTCATTTCCCGTTCCTCCTACTCACTGATGTCATTGATGGTCTGTTCTTCCCCCCCAGCCACGTACAAGACCACGGGTCCCAGATAGGTGACAACAACGATCACCCTGGGATGCCTGCTGTGGTTGGTCTTCCTCCTCCTCCTCTAAGCCACATTCCTCCTCTGACTCCTCTTCCTCATAATCCTCTTGCAGCATTGCCGCAGGTCCGGCAAGCGATGATGACAAGGCTGTTTCTGGTGGTGATGGTGACCACAACTCTTCCTCTTCACGCTCATCTACAGCCTGATCCAGCACTCTTCACAGGGCATGCTCCAGGAAGAAAACAATTAGGATGAGGTTGTCACCCTCTCAAAAGGACGCATGAGCCTACAGGCATTGCGCATGAGCGTCCAGTAACGTGGCAAAAAAATTACCAGTTCCGCAGAGGCTGTCCTAGCACCCCAGTCATACAAATACTCGTTAACGGCTTTTTCTTGTTGGAGCAGGCGATAGAACATTAGGAGTGTTGAATTCCAATGTGTCGGACTGTCGCAAATCAAGCGCCTCACTGGCATGTTGCTTCGGCGCTGAAAGTGCCCCATGGCCGTGTAGGAATGCCTGAAATGGCCACACACCTTCCTGGCCTGCTTGACGACGTCCTGTAAGCCTCGGTACTTAGACACAAAGCGTTGTACGATGAGATTCAACACATGTGCCATGCACAGCACATGTGTCAACTTCCCCAAATTCAATGCCGCCAACAAATTGCTTCCATTGTCACACACCACTTTGCCGATCTCCAGTTGGTGCAGGGTCAGCCACTGATCCACCTGTGCGTTCAGAGCGGACAGGAGTGCTGGTCCGGTGTGGCTCTCTGCTTTCAGGCAAGTCAACCCCAAGACAGCGTGACACTGTCGTATCCGGGATGTGGAATAGCCCCTGGGGAGCTGGGGGGGTTCAGTTGATGTGCAGCCAGACGCCGCAGCAGAAGAGGACTCAGCCGAGGAGGTTATGGAAGAGAATGGAGTAGGAGGAGTAGAGGAGGTGGCAGTAGGCCTGCCTGCAAGTCGTGGCGGTGTCACCAACTCCGCTGCAGAGCCACGCATTCCATGCTTGGCAGACGTCAGCAGGTTGACCCAATGCGCAGTGTAGGTGATATACCTGCCCTGACCGTGCTTTGCAGACCAGGTATCAGTGGTCAGATGGACCCTTGCCCCAACACTGTATGCCAGAGATGCCATGACTTCCTTTTCAATCACTGAGTAGAGGTTTGGGATTGCCTTATTAGAAAAAATATTTAGACCGGGTACCTTCCACTGTGGTGTCCCAATAGCGACAAATTTTTTGAAGGCCCCAGACTCCACCAGCTGGTATGGTAAAAGCTGGCGGGCTAAGAGTTCCGTCAAGCCAGCTGTCAGATGCCGGGCAAGGGGGTGACTCTGTGACATTGGCTTTTTACACTCAAACATTTCCTTTACAGACACCTGACTGTGGGCAGATGAGATGGAACTGCTGAACATGAGAGGTGGAGTGGCGGGTGGTTTGAGAGGGGGCAAGGAGGACAGCAGTGGTTGACGTGGCTGAAGATGCTGGACCAGGAGGAGGATGGTGGCTTTGAGTTTGTGTGCTGCTTGTACTCATGTGTTGATCCCATTGGCGTTTGTGATGTGCGATCATATGCCTTCGCAAAGCAGTGGTACCTACAGTCATGTGAAAAAATTAGGACACCCTTTGAAAGCATGTGGTTTTTTGTAACATTTTTAATAAAAGGTTATTTCATCTCCGTTTCAACAATACAGAGAGATTAAAGTAATCCAACTAAACAAAGAAAACTGAAGAAAAGTCTTTTCAAGATCTTCTGTAAATGTCATTCTACAAAAATGCCTATTCTAACTGAGGAAAAAGATAGGACACCCTCACATGTATTCCCTCTTAAATTGGCTCAGATCTCACACAGGTATATCACACCAGGTGCACATAATTAGTAGATCGTTACTCTGCATGTTGAATGAGGCTTGCCCTATTTAAACCTCAGACATTTAGTTTGGTGTGCTCCTGACTGTTGAAGTGAGAGTGAGCACCATGGTGAGAGCAAAAGAGCTGTCAGAGGACTTCAGAAAAAAGATTGTAGCAGCCTATGAGTCTGGGAAGGGATTTAAAAAGATCTCAAAAGATTTTGAAATCAGCCATTCCACTGTCCGGAAGATAGTCTACAAGTGGAGGGCTTTCAAAACAACTGCCAACATGCCCAGGACTGGTCGCCCCAGCAACACTGCTGAGCTTTGCAATGACGGCATTCTGGTGGTGGCAACAGCATGCGTTGATTGGCGTGCTGTCTGGCTGACCTCGGGTGCCGATACATGCTGTCTGACTGTGCCACTAGCTCCTTGCGATGACCTCCCCCTGCTTCCAACTTGTCTCCTCCTTCGCTCTGTCTCCCCTTCTGAACTTTCCCCCTCTTCTTCTTCTCTTCGAGCAGGCACCCACGTGGCATCCACGGACACATTGTCATCATCAACCACTTCACTTGTATCTGACACCTCAGCAAAGGAAGCAGCAGCGGGTACAACGTCATCATCATCATCACCCTGTACGTCCATGTGTGTAATGCTGCCTGACTGGGACATATCCCTGTTATCTACATCCCCTGGCAATAATGGTTGCGCATCACTAATTTCATCCAACTGATGTGTAAATAACTCCTCTGAGGGATCAAGTGAAGCGGCTGTGGTGGTAGTGGTGGTGGTGGCGGCGGGGGGAGAGTGCTAACTTGAGAGCAGGTGACCAAAGCTGAGCTGGAGGAGGAGGTGCGTCAAGGTTCTTAGCGGAAGCTGTTGAAGATTGAGTGTCCTGTGTAAGCCAGTCAACTATTTTCTCCGAATTTTTTGGGTTCAGGGTAAGTGGCCTCTGAACACTGGGCATTATTCCAGGGCCAGTGGAAATCACAGCACCAGGAACACGACGGCCCCTGCGGTTTGGCCTGCCTCTGCCTGTCATTTTGTATTAGATAAGTGTTACTATGCGTGCAAGGTACTGTGCCACCCTATATAAGTGGTGGGCAGTGGGCACAGTACAGTATGTGTGGGCCTGACACACACGGGCTTGCAAATGTGATTATATCACAGAAAAAATTTCAATGGAATTTTCTTTATCTGCAAGGTATTTGAGTGAATGACACCCTGTAACGGTATGAGTGCAGGCCTAGCCACTAGACAATGGGCACAATACAGTATGTGTGGGCCTAACACACACAGGCTTGCAAATGTGATTAGATCACAGAAAATTTTTAAATAGATTTTTTTTTTTCCTGCAAGGTATTTGAGTGAATGACACCCTGTAACGGTATCAGTGCAGGCCTAGCAACTAGCAGTATACAGTATGTGTGGGCCTGACACACACGGGCTTGTAAATGTGATTATGTCACAGAAAAATATTAAATATAATATTTTTTTTTATCTGCGAGGTATTTTCTGTCACACCCTGTATGAATTGTGTGCACACAGAGCTGTCTGTGACTGAGCCTGCAGCCTCTCACACTCGGGCAGCCAGGCAACTGCAATACATATATATATATATATATATATATAAAGCACACTGATGTACCAGCCCTGAAAAGGGCTTTTTGGGGTGCTGTTAGGATGCTGTCCTTACAGCAGATGAGTCTGTGGACACAGAACAATGCCCTAGCTAACGCTTTCCCTATTGAATCAGCAGCAGCTACACTCTCCCTCCTCTCACTGTGAATGCAGTTTCCAAATGAATCTAAAATGGATGCTGTCCAGGAGGTGGGAGGGTCTGGGAGGGAGGGTCTGCTGCTGATTGGCTGGAATGTGTATGCTGACTGTGAGGTACAGGGTCAAAGTTTACTCAATGATGATGTATAGGGGGCGGACCGAACATCTGTCACCACCAGACATCTGAGAAGCTCTGACAGACGTCTAGAACCTCCTCCTTGAGGTTCCTTTGTTTTGCTTTCATTTTCTCATCTCGTTAGCCTCTCTCAGCTGTCATGTAGTTGCACTGATTGCATCCCTTTAAATCCTTTTCCCATAGTGCATCACTTTGCGGTTTATACAACTTCCTGGAGTGTGTGCATGCTGTTCCTACTTCTGAGTCTTCTACAAGATAAGTTTTGTTCATTTATTTGTGTTTTTCTGTTTGCTGGATCCCAGGTAACCCTGACTCCCTCTGTATCTAGTATAGGGAGCCGGTGGTCGTGTCCCCTCACTATTATAGGGTGTTCAGGTGTTATACAGTCGAGGTACGAGGATATGCAATCATCTACCATTGGGATTTTTGCACAGGCTGAGCAGTCAGGGAGAGAGCCAGGTCTGATGCAGGGCTCTCCCTTTTTGTTCATTAGTTTTGGATCCAGTCAGTCGTATATTCATTTTGTGTTTTCTAGTTTCCTGCACACCTTCCGTGACATTATAAACCGCCGAAACCGTCTCAAGCATGGATCCGGTTTCACTTTTGACTGAACGCATGCAGGGTCTTTCATTGGAGGTAGCAGATCTCCGTAAGACTCTTTCTCAGTTTCAAGTGACCAGTTCAGCTTGCGTTCATGGAGCTCATTCTGAGCCTAAGATCTCACTCCCGGATACGTTCTCCGGGGGTAGTGAGAATTTTGTGCGTTTTAGAGAGGCTTTCAAACTCCATTTTCGCCTACTTCCCCATTCCTCTGGTGATGAGGAACGGAGGGTGGGGATCATCATATCGCTGCTCAGGGATAACACTCAGTCCTGGGCCTTTTCGCTGCCGGTGGGGGCACGGCCCCTCCATTCAGTGGATGAATTCTTTTTAGCCCTGGGTCAGATATATGATGATCCGGATCGTGTTGCTCTGGCTGAGTCTAGACTACGTCTTTTATGTCAGGGTAAACAATCCGCAGATATATACTGTTCAGAATTTCGGAGATGGGCAGCTGATACTGGTTGGAATGATGCTGCACTCCAAAGTCAATTTTGCCATGGTCTTTCAGAGGGATTGAAAGACGCATTTGCCTTTCATGAGAGGCCTACCTCCTTGGACTCTGCCATGTCTCGGGCCGTTCGTATTGACAGGCGTCTTAGAGAGAGAGGAGAGATCACTCCTTCCTGTCATACTCTATCCCAGGACAGTGCGGCGGTCTCATTCTGTGCACAGGGGTCTCAGTCGCTGTCAACCCCTTCTGAGCAGGAGCCCATGCAGCTGGGTTTGATTGCCTCTAACAATAGAAGATTCAGCCCTCATGGGAAGATTTGTTTCTGTCGTGGAGGTATAAATAATTTGGCAAATGTTTGTCCCTCTAGGAGATTCAGGCAGTTTTTTGAGAGTAATAAAGAAACAAAAAGGAAAAAATCCTTTAAAAATGTTCCATCTGTTACCATTGGCAGGGTTGATGCGGAAATTGAAGTTTTTCCGTTTGCTTGTAGTTCCCGTTTTGTCCTACCTGCCAGGGTGGCGCTAGAGAGCAAGAACATTTTTTTTGCAAGATTTTTATAGATAGTGGAGCAGCTGTCAATCTCATTGATAATCAATTTGCTATAACTAATGGTTTACAGGTATGCACTTTGGGAAAGGATATACCTGTTTTTGCTATTGATTCACTTTCTCAGAAATCATTAAAGGGCATAGTTCACAATATCCGTTTGATTGTGAGTGATGCTCATGTTGAGGATGTGTCATGTTTCGTCCTTAGCGGGTTGCCTACTCTTCTAGTGTTGGGGCTACCCTGGCTCACTAAACATAACCCCACCATTGATTGGCAAGTGAGGCAAATAAATGGTTGGAGTGACTTTTGCAGAGAGTATTGCCTCACGACATCTGTTTCTGAGGTTTCTACTAAGACTGTACCATCTTTTCTCTCAGAATTTTCGGATGTCTTCTCTGAGAGTGGTGTTTAGGACTTGCCCCCGCACAGGGAGTATGATTGTATGATTGCCCTATTAATCTCATCCCAGGCGCCAAGCTGCCTAAATCTCATTTATACAATCTCTCCCAACCTGAAAGGGTCGCTATGCGTGCTTATATCTCTGAGAGTCTGAGAAAGGGACACATACGACCCTCAAAGTCACCTGTTGCCGCTGGTTTTTTCTTTGTTAAGAAAAAAGATGGTTCTTTAAAACCATGTCTGGATTTCAGGGAGCTGAACAGTATAAAAATTTGTGACCCTTATCCGCTTCCTTTGATCCCGGACCTGTTTAACCAGATTGTTGGGGCTAAAGTTTTTTCCAAGTTGGATCTAAGAGGGGCATACAACCTGGTCAGGGTCAGAGAAGGAGACGAATGGAAGACGGCCTTCAATACCCCTGAGGGCCATTTTGAGAATTTGGTTATGCCTTTTGGTTTGATGAATGCTCCAGCCATCTTTCAGCATTTTGTGAGCAGCATTTTTTATCATTTAATGGGGAAATTTGTATTAGTGTATCTGGATGACATTTAGATTTTTTCTCCTGATTTCAAAACTCATAGGGAACACTTACGTCAGGTCTTGCTCATCCTGCGGGAGAATAAATCGTACGCTAAACTGGAGAAATGTGTGTTTGCGGTTCCAGAAATTCAATTTCTGGGGTTTCTTCTCTTCGCTTCTGGTTTTCGCATGGACCCCGAGAAGGTCCGCGCTGTGCTTGAGTGGGAGCTTCCTGAGAATCAGAAGGCACTGATGCATTTTTTGGGCTTTGCCAATTATTACAGGAAGTTTATTTTGAACTATTCCTCTGTTGTTAAACCACTCACTGATATGACTAGAAAGGGGGTAGATTTTTCCTCCTGGTCGGTAGAGGCGCGTAAGGCCTTTTCTAATATCAAGGAGAGTTTTGCTTCCGCTCCCATCTTGGTACAACCTGATATTTCTCTACCCTTCATAGTTGAGGTTGATGCTTCTGAGGTGGGTGTGGGTGCTGTCTTGTCTCAGGGTCCCTCTCCTGCCAAATGGCGACCGTGTGCCTTTTTCTCGAAGAAACTCTCCTCCGCAGAGAGAAATTACGATGTGGGAGATAGGGAGTTGTTGGCCATCAAATTGGCTTTTGAGGAATGGCACAATTGGCTAGATGGAGGCAGACACCCTATTACCGTGTTTACTGACCATAAGAATCTGGCCTACTTGGAGTCAGCCAAGCGTCTGAACCCGAGACAGGCCAGATGGTCTTTGTTCTTTTCCAGGTTTAATTTTGTTGTCACGTTCCGCCCTGGGGTTAAGAATGTGAAGGAGGATGCCCTGTCACGTTGTTTTCCGGGAGGTGGGAATTTTGAAGACCCGGGTCCCATTTTGGCTGAAGGTGTGGTGGTCTCTGCTCTTTATCCTGAATTAGAGGCAGAGGTTCAGGTAGCCCAGTCAGAGGCTCCTGATCTTTGTCCTCCTGGGAAGTTTTTTGTGCCTCTCGCTTTAAGACACAAGATTTTTAAGGAACACCACGATACGGTCCTTGCTGGGCACCCGCGGGAAAGAGCCACAGTGGATCTCATCGCTCGGAGATTCTGGTGGCCTGCGCTTCGTAAGTCGGTTGAGGGTTTTGTGGCAGCCTGCGAGACCTGCGCTCGTGCCAAAGTCCCTCATTCACGGCCATCAGGTCCTCTCCTTCCCTTACCCATTCCTTCCCGTCCTTGGACGCATCTGTCCATGGACTTCATTACGGACCTACCTCGTTCCTCAGGGAAGACTGTGATTCTGGTGGTTTTAGCAAAATTGTACATTTCATCCCTTTTCCTGGCTTGCCCAATGCTAAGACGCTGGCGCATGCATTTATTGATCACATTGTCAAATTGCATGGTATTCCTTCAGACATAGTCTCTGATAGGGGCACGCAGTTTGTTTCCAGATTCTGGAAGGCTTTCTGTTCTCGCTTGGTGGTTCAGTTGTCATTCTCTTCTGCTTTCCACCCGCAGTCGAATGGCCAGACAGAGCGCGTCAATCAGAATCTTGAGACATATCTGCACTGTTTTGTGGCGGAGAATCAGGAGGATTGGTGTTCTTTTTTGTCTCTTGCTGAGTTTGCTTTAAATAACCGTCGTCAGGAGTCCTCTGATAAGTCACTATTTTTTGGTGCATATGGGTTTTATCCGCAGTTTGGTACATTCTCGGGAGAGGGGTCTTCTGGTTTACCTGATGAGGACAGATTCTCCTCGTCTTTGTCATCTATTTGGCAAAAGATTCAGGATAATCTAAAGAGCATGAGCGAGAGATATAAGCGTGTGGCGGATAAGAGACGTGTGCCTGGTCCGGACCTGAATGTTGGTGATCTGGTGTGGTTGTCTACTAAGAATATCAAATTGAAGGTTCCCTCCTGGAAGTTGGGTCCTAAGTTTATTGGGCCTTACAAAATCTTGTCTGTCATCAATCCTGTTGCCTACCATCTTGATCTTCCTCAGACTTGGAAGATCCATAATGTTTTTCATAAGTCCTTATTAAAACCTTATGTCCAACCCATTGTACCCTCGTCTTTGCCTCCTCCTCCGATTGTGGTTAATGGTAATCTTGAATTTCAGGTCTCTAGGATTGTGGATTCTTGTGTTGTCTGCGGTTCTCTCCAGTACCTCGTTCATTGGGAGGGTTATGGTCCTGAGGAGAGGATGTGGGTCCCAGTGACAGACATTAAGGCCACTCGTCTCATCAGGGCTTTCCATAGGTCCCATCCTGAGAAGGTGGGCTCTGAGTGTCCGGAGTCCACTTGTAGAAGGAGGGGTACTGTCACCACCAGACATCTGAGAAGCTCTGACAGACGTCTAGAACCTCTTACTTGAGGTTCCTTTGTTTTGCTTTCATTTTCTCATCTTGTTAGCCTCTCTCAGCTGTCATGTAGTTGCACTGATTGCAAACCTTTAAATCCTTTTCCCATAGTGCATCACTTTGCGGTTTATACAACTTCCTGGAGTGTGTGCATGCTGTTCCTACTTCTGAGTCTTCTACAAGATAAGTTTTGTTCATTAATTTGTGTTTTTCTGTTTGCTGTATCCCAGGTGACCCTGACTCCCTCCGTATCTAGTGTAGGGAGCCGGTGGTCGTGTCCCCTCACTATTATAGGGTGTTCAGGTGTTATACAGTCGAGGTACGAGGATATGCAATCATCTACCATTGGGATTTTTGCATAGGCTGAGCAGTCAGGGAGAGAGCCAGGTCTGATGCAGGGCTCTTCCTTTTTGTTCCTTAGTTTTGGATCCAGTCAGTCGTATATTCATTTTGTGTTTTCTAGTTTCCTGCACACCTTCCGTGACAACATCGCATCTTGGGGAACAAGTTATGTTCGCCGGGAACTATTCGCCGGCGAATAGTTCGGGACATCACTAGTTATTACGGTAAATTGAAGATTGCTGATTTAGAGGACTGCTCAAGGCGGAACAACATAATATTCAGAAACATCCCAGATTCTATACAGATTCTATAAGATTATATACAGATTCTCAGCTCACTGAGTTCATCACAGATCTTATTGTAGCATACTTACCAGATACTCCCAACTCTGAATTGATAATTGATAGGGCTAACAGAGTGTCTAAGCCAAAAACCCTGCCTGCCTCAGTGCCCAGAGATATTCTTGCTAGAATACATTTCTTCCATCTGAAAGAGGCGGTGATGATAGCAGCTCAAATTGGACAAAACACCCTAGAAAGATTTCAAAATGTGGCTTTATATACAGATCGGTCACCAGTAACCCTGGCAAGAATAAGAGAGTACCTGCAATACACCAAAGCCCTTAGACTAAACAACATACCATACAAATGGGGGTACCCAGTGTAGCTAATTGTTCGTTACCACAGCTCCACTTATATTCTAACCTCTCCACATGAGGCCGCTGAAGCACTTCTCAAATGGGGCATTACCCTATCATCAGTTGAGATAAAAACAAAGACAAGTCCCCTTCGGATTCTCCCCCTAGACAAAAACTAACAACACTAACTCAAAAATGGACAAAAGTAGGAAACTCATCGCCTTAACTGATGTCCACCTTGGACTCCCTATTACATCATCATAAAACTCCACATTATGACACCGTACAGGATTCTGTGTCTACCTCTCCAAAATCCGACTCCCTAATCCACCTCCTAAATGAAGTGTCTAATTGACCAAAATTTTGACTCTGGGTCCCAGTTGGACCAATATTTGTACTGCTTCTGTTTTTCTTTTATGTTTATTTCAACAGGCTCTTTTCATACAGATATCACCAGGCCTCAATGGTCCAGAGAACTCTTCTTTTAACCTGGACACTTACCACTTTATCCACATTCTCAAGTCAGTATCCATGGAAACATTTTTCTTTATTCTGCTGGTCCTATAATGCTTTGTGTTCTACATACTCATATACGCAAAGTTTCTTCATCTCTTCACAATGGGGATCAAGATTTGGGGCCAGATTTATCATTAGCTCAGGTAAGAATAATGGAGTGAAAAAGTCCCCAAAAAAGTCCCAAATGCTAAAACTGCACACAAATTTGCGACTTTTTTCTGCTCTGCACTATGCTCGCCAGTTTTCTGAAAGTGGGCGTGTTTTCTTATGTAAATTAATCTCTAGACAGATTTACTATTGGGACTATTTAAAAAGTCGCAATTTCACTCCAGTGAGGACCATGCTTATCTTATGAGACTTTTTAATAGAACATGCAACTTTTTCATAAAGATGTGCGACTTTTGTAAAGCTGCTTACTGACGGATAAACTGCTACCGTCAAACCACATTTATTACAGTCTTAAAGGGCCGATCATAAATCTGACTTGGCTAAAACAGACTTTAGCCATATGTGAAAGTGGAGTGAGCTGTCAGGGCCAGATTTATCATGACTCTGTCTCTAAATGTAAAGGATTTAAACAACCCTTTTAAAAGAGCAACTCTTTGGTCAGAGATGAAGAAACACAATTGTGATATCATATGTATTTAGGAATCTCACCAGGGCCGTCTTTACCAAGGGGCAAAAGGGGCAGCTGCCCAGGGCCCAGTTGCTCCTGGGGGGCCCAAGACAGCTGCCTCTTAAGCCCTGCTAGCTACTGCCCCGGGTGTCAAGCTGGCACTGAGTCCAGGCATCATGATCGTACTGTGTTAAAGTTTTGATCTAGGACCTTAATTACATCATTACCATGTGACCAGTAACCTAGCAATTACTGGTCACATGGCTATGAGGTCATCACAGGTCCTGTGGAGTGTTGCAGAAGTTAACTGTGGAGCTTTTTTGTGTGAAGATTACATCAGAAAAAGGTGACAGGGGCTGTTATGTTAATATACCGTAAACTACTGTATAGTGGGGTGCTGTATACTGTGTGGGTGCCTGTATACTGTGGGGGGATGTATATTGTGTGGGGGCCTGTATACTGGGGGGGGGCTGTATATTGGGTGGGGCTGTATACTGTGTGGGACTGTATACTGTGTTGGGGCTGTATACTCTGTGGTGGGCTGTATACTGTGGGGGGCCTGTATAGTGTGTGGGGGGGGGGCTGTATAGTGTGGGGCCTGTATAGTGTGAGGGCTATACTTCTGTACTGTATACTGTGGGGGTCTGTATACTGTATACTGTGGGTGCGGTATAGTGTGGAGTGCTATACTGCTGTACTGTATAGTGCGGGGGGCTATATTGTGTATAGTTTGGGGTGCTGTATACAGTGAGGTGTTGTATACTGTGGGGTGCTGTATACTGTGGGCTGCTATACTGCTCTACTATATACTGTGCGGTACTGTATAGTGTGGGGTGCTATACTGCATACTGTGGGGTGCTGTATACTATACGGTGCTATACTGCATACTGTGTGGTGATGTATACTATAGGGTGCTACACTGCATACTGTGTGGTGCTGTATTCTATAGGGTGCTATACTGTATACTGTGGGGTGCTGTATATTATAGGGTGCTATACTGCATACTGTGGGGTGCTGGGGTGCACTGTAACACTAGGGTGAGCCGAGCCCTGGTCTCCTTCCTGCAGAGCGGTGCCCACTTCCAGCCTGAGCCCAGAGCACTGATCCTGAGCCGCTGGAGTCTTCAGAACTGGAAGTATTTACAGTCATTCACTGGACTCTACCAGATGTGTGGATTTTGTGTGTGTCTGGTGTGGTGGAGGCGTGATTGCCTGCTAAGGTGTGGAAAGGCGGGATCCAGGGGGCCCAAGTAAATTTTTGCCCAGGGTCCAATCAATATTAAAGACGGCCCTGAATCTCACCTGAATTCATCTTATTCCCATAGACTACACCTTTCGTCTTTTCCTCACTTATATTTTTCCCATGCTGTACGTAAGAAAGGTATCATAGGTTTTAAAATCATAGGTTTTAAAAAAAACTGTCACTTTCTAATGTCACAATACAGTAATAGACAAAGAGGGTAGAAGAGGGGAGTATGTAATGATTGTATGTTCTGTTAATAATGCTTTATTCACTATAGTCAACTTTTATGCCCCAAATAAACATCAATTAAGATTTATCAAGAGGATTATTAAACAAGCTCAAGAAATCAAACAAGGCTCACTTGATCTGCGGTGACTTTAATATCTGCCCAGATCCCTTGATTGATTGAACAAATCCTCCTTTCCACTCTGTGAAACAATCCGCTCTACAGGAGTATTTATTTAGTGAAGGCCTCTTTGATACCTGGCGTTTAACAACTTAAAGAGGACCTTTCACCGATTATGACAATGTAAACTAAGTATACAGACATGGAGAGCGGCGCCCGGAGATCTCACTGCACTTACTATTATCCCTGGGCGCCGCTCTGTTCTCCTGCTATCCCCTCCGGTATCTTCGGTCACAAAGTTATGGTAGGCGAAGTTTGCCCTTGTTCTGCTGTAGCGCTGGCCAATCGCAGCACAGAGCTCACAGCCTGGGAGGTTATTTTCTCCCAGGCTGTGAGCTCTGCAATGCGATTGGCCAGCGCTACAGCAGAACAAGGGCAGACTCCGCCTACCATAACTAAGTGACCGAAATCTCCGCCTACTATAACTAAGTGAGCGAAGATACCGGAGGGCATAGCGGGAGAACGGAGCTGCGCCCAGGGATAATAGTAAGTGCAGTGAGATCCCCGGGCGCCGCTCTCCATGTCTGTATAGTTAGTTCACATTGTCATAATCGGTGAATGGTCCTCTTAAAGGACCACAGGTTTATACCCCCCTAGTGACCAGGCCCATTTTTACAAATCTGCACTTCACAACTTTAACGGTTTATCGCTCCGTCATGCAACTTGGCACCCAAATGAATTTTACCTCCTTTTCTTCTCACAAATACAGCTTTCTTTTGGTGGTATTTGATTGCTGCTGACATCTTTCGTTTTTTCCGATATTAATCAAAATAGGCCGCAATTTTCTCAAAAAAAGTGTATTTTTAACTTTCTCTGGTTAAATTGTTCAAATATAATTACATTTCTATACAAGTTTGTGTCAGAATTTATTGTGCTACATGTCTTTGATTTAAAAAAATCCAATAAGTGTATATTTATTGGTTTGTGCAAAAGTTATAGCGTTTACAAATTATGGCACAAAAATGTGAATTTTCCGCATTTTGAAGCAGCTCTGACTTTCTGAGCACCTGTCATGTTTCTTGAGGTGCTAGAATGCCAGGATAGTATAAATACCCTCCAAATGACCCCATTTTAGAAAGAAGACACCCCAAAGTATTCTCGGAGGGGCATGGTGAGTTCATGTATGATTAAAAAAAAAATCACAAGTTAGCGGAAAATGACACTTTCTGAGAAAAATAAAAATAAATAAAGTTTCCATTTCTGCTAACTTCTGTCAAAAAATAAATAAATAAAATCTCCCACGGACTCACTATGCCCCTCAGTGTATACCTTGGGGTGTCTACTTTCCGAAATGGGGTCATTTGTGGGGTGTGTTTACTGTTCTGGCATTTTGGGCGGGGCTAAATTGTGAGCAACCCTGTAAAGCCTAAAGGTACTCGTTGGACTTGCGGCCCCTTTACGCACCTAGGCTGCAAAAAAAGTGTCACACATGTGGTATCGCCGTACTCAGGCTGGGTGAGAGAAATATCTCTGTAAATTGACAACTTTGTATAAAAAAAAATTAAAAAGTTGTCATTTACAGAGATATTTCTCACACACAGCATGGCTATATGTAAAAATACACCCCAAAACACATTGCCCTACCTCTTCTGTGTACGGCGATACCACATGTGTGACACTTTTTTGCAACCTAGGTGCGCAAAGGGGCCCAAATTCCAATGAGTACCTTTAGGATTTCACAGGGCATTTTTACGCATTTGGATTCCAAACTTCCTCTCACGCTTTAGGGCCCCTAAAATGCCAGGGCAATATAAATACCCCACAAGTGACCCCATTTTGGAAAGAAGACACCCCAAAGTATTCCGTGAGGGGCATGGCGAATTCATAGAAGTTTTGGGGTTTTTTTTGGCACAAGTTAGCGGAAAATGATTTATTCATTTATTTTTTTCCTTGCAAAGTCTCATATTCCACTAACTTGTGACAAAAAATAAAATTTTACATGAACTCATCATGGCCCTCACACCTTGGGGTGTCTTCTTTCCAAAATGGGGTCACTTGTGGGGTATTTATATTGCCCTGGCATTTTAGGGGCCCTAAAGCGTGAGAAGAAGTCTGGAATCCAAATGTCTATAAATGCCCTCCTAAATGGAATTTGGGCCCCTTTGTGCACCTAGGCTGCAAAAAGTGTCACACATGTGGTATCTCCGTACTCAGGCGAAGTAGGGCAACGTGTTTTGGGGTGTATTTTTACATATACCCATCCTATGTGTGAGAAATATCTCTGTAAATGACAAAGTTTTCCATTTTTTTATACAAAGTTTTCAATTTACAGAGATATTTCTCTCACCCAGCATGGGTATATGTAAAAATACACCCCAAACCACATTGCCCTACTTCTTCTGAGTACGGCGATACGACATGTGTGACACCTTTTTGCAGCCAAGATACGCAAAGGGGCCCAAATTCCAATGAGTACCTTTAACATTTCACAGGGCATTTTTACACATTTGGATTCCATGAGGAGTATGGTGAGTTCATGTAAGATTTTATTTTTTGGCACAAGTTAGTGGAATATGAGACTTTGTACGAAAAAACAAAAACCCCCCAGAAAAACAATTTCCGCTAACTTGTGGCAAAAAAAAAATCTTCTATGAACTCGCCATGCACCTCAAAAGTGATCTTTATTGCGCCACAGCGATTTTACTGTGTTTTTGCGGAATGGAATTGAAGACCCATTAATTTCTATGGGGACAAACTTTGTCCCGCTCGGACCCGGAATTGCGGATCTGCACTTCCGGGTCCGCAAAAATATAGAACATGTCCTATTCTTGTCCGAAATTGCGGACAAGAAAAGGCATTTTCTATATAATTCTGGCAATGTGCGGATCCGCAAAATGCGGAAAGCACATTGCTGGTGTCCGTGTTTTGCAGATCCGCGGATCCGCAAGACACATACGGATGTCTGAATATAGCCTTACAGGGGGGTGATCAATGACAAGCGGGTGATCAGGGAGTCTATATGGGGTGATCAGGGGTTAATAAGGGGTTAATAAGTGACAGAGGTTGTTTGTGTGTAGTGTAGTGTGGTGATTGGCGCTACTTACAGAGCTGCCTGTGTCATCTTGTGGTCGATCCAAGCAAAAGGGACCACCAGAGGACCAAGTAGCAGGTATATCAGACGCTGTTAACAAAACAGCGTCTGATATGCCTTTCTGATGTGATTATTTTAGCATCTACAGCCTGCCAGCAAATGATCATCGCTGGCAGGCTGTAGTATAACTTCTAAACAGCGTGCCGCTGTGAACGCACCCGCACGCCAAATCTCGGGACTCACGAGATGACGCCGATCGGCATTAGTGTGACCTGAGGGAGCCACCGCACTGACGCCGATCGGCGTTAGTGTGACGGGAGGAGGTTGATGCACGCTAATGAAAAAGATTATACTTTCTACTCACATCCTCACAATTCCTATTTACGAATAAACTTATTTATAACAGATAAATGGCTACTCCAAAAGATAAAATCATCCGACATTATGAATATTACTTGGTCTTACCATGCCCCAATAATCTTTAATAGTGATGGACGAACATCTGCCGGGACGGTTCACGAATGCGATCAAATGTTAGCGAAACAGCAAGTTTGCGGCGGGTCCCATTCATTTTAATGGAAGGCAAACCTGAAAAACGTTCAGCTCATATTTGCAGCCAAGAAATAATTACTAGAAGTACACAAATAGTTCCGCGACATGGACAGTGACATACCATATGTATTATTCGAATTTCATTATTTTTTTAAATGCAAAATATCGGCAATATAATTTTCGCATAAGCGCAAATGCACTGTACAGTGCCCAAATGCACTATAAAGAAAGTATATTGGTATAGAACCGCTTCAATCAGTTTTTTGGGGGGGAGACTGGTATATCACACCAGTTATAATTATTTTTTCCAATACCGTTTGTCACTGTGTGTAGCAGAGGGAACACAGGAAAACCGCAAACAAATGCTGCAGTAATTACCCAAATGCACTATATAGAAAGTATATTATTGGTATATAACACCCCGCTTCAATCTGTTTTTTTTGGGGGGTGGGCGACTGGTATATCACACCAGTTATAATGATTTTTTCCAATACCTTTTGTCACTGTGTGTAGCAGAGGAAACGCAGCAAAACAGCAAATGAATGCTGCAGTACCCAAATGCACTATATAGAAAGTATATTATTGGTATATAACACCCCTGCTTCTATCATTTTTTTTGGGGGGGACGACTGGTATATCACAGCAGTTATAATTATTTTTTCCAATACCGTTTGTCACTGTGTGTAGCAGAGGGAACACAGCAAAACCGCAAACAAATGCTGCAGTACCCAAATGTAGGGTTGAGCGAACCCGAACTGTAAATTTTTGGACCCCGCACCCAAACCTGTACATTTCAGTAAAAGTTTGGGTTCGGTGTTCGGCGCATTCTTGGCGCTTTTGGAAAGGGTGTAGAGCAGCCAATCAACAAGCGGTTAACTGTCTGACCTTAGAAGCCATCACAGCCATGCCTATTAATGGCATGGCTGTGATTGGCCAGTGTGGCATGTGACCCAGCCTCTATATAAGCTGGACTCACATAGCGCTGCACGTCACTCTGCCTTGCTTAGTGTAGGGATAGGATGCTGCTGGTGATTTCAGGGAGAGAATAGGAGAGACTCTTTGTTTAAAATCAGACTCTAACTCAGCGATCTACATACATTGGGCCAGATTTATCATTAGCTCAGGTCAGAATAATGGAGTGAAAAAGTCCCAAAAAAGTCCCAAATGCTAAAACTGCGCACAAATTTGCGACTTTTTTCTGCTCTGCACTATGTTCGCCAGTTTTCTGAAAGTGGGCGTGTTTTCTTATGTAAATGAATCTCTAGACAGATTTACTATTGGGACTATTTAAAAAGTCGCATAAAAGTCTCAATTTTACTCCAGTGAGGACCATGCTTATCTTATGAGACTTTTTAATAGAACATGCGACTTTTTCATAAAAACGTGCAACTTTTTCGTAAAGATGTGCGACTTTTGTAAAGCTGCTTACTGACGGATAAACTGCTACCGTCAAACCACATTTATTACAGTCTTAAAGGGACAATCATAAATATGACTAGCCTAAAACTGAATTTAGCCATATGTTAAAGTGGAGTGAGCTGTCAGAGTAATGATAAATCTGGCCCATTGTGTTTTGTGGGTGCAGGGCAAATTTTTTTTATCCTGCCCTGAGCCCAGTGACCGAAAAAAAATAACTTTAATAAGTCAGTTAGGTTGGCGGCGGCTATTTTATGCAAGGTCAGTGCACCAGCACTGCATCTGAGCTTTTGGGACATTGAAAATCACATTTTTTTTTTGTGGGGGGGGGCAATATACAACATCTGGATTAGTCAGTGTGCAATTTAAGCTACAAATACAGAAATCATTTTCTGGGGTTTTAAAAACACACTTTTTTTTTGCCAAAGAACAGTATTTTCCTGATCTGCAAGTGTTAAATTCATGTTTAATATATACAGCTTTCATATTCTGTTACCAAAAAAAAACTCTTTTTTGGCAATATACAACATCTGGATTAGTCAGTGTGCAATTTAAGCTAGAAATACAGAAATCATTTTCTGGGGTTTTAAAAACACACTTTTTTTTGCCAAAGAACAGTATTTTCCTGATCTGCAAGTGTTAAATTCATGTTTAATATATACAGATTTCATATTCTGTTACCAAAAAAAACATGTTTTTGGCAATATATAACATCTGGATTAGTCAGTGTGCAATTTAAGCTAGAAATACACCCATCATTTTTTGGGGTTTTAAAAACACACTTTTTTGCAAAAAAAACAGTATTTTCCTGATCTGCAAGCGTTAAATTCAAGTTTAACCACTACAGGACCGCGGCACGCAGGGATGCGTCTTTGCGGCGGCCCTGTAATTCCTCCTGGACGCACCGGCGCGTCATCTCGCGAGACGCGAGATTTCCTGTGAATGCGCGCACATCGGCGCGGGAGCGTTCACAGGAACTGCAGGTAAGCGAATGGATCTACAGCCTGCTGCTGGCAGGCTGTAGATGCGATTTTTTTAACCCCTAAAAGGCATATTAGACGCTGTTTTGATAACAGTGTCTAATATACCTGCTACCTGGTCCTCTGGTGGTCCCTTTTACTTGGATCGACCACCAGAGGACACAGGCAGCTCTGTAAAGTAGCACCAAACACCACTACACTACACCCTCCCTGTCACTTATTAACCCCTTATTAATCCCCTGATCACCCCATATAGACTCCCTGATCACCCCCCTGTCATTGATCACCCCCCTGTCATTGATTACCCCCCTTGAAGACTCCATTCAGATGTCCGTATGTGTTTTGCGGATCCGCGGTGTCCGTATTTTGCGGATCCATGGATCCGCGTATCCGCAAAACACATACGGACGTCTGAATGGAGCCTTACGGGGGGTGATCAATGGCAGGGGGGTGATCACCCCATATAGACTCTCTGATCACCCCCCGTCATTGATCACCCCCCTGTCATTGATCACCCCCCTGTAAGGCTCCATTCAGATATTTTTTGGGCACAAGTTAGCGGAAATTTTAATTTTTTATTTCTTTTTTTATTACAAAGTCTCATATTCCACTAACTTGTGACAAAAAATAAAATCTCACATGAACTTACCATACCCCTCACAGAATCCAAATGCGTAATTTTTTTGGACATTTATATTCCAGACTTCTTCTCACGCTTTAGGGCATCTAAAATGCCAGGGCAGTAATAATACCACACATGTGACCCCATTTCGGAAAGAAGACACCCAAGGTATTCGCTGAGGGGCATATTGAGTCCATGAAAGATTTAACTTTTTGTTCCAAGTTAGCGGAAAGGGAGACTTTGTGAGAAAAAAACAAAAAAATCAATTTCCGCTAACTTTTGCCAAAAATAATCTTCTATGAACTCTCCATGCCCCTCATTGAATACCTCGGGGTGTCTTCTTTCCAAAATGGGGTCACATATGGGGTATTTATACTGCCCTGGCATTTTAGGGGCCCTAAAGCGTGAGAAGAATCTGGGATCCAAATGTCTAAAAATGCCCTCCTAAAAGGAATTTGGGCCCCTTTGCGCATCTTGGCTGCAAAAAAGTGTCACACATGGGGTATCACCGTACTCAGTAGAAGTTGGGCAATGTGATTTGGGGTGTTATTTTACATATTCCCATGCTGGGTGAGAGAAATATCTCTTTTTAATGACAAATTTGTATTAAAAAAATGGGAAAAGTTGACTTTTAGAGAGATATTTCTCTCACCCAGCATGGGTATATGTAAAAATACACCCCAAAACACATTACCCAACTTATCCTGAGTATGGAGATACCACATGTGTGACACTTTTTTGCAGCCTACGTGGGCAAAGGGGCCCACATTCTAAAGAGCACCTTTAGGATTTCACCAGGCATTTTTAACACATTTGGATTTCAAACTACTTCTCACGCATTAGGGCCCCTAAAATGCCAGGCAGTATAACTACCCCACAAGTGACCCCATTTTGGAAAAAATATACCCCAAGGTATTCCGTGAGGGGCATGGTGAGTTCCTAGAATTTATTTATTTTTGTCGCAAGTTAGTGGAAAATTATGATTTTTTTTCTCATATTCCACTAACTTGTGACAAAAAATAAAAACTTTCATGAACTCACTATGCCCATCTTAGGGTGTCTTCTTTCCAAAATGGGGTCACTTGTGGGGTATTTATACTGCCCTGGCATTTTAGGGGCCCTAATGCATAAGAAGTAGTTTGAAATAAAAATGTGTAAAAAATGCCTTGTGAAATCCTAAAGGTGCTCTTTGGAATGTGGGCCCTTTTGCCCACCTAGGCTGCAAAAAGTGTCACATATGTGGTATCTCCGCACTCAGGAGAAGTTGGGCAATGTGTTTTAGGGTGTCATGGAACCATGAACCAGACGTACAACAGAGATAGGTGGAATAAGAAGGCTTTATTGAAAATCAAGCCGTAGCTAAAGTCCAAACGGATGGCTAAACTGAAGCAGGGTCTTGCGTAGACGGAGGTCAGGAACCAGGAGGGTAGTCAGACGTAGCCAGGATCAGGAACCAACGGGGTAGTCAGACGAAACCAGGATCGGGAACCAACGGGGTAGTCAGACGAGGCCAGGATCAGGAACCAGAAGCAGCAGCAGTCTTTGAAGCATGTGCACACAGGAGGACCAAGCAAGGAACTGAAGCCACAGACCTTCTATATATATAAGCTAGGCATCCAGCTCCTCCCAGTGGGAAGGAGGAGCCGCAGGGTGGGAGGCTACAAGAAACCCAGAAACCAAGATGGCCGCCAGCACATGTCAAACGAAGGAGAACAGTGAGAAGGTAAGACCATGACAGTACCTCCCCCTCAAGGGCCCCTCCTCCGCGGAGTAAGGAACGGTTTCAGAGGGAAGCGTGCGTGGAAGGCTCGGAGCAACGCAGGAGCATGGACATCTGTGGAGGGAACCCAGGAACGCTCCTCTGGACCATAACCACGCCAATGGACCAAAAACTGCAACCGACCGCGGACCAGGCGTGAGTCCAGGATATTGCTCACCTCATATTCCTCACGATTGCCCACTTGGACCGGACGGGGCCGAGGAACCGAGGAAGTGAAACGATTACACACCAATGGCTTCAACAGGGAGACATGAAACACGTTGGAGATCCGCATGCCAGGAGGAAGCGCAAGGGCATAGGCTACCGGGTTTACCCTGTGAAGCACTCGGAAGGGACCAACAAAGCGAGGCGCCAGCTTGGGAGTGGGCACTCGAAGGTTGAGGTTGCGGGTGGACAACCATACACGGTCTCCGACCTGGTAGGAAGGAGCGGGCGCTCGTCTGCGATTAGCCTGGAGTCTCTGGCGTTGCGCAGAGACCTCAAGGGACCTCTGGATCTGTACCCAAGAAGTACGTAGGACGGAAAGGTGATCCTCCACAGCCGGAGTATCCTGGGGAGAGAATACCTCCGGTAACACGGCAGGTTGGAACCCATAATTGGCCATGAAGGGAGACGTCCCAGAGGAAGAGTTCACCGCCGTGTTCCTGGCAAACTCAGCCCAAGGCAGGAGGTCAACCCAATTGTCTTGGTGATCGGAGACATAGCAACGAAGGAATTGCTCCAAGGCCTGATTGGATCGTTCTGCGGCCCCATTGGACTGAGGGTGGTAGGCCGAGGAGAAAGAGAGATGAATCCCCAACTGGGAGCAAAAGGCGCGCCAGAACCTGGACACAAACTGACTCCCCCGATCCGACACAATCTCCTTGGGCAAACCGTGCAACCGGAAGACCTCCCTGGCAAAAATCGAGGCCAACTCTTGTGCAGAGGGTAACTTCTTGAGAGGAACACAGTGGCACATTTTGGAAAACCGATCCACAATCATGAGAATGACCGTATGGCCTCGGGATGCAGGAAGGTCCACAATGAAATCCATCCCCAGGTGTGACCATGGACGCTCCCCGGTGGCTATGGGTTGCAAAAGGCCCAACGGAAGGTGCCGAGGGGACTTACTCTGGGCACAAACGGAGCATGCCGCTACATATGCGGCGATGTCGGAACGTAGAGAAGGCCACCAGAACAGACGTGAAACCGCCCAGGACAGCTGATTCTTTCCAGGGTGCCCCGCGGCCTTGGAGTTATGGTAGGTTCGCAACAACCGAGTGCGCAACTCCTCAGGCACAAAACATCTGCCGTTGGGTCTCCCAGAGGGAGCACCAGATTGAGCCGCCAAAATCTGCTCACCCAGAGGAGAGGTCAGGCTGGTGCGAATAGCAGCCAGGATCTGATTCGGGGGTATGACCGTAGTCGGAATCGACTCCTCCCCGGACAGCTCGGAGTACTGCCGTGATAAGGCATCCGCTCTGATGTTCTTGGAGCCGGGTAGGTAGGAGACCACGTAATTAAAACGTGACAAGAACAGAGCCCATCTGGCCTGACGTGGTGTCAATCTCTTGGCCTCAGAGAGGTAGGTCAGATTCTTGTGGTCCGTCAGGATGAGAACCGGAACCACCGAGCCCTCGAGCAAGTGCCTCCATTCTTTAAGGGCCTGCACGATGGCCAATAACTCCCTGTCACCAATCTGATAGTTGCACTCCGCGGAAGACAGTTTCCGGGAGTAAAACCCACAAGGAAGCAGAGGACCCTCTGGTGTTCTACGCTGAGACAGGAGGGCGCCTACTCCCGTCTCAGACGCGTCCACCTCGAGGACAAAAGGCAACCCAGGGTTGGGATGCGACAGAATCGGAGCCGACACAAAGGCGGACTTTAGAGCCTCAAAAGCTCGGATGGCCTCGAGCGGCCAGACCTGAGGATTACTGCCCTTCCTGGTCAGATCCGTGAGAGGCTTGGCTAGCATGGAAAAGTCCCTGATGAACTTCCGATAATAATTGGCGAAGCCCAAAAAGCGCTGCAGGGCACGAAGCCCACTGGGCTGGGGCCACTGTAAGACAGCCGAAACCTTCTCAGGATCCATGGAGAACCCCTCAGCGGAAATGATGTAACCTAAGAAGGTTACCTGGGATCGGTGAAATTCGCATTTCTCAAGCTTACCGAACAGCTTGTTCTCTCGTAAGCGTTGCAACACTCGTCTGACATCCAGAATGTGGGCCTCCATGGATGCAGAATATACCAAGATGTCATCCAAATAGACCACCACACACTGCTGCAACAGGTCACGGAAAACATCGTTGATGAATTCCTGGAAGACTGCGGGCGCATTGCACAACCCAAAGGGCATAACCAAGGATTCATAATGACCGGTCCTGGTGTTAAACGCGGTCTTCCACTCATCGCCCGCCTTGATCCTTACCAGGTTATATGCCGCCCTCAGGTCGAGTTTGGTAAAGACCGTGGCCCCTTTGAGGCGATCGAACAGCTCGGAAATCAAGGGTATCGGGTAAGCGTTCTTGATCGTGATGCGATTGAGACCCCTGTAGTCGATGCAAGGCCTCAACTCACCGCCCTTCTTTTTCACAAAGAAAAATCCAGCCCCTGCCGGGGACGAGGATTTGCGAATGTGTCCGCGTGAAAGCGCCTCCCTCACGTACTCCTCCATGGCCTCATTCTCCGCTACCGACAGTGGATAGACTTTGCCACGAGGAGGAACGGCACCAGATTGTAACTCTATGGCACAATCGTATGGGCGGTGCGGAGGTAGGGCAACCGCACGCACCTTATCGAATACATCCCGGTACTCCTCGTATTCAGGAGGCAACAGAGAGTCCGAGGAAGTACACAGCAACTTGACAGGCCCATGGATGCAACTAGCCCCACACTGCGGTGACCACGAGAGGATCTCGGCCGATCTCCAATCGAAAGTCGGATTATGCTTCTGGAGCCAGGGGTACCCCAAGACCACCGAGTAGTGTGGAGACGAAATAACCTGGAGACAGACCGACTCTCTGTGAACGGCACCAATGGCCATCCCCACTGGAAGGGTCTCCTGAGTCACGTGTGCCGGCAGAAGGGGTCTGCCGTCTATCGCCTCAAGAGCCAGTGGGGAACCTCGAGGCTGCAGAGGAATGGAATTGGCGGCGGCGAACACACTATCAATGAACAAGCCACCAGCACCAGAGTCCACCAACGCCTGGGTCGTCACCGAGCCCCCGACCCAGGAGAGGACAACAGTAATCAGTGGTTTGTCAACACGGGAAACCGGGGACGAGGAGACTCCACCCAAGATCTGCCCCCGACAGGATCTCAGGTGCGAGCGTTTCCCGGACGGTTCGGGCATGCCAACCGAAAATGCCCACCGAGACCACAGTACATGCATCGGCCCTCGTGTCTCCGGAGTACCCTCTCCCCCTCGGACAGGCGAGCAACCCCCAGCTGCATGGGTTGACCCCCAGACCAGTCATCCCCAGGAGGCGTGGGAGGAGAGGGAGGCACGGGTGGGACAGCAAACGTAGGCGCCAATCTGTTAGAAGGCCTCCGCAGGCTCTCCTTAAAGGAAGGTCTCTCCCTGAGTCTGGTGTCAATCAAAATCAGGAAAGAAATAAGGGACTCGAGCTCCACTGGTAGGTCCTTGGCTGCAATCTCATCCTTCAAGGCATCCGAGAGACCATGAGAGAAAGCAGCGACCAGAGCCTCATTATTCCAGCCCACCTCTGCTGCCAGGGTACGAAACTCAATGGCGTATTCAGCTACGGATCGTGAACCCTGTCTGATGGACATAAGGAGCTTCGCAGCAGAGGCAGCACGAGCCGGCACATCGAATACCTTCCGAAGAGAAGCAACAAAACCGGAAAACTCGGCAACCACCGGATTGTTGTTCTCCCATAAAGGGCTGGCCCAGGCCAAGGCCTTGTCCGAGAGCAGCGAGATCAAGAAGCCCACCTTTGATCTCTCAGTAGGAAAGGCATGTGGCAGCAACTCGAAATAAATGGCCACCTGGTTAAGGAAACCTCGGCACTGAGTTGGCTCTCCCCCAAAGCGCTGTGGAAGGGGGGCAGAACCGGTCATACCCCGAAACACCGCAGGTGCAGCAACAGGTGTCGGGGTAGACTCTGGCGCAACAACCGGAGCGGCAGTAGGAGCGGGCCCAGGAGCGACAACCGACCCATCGGCAACGGAAGCTAAATGAGCCGTGCGTTCAAGCAGGGTTTGTAACGCCAAAGCGAACCGACCCAACAGGTGATCCTGCTGATCAAGTCTGGCAACCAGCGTAGGTAGCGAGGATGGCCCTGTACCGTCAGAATTCATGGCTTGGTCCTAATGTCATGGAACCATGAACCAGACGTACAACAGAGATAGGTGGAATAAGAAGGCTTTATTGAAAATCAAGCCGTAGCTAAAGTCCAAACGGATGGCTAAACTGAAGCAGGGTCTTGCGTAGACGGAGGTCAGGAACCAGGAGGGTAGTCAGACGTAGCCAGGATCAGGAACCAACGGGGTAGTCAGACGAAACCAGGATCGGGAACCAACGGGGTAGTCAGACGAGGCCAGGATCAGGAACCAGAAGCAGCAGCAGTCTTTGAAGCATGTGCACACAGGAGGACCAAGCAAGGAACTGAAGCCACAGACCTTCTATATATATAAGCTAGGCATCCAGCTCCTCCCAGTGGGAAGGAGGAGCCGCAGGGTGGGAGGCTACAAGAAACCCAGAAACCAAGATGGCCGCCAGCACATGTCAAACGAAGGAGAACAGTGAGAAGGTAAGACCATGACATAGGGTGTCTTTTTACATATACCCATGCTGGGTGAGAGAAATATCTCTCTAAAAGACAACTTTACCCATTTTTTTTATACAAAGTTGTCATCTCACCCAGCATGGGTATATGTAAAAAGACACCCCAAAACACATTGCCCAACTTCTCTTGAGTATGGCGATACCACATGTGTGACACTTTTTTGCAGCCTAGGTGGGCAAAGGGGCCCACATTCCAAAGAGCACCTTTAGGATTTCACAGGGCATTTTTTACACATTTTGATTTCAAACTACTTCTCACGCATTAGGGCCCCTAAAATGCCAGGGCAGTATAAATACCTCACAAGTGACCCCATTTTAGAAATAAGACACCCCGAGGTATTTTGTTTTGTTTTTTGACTGTCTGGGTATTGTAGAACCTCAGGAAACATGACAGGTGCTCAGAAAGTCAGAGCTGCTTCAAAAAGAGGAAATGCAAATTTTTGTACCATAGTTTGAACAACGCTATAACTTTTACCCAAACCATTTTTTTTATCCAAACATTTTATTTTTATTAAAGACATGTAGAACAATAAATTTAGAGAAAAATTTATATAGCAATGTAGTTTATTTAAAAAAAAAAAATTACAACTGAAAGTGAAAAATGTCATTTTTTTGCAAAAATTTGGGTAAATTTCGATTAATAACAAAAAAAAGTTAAAATGTCAGCAGCAATGAAATACCACCAAATGAAAGCTCTATTAGTGAGAAGAAAAGGAGGTAAAATTAATTTGGGTGGTAAGTTGCATGACCGAGCAATAAACCGTGAAAGTAGTGTAGTGCAGAATTGTAAAAAGTGGTCTGGTCATTTAGGGTGTTTAAGCTAGGGGGGCTGAGGTGGTTAATATATACAGCTTTCATATTCTGTTACAAAAAAAATAACACTTTTTTGGCAATATACAACATCTGGATTTGTCAGTGTGCAATTTAAGCTAGAAATAAACCCATCATTTTCAGCGGTTTTAAAAACACACTTTTTGCCAAAAAACACTATTTTCAGGCCTTGCAGCATCAGCACATGTGAGGTTACAGGCTTATATACTGCTGTCAAATTCAGTTGTTAAGCAAACACTCGTTTGTGGGGAAAGAAATTGTTGTCAGCCTTTGATGCAGATGTCATTGTGAGATACACCCTTAATACATTTGGATTAGATTCAGAGATTTGAAATACCGCCATTTAGTGCACCAATATTTAATTCAGGCCTACACTGGTTCAGCCCGTGTGAGATACACCCTTTACATACAGGGGTTTGATTCAGGCATTTGAAATACAGCCATTTTGTGCAAATAAGTCTTTAATTCAGGCCTACAGTGGGTCAGGCCCTCTGACATACACCCTTTATATAAAGGGCTTATATTATTTCATTAATATATCACCCTTTTTGGAGCAAAATTCACAATATTTCAGGCCTTGCAGCATAAGCATGTTTGAAATTCCTGGGTTATATACTGCTGCCATATTGAGTTATTAATCAAACACCCGTTTGGGCAAAAAAAAGTTTATTTGGCAGCCTTTGCTGCATATGTCATTGTGAGATACACCCTTAATACATTTAGGTTAGATTCAGAGATTTAAAATACCGCCATTGGGTGCAGCAATATTTAATTCGGGCCTACAGTGGTTCAGGCCATGTGAGATACACCCTATACATACAGGGGTTTGATTCAGGCATTTGAAATAAAGCCATTTTGGGCAAAGAAATCTTTAATTTAGGCCTACACTGGTTCAAGCCGTGTAAGATACACCCTTTACATACAGGGGTCTGATTCAGGCATTTGAAATACAGCCATTTTGGGCAAAGAAATCTTTAATTCAGGACTACACTGGTTCAGGCCGTGTGAGATACACCCTTTACATACAGGGGTTTGATTCAGGCATTTGAAATACAGCCATTTTGGGCAAATACATTTTTAATTCAGGCCTAGTCTGGTTCAGGCGTGTGAGATACACCCTTTACATACTGTTGCTTTATTCTACTATTAATTAAACACTCATTTAGGGCAAGATCCTAAACTCGAGAAATATGAGGAGAGCGTCAAATAAGGGATGTGGCCCCGATCGTGGTGCTGCTGGTGGAGCTCCTGTTGCAGGGAGAGGACGTGGTCGATCTGTGCCAGCTAAATGCACAAGGGAAACCCTTTCCTCAGGTGCGAGTAGGTGACAGATTCTGCAGCGGTATTTGGTCGGGCCTAATGCGGCTCTACGAATGGTGAGGCCTGAGCAAGTACAGGCGATAGTAGATTGGGTTGCTGACAGTGGATCCAGTTCCTTCACATTGTCTCCCACCCAGTCTCCTGCTGAAAGACCACAGTTGGCACCTGCAGCCGATGTCCATCAGTCTTTCACCTCATCCCCTTGCAAATCAGCCAAGCAGTCTGAGCCTCAAGTCATGCAGCAGTCTCTTCTGCTTTTTGATGACTCTGTTAGCAGGGTTTCCCAGGGCCATCCACATAGCCCTGCCCCAGAAGAGGAAGGGATTGAGTGCACAGATGCCCAACCACTTATGTTTCAAGATGGGAGGACCATCGCAGCACGTCTCGGATGATGACGAAACACAGGTGCCAACTGATGGGGCTTTCGAAAGTGTGCAGACTGACAAGGAAGGCAGGGGTGAAGACTTGGTGGAAGTTTATGTGGAGGACGATGAGGTCCTCGACCCCACATGGAATCAAGGTCATGCAAGTGACCTATGTAGTTCGGAGGAAGAGGCGTTGGTCGCACAGAGCCACCAGCACAGCAGAAGAGGGAGCAGGGTGCAAAAGCAGAGCGGCCATCCTCTAGACAGTACGCCTGCTACTGCCCACCGCAGCAAGGGACCGAGCACACCAAAGACAGCTCCAAGGAGTTCCCTGGTGTGGCAGTTTTTCAGACAATGTGCTGACGACAAGACACGAGTGGTTTGCACGCTGTGCAGTCAGAGCCTGAAGCAAGGCATAAACGTTCTCAACCTGAGCACAACCTGTATGACCAGGCATTTAAATGCAAAGCATGAGCTGCAGTGGAGTAGACACCTCAAAAACCAAGAAAGGTCTCTGGTTCCTCCTGTCTGGGCCTCTTCATCCACCTCTGGAGTGACAGTGCCACCTGCCACCCCACAAACAGAGGATCTGCCAGCAACACCAACACTTAGGTCACCAAGCATCTCCACAATGTCCCACTGAAGCGTTCAGCTCTCCATCTCCCAAACGCTGGAGAGGAAGAGGAAGTACCCCCCTACCCACCTGCAATCCCTGGCCCTGAATGCCAGCATTTCTAAATTACTGGCCTTTGAAATGCTGTCATTCCGTCTGGTGGAGACGGATAGTTTTAAAGGCCTTATGGTGGTGGCTGTCCCACAGTAAGTCGTGCCCAGCCGCCACTACTTTTCAAGGTGAGCCATCCCTTTCCTGCACAACCAAGTAGGGGACAAAATCAGGTGTGCACTGCGCAACGTCATCTGTGGCAAGGTGCACCTGACTACGGATACGTGGACCATTAAGCACGGTCAGGGCCGTTATATCTCCATAACCGCACACTGGGTAAATGCAGTGGCGGCTAGGCCTGAGGCGGATAGTAGTTTGCCACATGTCCTTCCACCACCGAGGATTGCAGGGCGCTTCAATTTGCCTCCTGTTGCTTCCTCCTCCTACTCTGCTTCCTCATCCTCTACCAGCTCCTCATCCGTTCAGCGTAACACCTTCACCACCAACTTCAGCACAGCCAAGGGTAAACGACAGCAGGCAGTTTTAAAACGTATCTGTTTGGGGGACAAACCCCACACTGCACAGGAGCTGTGGATGGGCCTTGAACAACAGACCGATGAGTGGTTTGTGCCAGTCAGCCTCAAGCTCGGCCTGGTGGTGTGCGATAATGGGCAAAATCTCGTAGCAGCTCTGGGACTAGCCGGTTTGACGCACATCCCTTGCCTTGCGCATGTGCTGAATTTGGTGGTGCAGAGATTCCTTAAAAATTACCCCGATATGTCAGAGCTGTTGCTGCATAAAGTGAGTGCCGTCTGTGCGCGCTGTTGGCGTTCTCACACTGCTGCTGCTCGCCTGTTAGCACTGGAGCATAACTTCGGCCTTCCCGCTCACCACCTCATATGCGACGTGCCCACAAGGTGGAACTCCACCTTGCACATGCTGGCCAGACTGTGCGAGCAGCAGCAGGCAATAGTGGCGTTTCAGCTGCAGCACGCATGGGTGAGTCGCTCGGCGGAACAGCACCACTTCACCAGCAACGACTGGGCCTCCAATGCGAGACTTGTGTTCCTTGTAGTGCTATTTCGAGTTCTCCACCAACATGGCCAGTGCCGTTCTTAGCATTACTATCCCACTTCTATGCCTCCTTGAAAAAACGCTCCTAGCGATGATGGAAAAGGATGTGGCACAGGAGGAGGAGGGGGAAGAGGGATTATTTTGTAGGGTTTCCGGCCAGCCATTCCCAAGTGTCTCCGAGGGTGGTTTCCTGCACCCACAAACCCAAGGTACAAAATTGTCCAGCCAGGGCACAGTTCTGGAGGATGAGGGGGTGGAGGTTGAGGAGGAGGAAATGGAGGAGGAGGAACCATGTTCCCAGCAGGGTGGCACCCAGATTAGCTCATGGCCATCATTGGTGCGTGGATGGGGGGATACAGAGGACACAGACGATACACCTCCCACAGAGGACAGCTTTTCGTTGTCTCTGTGCAGCCTGGCACACATGAGCGATTACATGCTGCAGTGTCTCCCGAACGACTGCCAAGTTGCCCACATTCTAGCTTGTGCTGATTACTGGGTGGCCACGCTGATGGATCCCCATTATAAGGACAACGCACTGTTCTTAATTCAGTCACTGGAGCATGATCATAAGATGCGCGAGTACAAGTGCATGCTGGTAAACACGCTGCTGGTGGCATTCCCACCTGACAGCGGGGGCACAGTGGAAGCACAAGGCGAACGCAGAGGACGAAGAAGAGGTCGCCAACGCAGCTGGGGCACCGCCAGCACCTCAGAAGGCAGGGTTAGCATGGCCGAAATGTGGAAAAGCTTTGTCAGCACGCTACAATAATCTGCACCACCAGCTGGTATGGATCGTCTTAGCAGGAGGCAGAATTTCACCAGCATGGTGGAACAGTATGTGTGCACACGCCTACACGTACTGAATGATGGGTCTGCCCCCTTCAGCTTCTGGGTCTCCAAATTAGGCACATGGTCTGAGCTTGCCCTTTACGCCTTGGAGGTGTTGGCCTGCTCTGCAGCCAGTGTATTATCTGAATGTGTGTTTAGCGCGGCAAGGGGCGTCATCACAGACAAGCGCAGCCGCCTATCCACAGCCATTTTGGACAAGCTCACATTCATTAAAATGAACCAGGCATGGATCCCTCAGGACTTGTCCGTACCTTGTGCAGAATAGACATGTATACCTGCACTAACCAGTTAATGTTATACTGCAGCGCAATTGCTCATTCTTGTATTTTGGATATTTCACACTCTTTTAGAGTGTACCCTAATTTAGAAAAAAAAAATTAAAACCAAAAACCTGTGTTGGCTACCTCGTCCTCTTCTACCGCTGCTTCAACCTACGACGCTAAGTCCACCGCCTCCTCAAACTCCTACTCCATATGGAACTCCACCTCATAAATCTTTTTTTTTTATTTGTGCGTATTTTATTTTATATAATTTCACTATTTTGTCATTTACATTTTCGGGTGAAATTCACCAATTTTTGGGTGTATAGTACCACTGCTGTACCTAGTAGGCTGGTTAAAAAAAAAAATTATTTACATTTTCGGGTGAAATTCACCATTTTTTGGGTGTACAGTACTACTGCCATACCTAGTAGGCCTGCTAAAAATAATTAAAAATTGTCATTTACATTTTCGGGTAATATTAACCAAATTTTGGGTGTATAGTACCACTGCTATACCTAGTAGGCCAGTTAAAAAAAAAATAGATAAATTGTCATCTACATTTTCAGGTGAAATTCACCAATTTTGGGTGTATAGTACCACTGCTATACCGAGTAGGCTGGTAAAAAAAAATATATTAATTGTCATTTACATTTTCTGGTGAAATTAACAAATTTTTTAGTGTATAGTACCACTGTTATACCTAGTAGGCAGGTTAAAACAAAAAAAAAATTGTCATTTACATTTTTGGGTGAAATTTACCAATAGTGGGTAAAATTTACTTATAGTACCACTGCTAAACCTAGTAGACCGTTAAAAAACTAAAAATTGTCAGTTATATATTCTGGTGAAAATCACAAATTTTTGGGTGTGATGTACCACTCCTATACCTATTAGACTGAAAAAAAAAAAAATTGTCTGTTACATTTTCTGGTGAAATTCACCAATATTTGGGTGTGATGCACCACTGTTATACCTAGTAGACAGGTTAAAAAAAAAATGTAATTTACATTTTCGGGTAAAATTCAGCATTTTTTGGGTGTATATTACCACTGCTATACCTAGTTAGTGATGTCCCGAACTATTCGCTGGCGAACAGTTCATGGCGAACATGGCTTTTTCGCGTTCCCCGCGGCGGTCGAACATATGCGATGCTCGGTCCGCCCCCTATACATCATCATTGAGCAAACTTTGACCCTGTACCTCACAGTCAGCAGACACATTCCAGCCAATCAGCAGCAGACCCTCCCTCCCAGACACTCCCACCTCCTGGACAGCATCGATTTTAGATTCATTCGGTAGCTGCATTCTTAGTGAGAGGAGGGACAGTGTAGCTGCTGCTGATTTAATAGGGAAATCGATAGCTAGGGCAGTGTTCTGTGTCCACAGACTCATCTGCTATAAGAAAAGCATCCAGACAGCACCCCAAAAAGCCCTTTTTAGGGCTGGTACATCAGTCTGCTTTTTTTTATTTATATATATATATATATATATATATATATTTTGCAGTTGCCTGCCCGTGTGTGAGAGGCTGCAGGCTCACAGACTGTACTGTGTGCACACCATTCATACAGGGTGTCACAATACCTTGCAGATAAAAAAAGTCAATTTATTTTTTCTCTGTGATATAATCGCAGTTGCCAGACCGTGAGTGTCTGGCCCACAGACTGTACCGTGGCCACTGGCCAGGCCACCACTCATATCGTTACAGGGTGTCACAATACCTTGCAGATAAAAAAAGTCAATTTATTTTTTATCTGTAATAAATATAATCGCAGTTGCAAGCCAGTGAGTGTCTGGCCCACAAACTGTACTGTGGCCACATAACGTTACTTGATGTCACAATACCTTGCAGATAAAAAAAGTCAATTTATTTTTTCTCTGTGATATAATCGCAGTTGCCAGACCGTGAGTGTCTGGCCCACAGACTGTACTGTGGCCACTGGCAAGGCCATCACTCATACCGTTACAGGGTGTCACAATACCTTGCAGATAAAAAAGTCAATTTATTTTTCTCTGTGATATAATCTCAGTTGCAAGCCAGTGAGTGTCTGGCCCACAGACTGTACTGTGGCCACATAACGTTACTTGATGTCACAATACCTTGCAGATAAAAAAAGTCAATTTATTTTTTCTCTGTGATATAATCTCAGTTGCCAGACCGTGAGTGTCCGGCCCACAGACTGTACTGTGGCCACTGGCAAGGCCATCACTCATACCGTTACAGGGTGTCACAATACCTTGCAGATAAAAAAGTCAATTTATTTTTTCTCTGTAATAAATATAATCGCAGTTGCAAGCAAGAGAGTGTCTGGCCCACAGACTGTACTGTGGCCACTGGCCAGACCACCACTCATAACGTTACAGGGTGTGACAATACCTTGCAGATAAAAAAAGTCAATTTATTTTTCTCTGTGATATAATCTCAGTTGCAAGCCAGTGAGTGTCTGGCCCACAGACTGTACTGTGGCCACATAACGTTACTTGATGTCACAATACCTTGCAGATAAAAAAAATCAATTTATTTTTTCTCTGTGATATAATCGCAGTTGCCAGACCGTGAGTGTCTGGCCCACAGACTGTACTGTGGCCACTGGCAAGGCCATCACTCATACCGTTACAGGGTGTCACAATACCTTGCAGATAAAAAAGTATATTTATTTTTTCTCTGTAATAAATATAATCGCAGTTGCAAGCAAGAGAGTGTCTGGCCCACAGACTGTACTGTGGCCACTGGCCAGACCACCAGTCATAACGTTACAGGGTGTGACAATACCTTGCAGATAAAAAAAGTCAATTTATTTTTCTCTGTGATATAATCTCAGTTGCAAGCCAGTGAGTGTCTGGCCCACAGACTGTACTGTGGCCACATAACGTTACTTGATGTCACAATACCTTGCAGATCAAAAAAGTCAATATTTTTTTTCTCTGTGATATAATTGCAGTTGCAAGCCAGTGAGTGTCTGGCCCACAGACTGTACTGCAGCCACTGGCCAGGCCACCACTCATACCGCTACAGGGTGTCACAATACCTTGCAGATAAAAAAAGTCAATTTATTTTTTCTCTGTGATATAATCTCAGTTCCAAGCCACTGAGTGTCTGGCCCACAGACTGTACTGTGGCCACATACCGTTACAGGGTGTCACAATACCTTGCAGATAAAAAAAGTCAATTAATTTTTTCTCTGTGATATAATCGCAGTTGCCAGACAGTGAGAGGCTGCAGGCACACAGACTGTACTGTGTGCACACCATTCATACAGGGTGTCACAATACCTTGCAGATAAAACTAAAGTCAATTTATTGTTTCTCTGTAAAAAAATATAATCACAGTTGCAATCCAGTGAGTGTCTGGCCCACAAACTGTACTGTGGCCACTGGCAAGGCCATCACTCATACCGTTACAGGGTGTCACAATACCTTGCAGATAAAAAAGTCAATTTATTTTTTCTTTGTAATAAATATAATCGCAGTTGCAAGCAAGAGAGTGTCTGGCCCACAGACTGTACTGTGGCCACTGGCCAGACCACCACTCATACCGTTACAGGGTGTCACAATACCTTGCAGATAAAACTAAAGTCAATTTATTTTTTCTCTGTAATAAATATAATCGCAGTTGCAAGCCAGTGTGTGTCAGGCCCACACAGATTGTACTGTGCCCACTGCCCACCACTTATATTGGGTGGCACAGTACCTTGACACATAGACAGGCAGAGGCAGGCCAACCCGCAGGGGCCGTCGTGGTGCAGCGATTTCCACTGGCCCTGGAATAATGCCCAGTGTTCAGAGACCACGTACCCTGAACCCAATAAATTCTGAGGACATAGTTGACTGGCTTACACAGGACACCTCAACAGCTTCCGCTAAGAACCTTGATGCACCATCCTCCTCCAGCTCAGTTTCGGTCACCTGCTCTCAAGTTACCACTCTCCCGCCCGCTGCCACCACCACCACAGCCACCACAGCCACTTCACTTTATCCGTCAGAGGAGTTATTTACACATCAGTTGGATGAAATTAGTGATGCACAACCATTATTGCCAGAGGATGTAGATAACAGGGATATGTCTCCATCAGGCAGGATTACACACATGGACGTACAGTGTGATGATGATGATCATGATGTTGTACCCGCTGCTGCTTCCTGCTGAGGTGTCAGATACATGTGAAGTGGTTGATGATAACGATGTGTCCGTGGATGCCACGTGGGTGCCTGCTCGAAGAGAAGAAGAAGAGGGGGAAGTTCAGAAGGGGAGACAGAGAGAAGGAGGAGACGAGTTTGAAGCAAGGGGAGGTCGTCGCAAGGAGCTATTGACACAGTCGGACAGCATGTATCGGCACCCGGGGTCAGCCAGACAGCATGCCAATCAACGCATGCTGTCATTGCAAAGCTCAGCAGTGTGGCATTTTTTTTGAGTGTCTGCCTCTGATAACAGCAATGCCATTTGCAACCTGTGCCAAAAGAAACTGAGTCGTGGGAAGTCCAACACCCACCTCGGTACAACTGCTTTGCGAAGGCACATGATCTCACATCACAAACGCCAATGGGATCAACACATGAGTACAAGCAGCACACAAGCTGACAGTGGGGGATACGTTTGACTAACAAAAGGCCTGATGACATGCCTTGGCCTCAAAATGGTCCCCACGCTGCTGTATTTAATGTCTGCATACCGGATGACTTTCGTAAATTCTCTGCCACCAACTAGGGTTCAAGCCGCAATGTTTTAGTCACCTTTCTGCCTGGAAAACATAAATTTTTCCGGCCGCTGCTACTACAGCAGCTGCAACAATACAATTATTTTTCATGCATGTGTACATGCCTAATTTTTCGGTCCTCTGGTGCTGCACTGTGGATACAAAACAAAACAAAAAAAGGCACATACAAGTGTCAATTCCCCTCCGTGATCATTACCTTGTTGTGGTAAAGGGGCTTGCGTATCACAATGAAGCGATCATCACCTCTATGAGTGTGTTGGCAATGTTGCCACACCCCAGATGACAAGGCCGTTGCTTCATTATGATCAGACCAAAAGCGATCGGCTGGATAATTTTTCATAGAAAAAACATATATTTTATTTTTTTTAAGTTGTATGGGTTTTTAATACATAAAATAAAAAAATCCTAATAAAGTCTCTTAAAGTTTATTAGAAATAATGCAGACAATTTTAAAAATCCCCATCAATTCCAATACAAAGCAAGTACAGAGCTCAGAACTAAATTATTTCAGGATGTTGTAATGGTTCATTAATTCGACAATGGTTAATCAATTCGACACACGTCCCCGCATAGGGGACGTAACAGGGATTAAACTGATAGGAATAGTACTAGTTAAGACACCACTCATATAGGGTGTCACAGCACATTGCTCCATGCACGTGCAGTGCCCCAACTTGGGAGTAAGAGGACCGACCAAGCTGCTTTTTCCATCTCCCGGTTCCTAAAATCAATTCAGTTTGGTGTATAAGAGTTTGGTCTGTCACTGTGAAGGCAGTCGAAGGTACCCGGCCTAAATTTTTTTTCTCACAAAAGGCAATCTCTGATATGGGACATAACAGGGATTAAACTGATGAGAAGAGAACTACAGAAAATAACACTCATATCGGGTGTGAGAGTAAATTGCATAGCGCAGACCCAGTGACCATGGATTCAAACAAAGGGGAGTAGAGTTGAGCGAACACCTGGATGTTCGGGTTCGAGAAGTTCGGCCGAACATCCCGGAAATGTTCGGGTTCGGGATCCGAACCCGATCCGAACTTCGTCCCGAACCCGAACCCCATTGAAGTCAATGGGGACCCGAACTTTTCGGCACTAAAAAGGCTGTAAAACAGCCCAGGAAAGAGCTAGAGGGCTGCAAAAGGCAGCAACATGTAGGTAAATCCCCTGCAAACAAATGTGGATAGGGAAATGAATTAAAATAAAAATTAAATAAATAAAAATTAACCAAAATCAATTGGAGAGAGGTTCCATAGCAGAGAATCTGGCTTCCCGTCACCCACCACTGGAACAGTCCATTCTCAGATATTTAGGCCCCGGCACCCAGGCAGAGGAGAGAGGTCCCGTAACAGAGAATCTGTCTTCATGTCAGCAGAGAATTAGTCTGCATGTCATAGCAGAGAATGAGGCTTCACGTCAGCCACCACTGCAACAGTCCATTGGCATATATTTAGGCCCAGCACCCAGGCAGAGGAGGGAGGTCCCGTAACAGAGAATCTGTCTTCATGTCAGCAGAGAATTAGTCTGCATGTCATAGCAGAGAATGAGGCTTCACGTCAGCCACCACTGCAACAGTCCATTGGCATATATTTAGGCCCAGCACACACACAGGCAGAGGAGAGAGGTCCCGTAACAGAGAATCTGGCTTCATGTCAGCAGAGAATCAGTCTGCATGTCATAGCAGAGAATGAGGCTTCACGTCAGCCACCACTGCAACAGTCCATTGGCATATATTTAGGCCCAGCACACACACAGGCAGAGGAGAGAGGTCCCGTAACAGAGAATCTGGCTTCATGTCAGCAGAGAATCAGTCTGCATGTCATAGCAGAGAATGAGGCTTCACGTCAGCCACCACTGCAACAGTCCATTGGCATATATTTAGGCCCAGCACCCAGGCAGAGGAGGGAGGTCCCGTAACAGAGAATCTGTCTTCATGTCAGCAGAGAATTAGTCTGCATGTCATAGCAGAGAATGAGGCTTCACGTCAGCCACCACTGCAACAGTCCATTGGCATATATTTAGGCCCAGCACACACACAGGCAGAGGAGAGAGGTCCCGTAACAGAGAATCTGGCTTCATGTCAGCAGAGAATCAGTCTGCATGTCATAGCAGAGAATGAGGCTTCACGTCAGCCACCACTGCAACAGTCCATTGGCATATATTTAGGCCCAGCACACACACAGGCAGAGGAGAGAGGTCCCGTAACAGAGAATCTGGCTTCATGTCAGCAGAGAATCAGTCTGCATGTCATAGCAGAGAATGAGGCTTCACGTCAGCCACCACTGCAACAGTCCATTGGCATATATTTAGGCCCAGCACCCAGGCAGAGGAGGGAGGTCCCGTAACAGAGAATCTGTCTTCATGTCAGCAGAGAATTAGTCTGCATGTCATAGCAGAGAATGAGGCTTCACGTCAGCCACCACTGCAACAGTCCATTGGCATATATTTAGGCCCAGCACCCAGGCAGAGGAGGGAGGTCCCGTAACAGAGAATCTGTCTTCATGTCAGCAGAGAATTAGTCTGCATGTCATAGCAGAGAATGAGGCTTCACGTCAGCCACCACTGGAACAGTCCATTCTCAGATATTTAGGCCCCGGCACCCAGGCAGAGGAGAGAGGTCCCGTAACAGAGAATCTGTCTTCATGTCAGCAGAGAATTAGTCTGCATGTCATAGCAGAGAATGAGGCTTCACGTCAGCCACCACTGCAACAGTCCATTGGCATATATTTAGGCCCAGCACCCAGGCAGAGGAGAGAGGTCCCGTAACAGACAATCTGGCTTCATGTCAGCAGAGAATCAGTCTTCATATCATAGCAGAGAATCAGGCTTCACGTCACCCACCACTGTAAGAGTCAATTTTCATAAATTTAGGCCCAGAACCCAGGCAGAGGAGAAAGGTCCCGTAACAGACAATCTGGCTTCATGTCAGCAGAGAATCAGTCTTCATATCATAGCAGAGAATCAGGCTTCACGTCACCCACCACTGTAAGAGTCAATTTTCATAAATTTAGGCCCAGAACCCAGGCAGAGGAGAAAGGTCCCGTAACAGACAATCTGGCTTCATGTCAGCAGAGAATCAGTCTTCATATCATAGCAGAGAATCAGGCTTCACGTCACCCACCACTGTAAGAGTCAATTTTCATAAATTTAGGCCCAGAACCCAGGCAGAGGAGAAAGGTCCCGTAACAGACAATCTGGCTTCATGTCAGCAGAGAATCAGTCTTCATATCATAGCAGAGAATCAGGCTTCACGTCACCCACCACTGTAAGAGTCAATTTTCATAAATTTAGGCCCAGAACCCAGGTAGAGGAGAAAGGTCCCGTAACAGACAATCTGGCTTCATGACAGCAGAGAATCAGTCTGCATGTCATAGCAGAGAATCAGGCTTCACGTCAGCCACCACTGCAACAGTCCATTGTCATAAATTTAGGCCCAGCACCCAGGCAGAGGAGAGAGGTCCCGTAACAGACAATCTGGCTTCATGTCAGCAGAGAATTAGTCTGCATGTCATAGCAGAGAATCAGGCTTCATGTCAGCCACCACTGCAACAGTCCATTGGCATATATTTAGGCCTAGCACACAGGCAGAGGAGAGGTTCATTCAACTTTGGGTAGCATCGCAATATAATGGTAAAATGAAAATAAAAATAGGATTGAATGAGGAAGTGCCCTGGAGTCCAATAATATATGGTTATGGGGAGGTAGTTAATGTCTAATCTGGACAAGGGACGGACAGGTCCTGTGGGATCCATGCCTGGTTCATTTTTATGAACGTCAGCTTGTCCACATTGGCTGTAGACAGGCGGCTGCGTTTGTCTGTAATGACGCCCCCTGCCGTGCTGAATACACGTTCAGACAAAACGCTGGCTGCCGGGCAGGCCAGCACCTCCAAGGCATAAAAGGCTAGCTCTGGCCACGTGGACAATTTAGAGACCCAGAAGTTGAATGGGGCCGAACCATCAGTCAGTACGTGGAGGGGTGTGCACACGTACTGTTCCACCATGTTAGTAAAATGTTGCCTCCTGCTAACACGTTGCGTATCAGGTGGTGGTGCAGTTAGCTGTGGCGTGTTGACAAAAGTTTTCCACATCTCTGCCATGCTAACCCTGCCCTCAGAGGAGCTGGCCGTGACACAGCTGCCTTGGCGACCTCTTGCTCCTCCTCTGCCTTGGCCTTGGGCTTCCACTTGTTCCCCTGTGACATTTGGGAATGCTCTCAGTAGCGCGTCTACCAACGTGCGCTTGTACTCGCGCATCTTCCTATCACGCTCCAGTGCAGGAAGTAAGGTGGGCACATTGTCTTTGTAGCGTGGATCCAGCAGGGTGGCAACCCAGTAGTCCGCACAGGTTAAAATGTGGGCAACTCTGCTGTCGTTGCGCAGGCACTGCAGCATGTAGTCGCTCATGTGTGCCAGGCTGCCCAGGGGTAAGGACAAGCTGTCCTCTGTGGGAGGCGTATCGTCATCGTCCTGCCTTTCCCCCCAGCCACGCACCAGTGATGGACCCGAGCTGCGTTGGGTGCCACCCCGCTGTGACCATGCTTCATCCTCATCCTCCTCCACCTCCTCCTCATCCTCGTCCTCCTCGTCCTCCAGTAGTGGGCCCTGGCTGGCCACATTTGTACCTGGCCTCTGCTGTTGCAAAAAACCTCCCTCTGAGTCACTTCGAAGAGACTGGCCTGAAAGTGCTAAAAATGACCCCTCTTCCTCATCCTCCTCCTCCTCCTCCTGGGCCACCTCCTGTTCCATCATCGCCCTAAGTGTTTTCTCAAGGAGACATAGAAGTGGTATTGTAACGCTGATAACGGTGTCATCGCCACTGGCCATGTTGGTGGAGTACTCGAAACAGCGCAACAGGGCACACAGGTCTCGCATGGAGGCCCAGTCATTGGTGGTGAAGTGGTGCTGTTCTGTAGTGCGACTGACCCGTGCGTGCTGCAGCTGAAACTCCACTATGGCCTGCTGCTGCTCGCACAGTCTGTCCAGCATGTGCAAGGTGGAGTTCCACCTGGTGGGCACGTCGCATATGAGGCGGTGAGCGGGAAGGCCGAAGTTACGCTGTAGCGCAGACAGGCGAGCAGCAGCAGGATGTGAACGCCGGAAGCGCGAACAGACGGCCCGCACTTTATGCAGCAGCTCTGACATGTCGGGGTAGTTGTGAATGAACTTCTGCACCACCAAATTCAGCACATGCGCCAAGCAAGGGATGTGCGTCAAATTGGCTAGTCCCAGAGCTGCAACGAGATTTCGCCCATTATCACACACCACCAGGCCGGGCTTGAGGCTCACCGGCAGCAACCACTCGTCGGTCTGTTGTTCTATACCCCGCCACAACTCCTGTGCGGTGTGGGGCCTGTCCCCCAAACATATGAGTTTCAGAATGGCCTGCTGACGTTTACCCCGGGCTGTGCTGAAGTTGGTGGTGAAGGTGTGTGGCTGACTGGATGAGCAGGTGGAAGAAGAGGAGGAGGAAGCCGAGAAGGAGGAGGTGGCAACAGGAGGCAAAGAATGTTGCCCTGCGATCCTTGGCGGCGGAAGGACGTGCGCCAAACAGCTCTCCGCCTGGGGCCCAGCTGCCACTACATTTACCCAGTGTGCAGTTAGGGAGATATAGCGTCCCTGGCCGTGCTTACTGGTCCACGTATCTGTGGTTAGGTGGACCTTGCTACAGATGGCGTTGCGCAGTGCACACTTGATTTTATCGGATACTTGGTTGTGCAGGGAAGGCACGGCTCTCTTGGAGAAGTAGTGCCGGCTGGGAACAACATACTGTGGGACAGCAAGCGACATGAGCTGTTTGAAGCTGTCTGTGTCCACCAGCCTAAATGACAGCATTTCATAGGCCAGTAGTTTAGAAATGCTGGCATTCAGGGCCAGGGATCGAGGGTGGCTAGGTGGGAATTTACGCTTTCTATCAAATGTTTGTGAGATGGAGAGCTGAACGCTGGCGTGTGACATGGTTGAGACGCTTGGTGACGGAGGTGGTGGTGGTGGTGTTGGTGGTACATCCCCTGTTTGCTGGGCGGCAGGTGCCAACGTTCCTCCAGAGGCGGAGGAAGAGGCCGAGGCGGCAGCAGCAGAATAGGCCGAGGCGGCAGCAGCAGAAGAGGTAGCAGGGGGAGCCTGAGTGACTTCCTTGGTTTTAAGGTGTTTACTCCACTGCAGTTCATGCTTTGCATGCAGGTGCCTGGTCATGCAGGTTGTGCTCAGGTTCAGAACGTTAATGCCTCGCTTCAGGCTCTGATGGCACAGCGTGCAAACCACTCGGGTCTTGTCGTCAGCACATTGTTTGAAGAAGTGCCATGCCAGGGAACTCCTTGAAGCTGCCTTTGGGGTGCTCGGTCCCAGATGGCGGCGGTCAGTAGCAGGCGGAGTCTCTTGGCGGCGGGTGTTCTGCTTTTGCCCACTGCTCCCTCTTTTGCTACGCTGTTGGCTCGGTCTCACCACTGCCTCTTCCTCCGAACTGTGAAAGTCAGTGGCACGACCTTCATTCCATGTGGGGTCTAGGACCTCATCGTCCCCTGCATCGTCTTCCACCCAGTCTTGATCCCTGACCTCCTGTTCAGTCTGCACACTGCAGAAAGACGCAGCAGTTGGCACCTGTGTTTCGTCATCATCAGAGACATGCTGAGGTGGTATTCCCATGTCCTCATCATCAGGAAACATAAGTGGTTGTGCGTCAGTGCATTCTATGTCTTTCACCGCTGGGGAAGGGCTAGGTGGATGCCCTTGGGAAACCCTGCCAGCGGAGTCTTCAAACAGCATAAGAGACTGCTGCATAACTTGAGGCTGAGACAGTTTCCCTGGTATGCATGGGGGTGATGTGACAGACTGATGGGGTTGGTTTTCAGGCGCCATCTGTGCGCTTTCTGCAGAAGACTGGGTGGGAGATAATGTGAACGTGCTGGATCCACTGTCGGCCACCCAATTGACTAATGCCTGTACCTGCTCAGGCCTTACCATCCTTAGAACGGCATTGGGCCCCACCATATATCGCTGTAAATTCTGGCGGCTACTGGGACCTGAAGTAGTTGGTACACTAGGACGTGTGGATGTGGCAGAACGGCCACGTCCTCTCCCAGCACCAGAGGGTCCACTAACACCACCACGACCATGTCCACGTCCGCGTCCCTTACTAGATGTTTTTCTCATTGTTATGGTTCACCACAACAACAAATATATTATTTGGCCCAATGTATTGTATTCAAATTCAGCGGGATATAAATTTGAGGCCTAGTATTTAGGCGCTGGGTGACCGGTATGGATTTAGTGACAGAATTAGACTTGGAAATGCACAGAAGCGTGTGTGTGAAGTTATTCTGAATGACCCAATGTGCACCTTGAATATTATATACCCTTTTAGGGATAGATTTCAAATAGCTCTGATATAGCAGAAACCACTAAATTATGAAATTGCTAAATTGGGAATTGTACTTCAACCCAGAACAAAAAATGTGCTTTGACGGACACTAAATATCTTGCCCAGCAACAACAGTACAACGGTGGGTAACGAGAGATTTAGAGGGAATTAAATTTGAGGCCTAGTATTTAGGCGCTGGGTCACCGGTATGGATTTAGTGACAGAATTAGACTTGGAAATACACAGTAGCGGGTGTGTGTGAAGTTATTCTGAATGACCCTATGTGCACCTTCAATATTATATACCCTTTTAGGGATAGATTTCAAATAGCTCTGATATAGCAGAAACCACTAAATTATGAAATTGCTAAATTGGGAATTGTACTTCAACCCAGAACAAAAAATGTGCTTTGACGGACACTAAATATCTTGCCCAGCAACAACAGTACAGCGGTGGGTAACGAGAGATTTAGAGGGAATTAAATTTGAGGCCTAGTATTTAGGCGCTGGGTCACCGGTATGGATTTAGTGACAGAATTAGACTTGGAAATGCACAGAAGCGTGTGTGTGAAGTTATTCTGAATGACCCAATGTGCACCTTCAATATTATATACCCTTTTTGGGATAGATTTCAAATAGCTCTGATATAGCAGGAACCACTAAATTATGAAATTGCTAAATTGGGAATTGTACTTCAACCCAGAACAAAAAATGTGCTTTGACGGGCACTAAATAACTTTCCCAGCTACAACAGGACAACGGTAACGAGAGATTTAGAGGGATTTAAATTTGAGGCCTAGTATTTAGGCGCTGGGTGACAGGTATGGGTTTAGTGACAGAATTAGACTTGGAAATACACAGTAGCGGGTGTGTGTGAAGTTATTCTGAATGACCCTATGTGCACCTTCAATATTATATACCCTTTTAGGGATAGATTTCAAATAGCTCTGATATAGCAGAAACCACTAAATTATGAAATTGCTAAATTGGGAATTGTACTTCAACCCAGAACAAAAAATGTGCTTTGACGGACACTAAATATCTTGCCCAGCAACAACAGTACAGCGGTGGGTAACGAGAGATTTAGAGGGAATTAAATTTGAGGCCTAGTATTTAGGCGCTGGGTCACCGGTATGGATTTAGTGACAGAATTAGACTTGGAAATACACAGTAGCGGGTGTGTGTGAAGTTATTCTGAATGACCCTATGTGCACCTTCAATATTATATACCCTTTTGGGATAGATTTCAAATAGCTCTGATATAGCAGAAACCACTAAATTATGAAATTGCTAAATTGGGAATTGTACTTCAACCCAGAACAAAAAATGTGCTTTGACGGACACTAAATATCTTGCCCAGCAACAACAGTACAGCGGTGGGTAACGAGAGATTTAGAGGGAATTAAATTTGAGGCCTAGTATTTAGGCGCTGGGTCACCGGTATGGATTTAGTGACAGAATTAGACTTGGAAATACACAGTAGCGGGTGTGTGTGAAGTTATTCTGAATGACCCTATGTGCACCTTCAATATTATATACCCTTTTTGGGATAGATTTCAAATAGCTCTGATATAGCAGGAACCACTAAATTATGAAATTGCTAAATTGGGAATTGTACTTCAACCCAGAACAAAAAATGTGCTTTGACGGACACTAAATAATCTTGCCCAGCTACAACAGTACAGCGGTGGGTAACGAGAGATTTAGAGGGATTAAATTTGAGGCCTAGTATTTAGGCGCTGGGTGACAGGTATGGGATTTAGTGACAGAATTAGACTTGGAAATACACAGTAGCGGGTGTGTGTGAAGTTATTCTGAATGACCCTATGTGCACCTTCAATATTATATACCCTTTTAGGGATAGATTTCAAATAGCTCTGATATAGCAGAAACCACTAAATTATGAAATTGCTAAATTGGGAATTGTACTTCAACCCAGAACAAAAAATGTGCTTTGACGGACACTAAATATCTTGCCCAGCAACAACAGTACAGCGGTGGGTAACGAGAGATTTAGAGGGAATTAAATTTGAGGCCTAGTATTTAGGCGCTGGGTCACCGGTATGGATTTAGTGACAGAATTAGACTTGGAAATACACAGTAGCGGGTGTGTGTGAAGTTATTCTGAATGACCCTATGTGCACCTTCAATATTATATACCCTTTTTGGGATAGATTTCAAATAGCTCTGATATAGCAGGAACCACTAAATTATGAAATTGCTAAATTGGGAATTGTACTTCAACCCAGAACAAAAAATGTGCTTTGACGGGACACTAAATAACTTTCCCAGCTACAACAGGACAACGGTAACGAGAGATTTAGAGGGATTTAAATTTGAGGCCTAGTATTTAGGCGCTGGGTGACAGGTATGGGTTTAGTGACAGAATTAGACTTGGAAATACACAGTAGCGGGTGTGTGTGAAGTTATTCTGAATGACCCTATGTGCACCTTCAATATTATATACCCTTTTTGGGATAGATTTCAAATAGCTCTGATATAGCAGAAACCACTAAATTATGAAATTGCTAAATTGGGAATTGTACTTCAACCCAGAACAAAAAATGTGCTTTGACGGACACTAAATATCTTGCCCAGCAACAACAGTACACCGGTGGGTAACGAGAGATTTAGAGGGAATTAAATTTGAGGCCTAGTATTTAGGCGCTGGGTCACCGGTATGGATTTAGTGACAGAATTAGACTTGGAAATACACAGTAGCGGGTGTGTGTGAAGTTATTCTGAATGACCCTATGTGCACCTTCAATATTATATACCCTTTTTGGGATAGATTTCAAATAGCTCTGATATAGCAGGAACCACTAAATTATGAAATTGCTAAATTGGGAATTGTACTTCAACCCAGAACAAAAAATGTGCTTTGACGGGCACTAAATAACTTTCCCAGCTACAACAGGACAACGGTAACGAGAGATTTAGAGGGATTTAAATTTGAGGCCTAGTATTTAGGCGCTGGGTGACAGGTATGGGTTTAGTGACAGAATTAGACTTGGAAATACACAGTAGCGGGTGTGTGTGAAGTTATTCTGAATGACCCTATGTGCACCTTCAATATTATATACCCTTTTTGGGATAGATTTCAAATAGCTCTGATATAGCAGAAACCACTAAATTATGAAATTGCTAAATTGGGAATTGTACTTCAACCCAGAACAAAAAATGTGCTTTGACGGACACTAAATATCTTGCCCAGCAACAACAGTACAGCGGTGGGTAACGAGAGATTTAGAGGGAATTAAATTTGAGGCCTAGTATTTAGGCGCTGGGTCACCGGTATGGATTTAGTGACAGAATTAGACTTGGAAATACACAGTAGCGGGTGTGTGTGAAGTTACTCTGAATGACCCTATGTGCACCTTCAATATTATATACCCTTTTTGGGATAGATTTCAAATAGCTCTGATATAGCAGGAACCACTAAATTATGAAATTGCTAAATTGGGAATTGTATTTCAACCCAGAACAAGAAATGTGCTTGAACGGACACTAAATAACTCGCCCAGCTACAGCACTAGGGACAGATTTAGCTGGATATAAATTTGAGGCCTAGTATTTAGGCGCTGGGTGACCGGTATGGATTTAGTGACAGAATTAGACTGGGATATGGCCAAAAAATGAACAGACTATTGCTGGTTAAATGCACTTGGTGTGACAGCTTCACCCTGATGTAGGCTTTAGCCAAAAAACAACCACACCATTGAGGGTTAAATGCACTTGGTGACAGGCGCAGCTTGCCCCTGATTTTGTATATGGCCAAAAAATGAACAGACTATTGCTGGTTAAATGCACTTGGTGTGACAGCTTCACCCTGATGTAGGCTTTAGCCAAAAAACAACCACACCATTGAGGGTTAAATGCACTTGGTGACAGGCGCAGCTTGCCCCTGATTTTGTATATGGCCAAAAAATGAACAGACTATTGCTGGTTAAATGCACTTGGTGTGACAGCTTCACCCTGATGTAGGCTTTAGCCAAAAAACAACCACACCATTGAGGGTTAAATGCACTTGGTGACAGGCGCAGCTTGCCCCTGATTTTGTATATGGCCAAAAAATGAACAGACTATTGCTGGTTAAATGCACTTGGTGTCACAGCTTCACCCTGATGTAGGCTTTAGCCAAAAAACAACCACACCATTGAGGGTTAAATGCACTTGGTCGCAGCTTGTGCTGGCGCACCACAAGACACAAAATGGCCGCCGATCACCCCAGAAAAATGAGACTGACAAACGGTCTGTGCAGCCTAAAAACAGTGAGCAATTGAGGATCAGCAGCTCAATGATCCACAGCTGCAGATCGATCAGTTAATCAAGTCCTTTGGAGGAGTTAATCTGCCTAATCTCGCCCTACTGTCGCAGCCGCAACCTCTCCCTACGCTAATCAGAGCAGAGTGACGGGCGGCGCTATGTGACTCCAGCTTAAATAGAGGCTGGGTCACATGGTGCTCTGGCCAATCACAGCCATGCCAATAGTAGGCATGGCTGTGATGGCCTCTTGGGGCAAGTAGTATGACGCTTGTTGATTGGCTGCTTTGCAGCCTTTCAAAAAGCGCCAAGAAAGCGTCACAAAAGCGCGAAGAAAGCGACGAACACCGAACCCGAACCCGGACTTTTACGAAAATGTCCGGGTTCGGGTCCGTGTCACGGACACCCCAAAATTCGGTACGAACCCGAACTATACAGTTCGAGTTCGCTCATCCCTAAAGGGGAGTGAGCCTGCGTTTTTTTAACCATCTCCCCGTTCGAAAAGTCAATTCAATAAATGGACCCCAGATTGGGGACAGAAAATAACACTCGTATCGGGATTCAAACAAAGGGGAGGGAGCCAGCGTTTTTTTTAACCATCTCCCCATTCGAAAAATCAATTCAATTCACCTTTCGAGGACCCTTGGTGTTGTACATGGCTGGGTGGAGGAAGAATTCTTCAATGGCATCAATGGGACATGGCTAGCTTGGTATCTAACCTTGTGCAAATGGGGAGTTTGCGGTTGAGCAAATGGACTGTTTGCGGTGCATTAAAAGGGGAGTTTTGTCTGTCAATGTCTGTGAAGCGAGCGTAACCCTTACACTACCTGATCGATACAACATCATACCTGATCGTATACACACACTGGATGTTTTAAACCACGTTGTTCAAAAAAAAGATTGGATTGTTAGGTGATTTATGCACTTTATGGATTAAAACCCAACTCTGCGTCAACTATGTAATTTTCCATGGGAGTTTTGCCATGGATCGCCCTCCGGCATGCCACAGTCCAGGTAACATAGTAACATAGTACATAAGGCCAAAAAAATAAATTTGTCCATCCAGTTCGGCCTGTTATCCCGCAAGTTGATCCAGAGGAAGACCCCTCTCTAGTAGCTATAGCCTGTAATATTATTAAGCTCCAGAAATACGTCCATGGCCCTCTTGAATTCCTTTATTGTACTCACTATCACCACCTCCTCAGGCAAAGAGTTCTATATTCTCACTGCTCTTACCGTAAAGAATCCTTTTCTATGTTTGTGTACAAACCTTCTTTCCTCCAGACGCAGAGGATGTCCCCTCGTCACAGTCACAGTCCTGGGGATAAATAGCTGATGGGATAGATCTCTGTACTGACCCTTGATATATTTATACATATTAATTAGATCTCCCCTCAGTCGTCTTTTTTCTAAAGTGAATAACCCTAATTTTGATAATCTTTCAGGGTACTGTAGTTGCCCCATTCCAGTTATTACTTTAGTTGCCCTCCTCTGGACCTTCTCCAGCTCTGCTATGTCTGCCTTGTTTACAGGAGCCCAGAACTGTACACAGTACTCCATGTGTGGTCTGACTAGCGATTTGTAAAGTGGTAGGACTATGTTCTTATCACGGGAATCTATGCCCCTTCTGATGCAACCCATTATCTTGTTGGCCTTGGCAGCAGCTGCCTGACACTGGTTTTTGCAGCTTAGTTTGCTGTTTATTAAAATTCCTAGATCCTTTTCCATGTCAGTGTTACCGAGTGTTTTACCATTTAGTATGTACGGTTGACTTGCATTTTTCCTTCCCATGTGCATAACTTTACATTTATCAGTGTTAAACCCCATCTGCCACTTATCTGCCCAAGCCTCCAGTCTATCCAGATCCCTCTGTAGTAGTATACTGTCCTCATCAGTGTAAATTACATTACACAGTTTAGTGTCATCTGCGCAAGCCTTCTACAAGATCATTAATAAATATATTGAAGAGAATAGGGCCCAATACTGACCCCTGAGGTACCCCACTAGTGACAGTGACCCAATCTGAGTGTGTACCATTAATAACCACCCTCTGTTTTCTATCACTGATCCAGTTACTTACCCACATACAGATGTTTTCTCCCAGTCCGAGCATTCTCATTTTATATACTAACCTTTTATGTGGTACAGTGTCAAATGCTTTGGAGAAGTCCAGATATACGACATCCATTGATTCGCCGCTGTCAAGTCTAGAACTTACCTCCTCATAGAAACTGATTAAATTAGTCTGACATGACCGATCCCTCACAAAGCCATGCTGATATGGCGTTATTTGCTTATTTCTGTTGAGATGCTCTAATATAGCATCTCTCAGAAAACCTTCAAACAGTTTACCCACAACAGATGTTAAACTTACCGGCCTATAGTTTCCAGGCTCTGTTTTTGGCCCCTTTTTGAATATTGGCACCACATATGCCATGCGCCAATCCTGTGGGACATTCCCTGTCAGTATAGAGTCTGCAAATATCAGAAATAAGGGTCTGGCTATGACATTACTTAATTCCTTTAGGATACGGGGGTGTATGTCATCCGGTCCTGGCGATTTGTCTATTTTAATCTTTTCAAGTCGCTGATGTACTTCTTCCTGGGTCAGACAGGACACTTTTAATGGGGAATTTATTTTTGCATTCTGCATGTCATCTGACAATTTATTTTCCTCAGTGAATACATTGGAGAAAAAAATATTTAACAGCTTTGCTTTCTCCTCATCGCTCTCTGCGACTTCCCCCTCATTACTCTTTAAAGGGCCGACACCTTCAGATTTATACTTTTTAACATTTATATAATTGAAGAACATTTTAGGGTTAGTTTTACTCTCTTTGGCAATTAATCTCTCGGTCTCTAGTTTGGCCGCTTTTATTTGTTTTTTACATGTTCTATTTTTTTCCTTATAGTTTTTCAGTACTTCCGTGCTCCCCTCCTGTTTCAGTGAATGATATGCTTTCTTTTTGTCATTTATTGCTTTCGTTACAGTTCTATTTATCCACATTGGTTTATTTTTATTCCTTAACCTTTTATTACCATACGGTATGTACCTCTCACAATGAGATTTTAGGATGTTTTTAAAGATATCCCATTTTGTGGCTGTATTTTTATTTTTGAGGACTTTGTCCCAGTTAGTTTGGCCTATGGCCTCTCTTAGTTGGCTAAATTTAGCTTTTTTGAAGTTTGGTATTTTTGTTCCTTCCTGTAGAAACGCTCTTTTGAATGATAATTGGAAGGTTATTACTTTGTGGTCACTATTTCCCAGGTGTCCCCCAACCTGCACGTCTGTTGTTCTGTCCGGCCTATTGGTTAATACTAAGTCCAGTATGGCCGTCCCTCTAGTCGGGTCTTGAACCAGTTGGGAGAGGTAATTGTCTTTGGTTATTGCCAAGAACCTGTTTCCTTTATGAGATATACAAGTTTCAGTTTCCCAGTCTATATCTGGGTAGTTGAAGTCCCCCATAATAACCACCTCATTATGATTTGCCGCCTCGTCTATCTCGTTTAGTAATAGATTTTCTGTGAACTCTGGTATATTAGGTGGTTTATACCAGGTGTTAGTCCCCTTGAAACAACTTTTCCATCACTACTGTGGCTAGAAAGAGTCCCTGTGGGTTTTAAAATTCGGCTGCCTATCGAAGTCTATGGCGGTTCGCCCGGTTCGCCCGTTTGCGAACATTTGAGGAAATTCACGTTCGCCATTCGCAAACTGAAAATTTTATGTTCGCGACATCTCTATACCTAGTAGGCCGGTTAAAAAAAAAAATTGTCATTTACATTTTCTGTTAAAATTAACACATTTTGGGTGTATAGTAACATAATAAATTTCAATAATTTTTCGGTTACATTCTTGAGTTGACATTATACAATTTTAGACGTGAATAAACACCTGCTATCCATAGGTGACAGGGAATAAAATGTAATAAATTATTCAGTAATTTATGTGCGCCACATCGTTTCATTCAATGCTTAAACTTTGAAAAGTTGTCACACTTTTATGCTTTAATAATTTCTCCCATATTTCAACTCTATAATTTTAAATTGGAAAAAATGAATCCTCCCTTGGATGTGGTATCTCTTTCTCAGGTCCTGAACGGCCGAACCCGTCGAACCCGAACATCCATGTGTCCACTCAACTCTACCCAAATGCACTATATAGAAAGTATATTATTGGTATATAACACCACGCTTCAATCAGTTTTTTTGGGGGGGCGACTGTTATATCACACCAGTTATAATTATTTTTTCCAATTGCGTTTGTCACTCTGTGTAGCTGCAGTATCGTTGCAGAACCGCTCACCACTGCTGCACAATACAAATCTACTATAATATGCTTTCTATGTTAGAAAGTATATAAGTGTATTACAACCCTCTGTACTGCACACCTATCAATAGTACACCTATGCCAGTCCTTAAAAGGACTTTTTGTGGACCTATTTGATAGCGTTTTTGTCCCTAACAGTCTGTCCCTGCTCCACACAGCAACCTTTCTCTACACTGACAAAAGACTGAATGTAAAATGGCGGCCAGATCGGGTCTATTTATAAGGTAGGGGTTATGTCCATGGGCTGAAATGTCTCAATTTGCTGTCCTGTACCACCTGATGGATGTGTCATGGGTCAAAGTTCTTCACAATGTAAAAGAATATGGGGGATGCGAATATCTCCTTATGTTCGCATGTTCGGCAAATCACAAATGCGCAAAGTTCGCCGTGAACCGACAACCGGGCGAACCGCAAGGCCATCCCTAATCCTTAATATACAGAAACAATTCAATAATACACTATATTCCACATGGGGATTAAATAACTCATTACTACAAATAGCTTCAATTTATAAAGATACCATCAAGGCTTTGAAAGAATACTTTACTCTCAATGACTTAGTTTCAGATACCACGCTTTGGAATGCCCATAAATCATACATTAGGGGTCATTTTTTAAAACACGCAGTTTCCCCCCAAAAAAAATTTAGGCAAGAAATTACTAATTCTCTACTGTCAATTATTCAAAAATTTGAAAAATTATATAAAGATACCCTTAATCCAAGTATAGGAGACAAACTAAAAACACTTAGACACCACTTATACCTACACTTTCATAATAGATAACTCCAATTGAGGAAAATTAGATCAGACCATTATTGGCAAGGCAACAAAGCTTCCAGACTAGTAGCTAATAGAATACAAAAGAGAAGCCAAAACTAAAATTCCCTTTCTATATGGCAAAAACAAAAAAAATGATAATTAATCCTAAATTAATATCAGAAGAATTTGCTCAATATTACTCTGAACTATATCATTTAGAAACTGTTCAAGATATTAACCATCCAAATTCAGCCCTAATCAATAAATGTCTCGATGAAATCTCCCTACTCTCTATTTCTTCTCAGCAATGCAAAAAATATATAATAAAATATCGACTCTAGAAGTTCTTAAGGTTATTCACACATTGAAATCCAACAAGTCACCTGGCCCAGATGGCCTCTCCAATGAATATTATAGAACTGTCTCTTCTATATTAGACCCTTATCTAACTGGGAATTCGTCTTCAAATTTTCAGGATTGGTTGCTTTCCGATAGAACGTCAGATAAAGGCTACCAGATACAAAAAAATGCCATAGAAGACCCTCTTCTACAAATTATCAACCTATGGAACTTAGACCTAAACAAAACTTTATCTAACACACAATGGTTGGAAGCCTATACAGCAACTTCCAAACTATCGAGTAGTGTTGAGCGCGAATATTCAAATAACAATTTTTTATCGCAAATATCGTCACTTCGAGAATTTGCGAATATTTAGAATATAGTGATATATATTTGAAAAAACTAATATTCATCTTTATTTTTTTATCTGAACCCATTACCTGCCGTCTTCTTGCTTGTGGGCCAATGTGAGAAGGCTGCAGTCTCTTAGTCTGTAGTGATTTAGAATATTCTTCATTATTTAAAGTTTTTTCTCCTATGCGAAAAATCGGCAATGTAATATGCATGTAAATCTAATAAGTGCAGGTTATAGTCAACTTTCCTATAGGGTTGGCTTACTAGAATTCACTAATATGTCATAATCGAATATAGTGTGATATTATTCTTTAAAATGAATATTCGTTTTTTATCTTATGTGAAAATTTTGCAATGTAATATGCGCATTAATCAAGTAAGTGCCGGTTATAAGCAACTTTCCTATTGGCTTGGCTTGCTAGAATTCCAGAATATTTAGAATATAGCGCTATATTCGTAATAACGAATATTCTTTTTTTTATGTACGTGAGGTGACTCCTTATCCCTCCCTTCTCCTAGCTTGAATAGCCAATGAGAAGGCTTTGACACAGCTTGCAATATCCCTAGCAACGAATCGGAAACTAGCCTACCCCATCACTATATAAATGAAGACAATCCTCAGCAGCCATTTTGTGGAGTTTGATGTGAGAGAGAGGAGCTGTTTTGTGATTGTGTGCTTGCATGGTCTAAAATAATTTGAATTCAAATCTAAATAATCTTGCTAGTTAGTGTTAGGTAGTAGGTAATAGTATAGTTGAATAGCTGATAGGGTCTAGTGCAGGGTGTAGATTACAGAGATAGTTTAGTTAGCTGAAATATCTAATACATATAGTTAGTGTTAGGGCATAGTGTAGCAGATAGGGTGTAGTGCAGGGCTTAGTGTAGGTCATAGAGTTAGGTAGCTGTACTATATAATACAGATAGTGCTTGATATTGTAGGTTAGGGATTTAGGCTAGAGGAATAGTGTAGCTTAGCTGATAGGGTCCAGTACAGGGTGTAGTGAAGGTTATAGAGTTAGTTAGCTTAAATATATATATTAGTGAGAGTTAAGGAATAGTTTAGCTGATATTTTTCAGGGCAGGGTGTACTGTAGGTTAGATAGGGATATAGGATAGTGTAGGGTATAGCTGTTTGTGCAATGAGCCGGACCGTGGTTACACGGACGCCAAATTATGCAGTGGGTCAGGATATAGGTATAATAGTCTATTGTTTTGTTTGGGACACCAATTGCAGCGTGTGCAGGGTACTAACACAGGGCCCTTTAAGGTGTTGTAACTCACGTACCAGGCTAGGAATGCCAGAGTGGTGCAATGTCTCTGTGTGGTAATGGCAATAGTGTCAACGGTGTCTCCTACCTGGGTACGGCTGGATCACTTGCAATAAAATGAGTATGTTGCTAGTAGGAGCAATTGAAGGATTTGCAGCAATAATTGAAATCCAGAACTTTGGTAAAGTTCAAACTGGTCTTTACTTGTTGCAGCATTAATCCACATGAGATACAGCAATAGTCTTGGGTCCCAGCAGGTATTGGCAATGTATGGCAGGAATCTATCTTCTGCTCTATCATGTGCCTGGAGCTCTTTGCAGGATAAGTTGTCTGCTTGTGGCTCTGTAATGTGGCAGGAATTTATATCTTCTGCGCTTACTATCTTCTGCTATCTTGAGGACTGACTAGCTGATGAGGAATTGGACTTCTCTTGGTCTCTGGACGGTACTCACAGTTGGCTTCACAGGGTATGCTTCTTCCTGGAATACTGGAGGTGGCTTCTTGCTTCTACCAGCTGACGCTGAAAGGCTCAGGCTGGGGATGATGATCAATTGTCTCAGCCGAGACAAGATACTGGCTTTGGATCCCTATCTCTGGGAGCTCCTACAAGCACAGCCTTCCCCTAGCCGTGGTGGCAGGCACACTAACTCAACTTCCTTCCCTCTCCATGAGGCAGGATGTGGGCATCCACTCTGCTCACAGAAGGGGGAGCTAAACTGGAATGAACTATTCCAGTTCAGAAACACTAAGCTGTAACTAAGTCTCTGCTAACACATTGCTGCCATCTGCTGGTGAACACGAAAATTACAGCAATATATATTTTACAAGGCTTTAAATGCACATAGGTGAGAATATCATGTGAAATTACACAGGATGACAATGTTAATACACCTAAGAGATTTTAGCGGGGTAGAAGAGTTTTGTAACATAACTCTGGGATGTTACATTTGTTTCGTGCATCTGTGAAAAAAAAGTCTTAGTCTTAGTGTTGTAGTGTACGTCCAGTTCGTGTATTGACTGTGATTTTTTTTTTTTTAGGTTTTTTGCTAGTTAGAAAAAAGTCATTTAGTCTCATTGTTTTAGTATTTAGTGTCTGCGTCTTTTGTGTAAAAAAAAAAGTTTTATAGTCTTTGTGTGCGGTTTGTGTAGCGTTTTCGTCATCTGTTAGTGAAAAAAAAACAAAAAAAAAAAGTATTTTAGTCTGTATTTACGATTTTAGTTAGTCTTTTAATTATTATTTTTTTGTCTTTTAGTTAGTGTCTGTGTCTCTTTAGAGTGTGTATAATTTGTTTTTTAAGTTTAACAGTTTTTTTTATATATATTTAATTTAATCTTTTCCCCATTGTCCCCACCCAAATAAAGATTGGCCAAATTCACTTTTTAATATATATTTTTTTTTTTTGGGGGGGGGGGTATATATATCAGCAGCATAAGTGGCCGTGCAGGCAGCCGTGGTCATGGTCGTGGTAGGGGTACTAGGGGAGTTGGTTCTGGTGCTGGACCACTGCCAGCACGGAGCCACTCCTCTAGCGAAGGACAGAGGATTTTTTGGGGCGTGGCAGTCTCCCCATTAGTTAAAAAAAATGCTGAGGCAGTGGTGGTTCTCGTGGCACATTCCAGTGCCACGGAGTTCTCTGTCCCAGCTCCCAGCAGCAGCAGCAGCAATACGCCTTCTACAGGACCAACCCTAGCCCCCAAGAATCCTCCCTACTCTTATATGACGACAGCGACACTGAGAGGGATGTTTTGTTGGAGGCAATGCAGGAGGCTTAATTGGAGTTTAGGCCTCCTGATGGGCAGGACCTTTTGGAAGGGATGGAGTAGTAGGAGGAGGGGGTAACACCTGTCAATACCCTACTCACATCCCTTCAAAAAGGTGCGGGTGATGTAAGCCACACAACCCCTGCACCTAGTCAGACCCAGACAACAGAGCCCCTCAGTCTACCACTGGTTTGCCCTGGGTCTGACATTATACGGGAGGAAGAGGAGGGTGATACAGAATGGGTGCCACCTCCTTTGTCAAGTGACTGCAGCACCGATGAAGGTAGTAACCTGCGGCAAATGGTGCGCCAGGTCAACAGGGAGCCCAGTGTCAGGGGCTCCACTAGTAATGGCAGCAGGAGTAGGCGGGAGTGGGAACAGATGCAGGGTGGTGGTAGCAGCGCCACCAGCAGTGTGCAGTGGACAGCAGCAGCCACCCCAAACCCCTTCCACCGATTCATTCCTACTTTCCTGCTCCCTCTACTAGAGGTACTGGTACTGGCAGCCATACCTCTGCCTCCACTGCACATACTCCTCTATATCCTCCTCCTCTGCCGTCCGGTGCCAGCCATCAGTTGCCGATGCCTTTGAACTCTACGCCCCCGGGGACCGACATGTGCGTTCACTCAATGGGCTCCTGGCAAGGGTTATTGCGCAACATCTGCTGCCCTTCAATCTTGTGGAGAGCAATCCATTCAGGCCGATGTTGGAGCAGGCCCAACCCAGATGGCGTGTCCCCAGCCACCATTTCTTTGCCAGGACCAGCGTCCCTGCCCTACACTAACACATTGTACAGAATGTATCCCTGTCACTGGATCACACTGTCAACGACAGGGTGCATCTGACAATGGATGCTTGGACCAGCAGACATTGGCAGGGACGATACATAAGTTTTACTGTCCATTGGGTGTCCCTCCAAAGCGCCGGGGAGGGATCAGCGGCATCTAACTTTGTGGTGCCGCTCTGGGTGTCCAGGGAAGAACTGCTGCTCTCCCCCCACAAGCTACTGTCTCCACGGCTTCTGAGCCCCCCAGCAAGAGTCCCCGTAGCTACGCAAGTGTGGGGCATGTCCGCTGCCAGGCCATGCTCTAGCTTGTGAGCTTAAGGGAACAGAGACACACTGGGCCTGATGTTCTGGCCGCACTACAGGCTCAGGTCCAGAAGTGGCTGACACCCCGCAGGCTAGAGGCAGGTATGGTTGTCTGTGAAAATGGCAGAAACCTACTCGCCACCCTCCATGCTGGTAGTCTCACACAGGTGCCCTGCATGGCACATGTCCTCAACCTTGTAGTACAGAAGTTCCTCCGCACATACCAAGGGTTGAGTGACATTATGCCAAGGGTACAGAGGATTGCCAGACACTTCCCACGCTCCGCCACCGCATCCCTGTCTAAACTGCAGCGGGACAACAGCCTGCCTCCTCACAGGCTGATTGTGGACAGCCTGATGCAGTGGAACTCCACCCCCCACATGCTGGAGAGATTGTGGGAGCAGCGACTGGCGGTGAGGGAATACCTGCAGATATAGGCACTCGAGGGCCATCACACCCACTCCTCTGCATCAATAATGTGGAGTGGGGGCAGATACAGCAGGTCTACCACGTGTTGGCCCCATTTGGGCAGGCAACAAAAATGGTCAGCGGGGAGCATGTCAGCCTCAATTAGGTGTTCCCCATAGTGTGCCTGCTGGACAGAACACAGGATCACCTGCTTATGTTAGGGAGAGTGCCTTGGTTGAGCAAGAAGAGGCAACAATGCTCCACCAGGACCAGGCCCAAGACGAGGAGGAGGAAGAATTTTTCAACATCCAGGAGTCTGGGCCTGGTCAGGAGGGAGAGACGGTGCTGGGGTAACCGTTAATCCGGGGGTGGGGCAGCAACAGCAGCAGCAGGAGGACCAAGAAGTCATGGTCCTAGGCAGTCATGAATAGTCACAGCGGGCTGTCCTCTTCTCCATGGCTGCCCATATTCTGCGATGCCTCAGGAGGGACCCCCGGATCATGAAAATTAAGGAGATGGATGATAATTGGTTGGCCACCCTTTTAGACCCTCGCTGCAAGGGGAAACTGGAGCAGTTCATCACAGCCAGCCGGAGACAGGGCCGGATGGATCAACTGCGGGCCTGTCTGATCAATTGGCTGAAGCAGGCAAACCCTCGGCCTCGCACTGCTGTTCTTCCCACCCATCTCACCCAGCAGGTGGCTGGCCCCAGCAGCACCAGCCGAGCAGGTGACCTTATGGGTTAGATGAGGTTGTTCTACCAGTCTGCGCGACCCAGTAGCAGCAGCAGCAGTAGTCACCACCAGTGGCTGGCCCGCATGGTGGCAGACTACATGGGGTCCGTTGATGCTTTTAACAGCATGAACACCGATGACCCCATGGAGTACTGGGTTGCCAGGCTGGACACCTGCTGTGAGCTCGCTCAGTATGTGCTGAAGTTACTATCTTGACCCCCCCTCCAGCGTACTCTCTGAGCGGACATTCAATGCGGCAGGTGGGGTGGTCACCGACAATCGGACCCGTCTGTCCACTGTCTCCGTGGACAGACTGACATTCATCAAAATGAGTGAGTCCTGGATCGGCAGTGACTTCTTGGCCCCCGCTGTTGGTTCAGGCCATTAAAGGGTCCCTTGTAGGGATGAGCGAACTCGAACTGTATAGTTCGGGTTCGTACCGAATTTTGGGGTGTCCGTGACACGGACCCGAACCCGGACATTTTCGTAAAAGTTCGGGTTCGGTGTTCGTCGCTTTCTTCGCGCTTTTGTGACGCTTTCTTGGCGCTTTTTGAAAGGCTGCAAAGCAGCCAATCAACAAGCGTCATACTACTTGCCCCAAGAGGCCATCACAGCCATGCCTACTATTGGCATGGCTGTGATTGGCCAGAGCACCATGTGACCCAGCCTCTATTTAAGCTGGAGTCACATAGCGCCGCCCGTCACTCTGCTCTGATTAGCGTAGGGAGAGGTTGCGGCTGCGACAGTAGGGCGAGATTAGGCAGATTAACTCCTCCAAAGGACTTGATTAACTGATCGATCTGCAGCTGTGGATCATTGAGCTGCTGATCCTCAATTGCTCACTGTTTTTAGGCTGCACAGACCGTTTGTCAGTCTCATTTTTCTGGGGTGATCGGCGGCCATTTTGTGTCTTGTGGTGCGCCAGCACAAGCTGCGACCAAGTGCATTTAACCCTCAATGGTGTGGTTGTTTTTTGGCTAAAGCCTACATCAGGGTGAAGCTGTCACACCAAGTGCATTTAACCAGCAATAGTCTGTTCATTTTTTGGCCATATCCCAGTCTAATTCTGTCACTAAATCCATACCGGTCACCCAGCGCCTAAATACTAGGCCTCAAATTTATATCCAGCTAAATCTGTCCCTAGTGCTGTAGCTGGGCGAGTTATTTAGTGTCCGTTCAAGCACATTTCTTGTTCTGGGTTGAAATACAATTCCCAATTTAGCAATTTCATAATTTAGTGGTTCCTGCTATATCAGAGCTATTTGAAATCTATCCCAAAAAGGGTATATAATATTGAAGGTGCACATTGGGTCATTCAGAATAACTTCACACACACCCGCTACTGTGTATTTCCAAGTCTAATTCTGTCACTAAACCCATACCTGTCACCCAGCGCCTAAATACTAGGCCTCAAATTTAAATCCCTCTAAATCTCTCGTTACCCACCGCTGTACTGTTGTTGCTGGGCAAGATATTTAGTGTCCGTCAAAGCACATTTTTTGTTCTGGGTTGAAGTACAATTCCCAATTTAGCAATTTCATAATTTAGTGGTTTCTGCTATATCAGAGCTATTTGAAATCTATCCCTAAAAGGGTATATAATATTGAAGGTGCACATAGGGTCATTCAGAATAACTTCACACACACGCTTCTGTGCATTTCCAAGTCTAATTCTGTCACTAAATCCATACCGGTGACCCAGCGCCTAAATACTAGGCCTCAAATTTAAATCCCTCTAAATCTCTCGTTACCCACCACTGTACTGTTGTTGCTGGGCAAGATATTTAGTGTCCGTCAAAGCACATTTTTTGTTCTGGGTTGAAGTACAATTCCCAATTTAGCAATTTCATAATTTAGTGGTTTCTGCTATATCAGAGCTATTTGAAATCTATCCCTAAAAGGGTATATAATATTGAAGGTGCACATAGGGTCATTCAGAATAACTTCACACACACGCTTCTGTGCATTTCCAAGTCTAATTCTGTCACTAAATCCATACCGGTGACCCAGCGCCTAAATACTAGGCCTCAAATTTAAATCCCTCTAAATCTCTCGTTACCCACCGCTGTACTGTTGTTGCTGGGCAAGATATTTAGTGTCCGTCAAAGCACATTTTTTGTTCTGGGTTGAAGTACAATTCCCAATTTAGCAATTTCATAATTTAGTGGTTTCTGCTATATCAGAGCTATTTGAAATCTATCCCTAAAAGGGTATATAATATTGAAGGTGCACATAGGGTCATTCAGAATAACTTCACACACACGCTTCTGTGCATTTCCAAGTCTAATTCTGTCACTAAATCCATACCGGTGACCCAGCGCCTAAATACTAGGCCTCAAATTTAAATCCCTCTAAATCTCTCGTTACCCACCGCTGTACTGTTGTTGCTGGGCAAGATATTTAGTGTCCGTCAAAGCACATTTTTTGTTCTGGGTTGAAGTACAATTCCCAATTTAGCAATTTCATAATTTAGTGGTTCCTGCTATATCAGAGCTATTTGAAATCTATCCCAAAAAGGGTATATAATATTGAAGGTGCACATTGGGTCATTCAGAATAACTTCACACACACCCGCTACTGTGTATTTCCAAGTCTAATTCTGTCACTAAACCCATACCTGTCACCCAGCGCCTAAATACTAGGCCTCAAATTTAAATCCCTCTAAATCTCTCGTTACCCACCGCTGTACTGTTGTTGCTGGGCAAGATATTTAGTGTCCGTCAAAGCACATTTTTTGTTCTGGGTTGAAGTACAATTCCCAATTTAGCAATTTCATAATTTAGTGGTTTCTGCTATATCAGAGCTATTTGAAATCTATCCCTAAAAGGGTATATAATATTGAAGGTGCACATAGGGTCATTCAGAATAACTTCACACACACGCTTCTGTGCATTTCCAAGTCTAATTCTGTCACTAAATCCATACCGGTGACCCAGCGCCTAAATACTAGGCCTCAAATTTAAATCCCTCTAAATCTCTCGTTACCCACCACTGTACTGTTGTTGCTGGGCAAGATATTTAGTGTCCGTCAAAGCACATTTTTTGTTCTGGGTTGAAGTACAATTCCCAATTTAGCAATTTCATAATTTAGTGGTTTCTGCTATATCAGAGCTATTTGAAATCTATCCCTAAAAGGGTATATAATATTGAAGGTGCACATAGGGTCATTCAGAATAACTTCACACACACGCTTCTGTGCATTTCCAAGTCTAATTCTGTCACTAAATCCATACCGGTGACCCAGCGCCTAAATACTAGGCCTCAAATTTAAATCCCTCTAAATCTCTCGTTACCCACCACTGTACTGTTGTTGCTGGGCAAGATATTTAGTGTCCGTCAAAGCACATTTTTTGTTCTGGGTTGAAGTACAATTCCCAATTTAGCAATTTCATAATTTAGTGGTTCCTGCTATATCAGAGCTATTTGAAATCTATCCCAAAAAGGGTATATAATATTCAAGGTGCACATTGGGTCATTCAGAATAACTTCACACACACGCTTCTGTGCATTTCCAAGTCTAATTCTGTCACTAAATCCATACCGGTCACCCAGCGCCTAAATACTAGGCCTCAAATTTATATCCCGCTGAATTTGAATACAATACATTGGGCCAAATAATATATTTGTTGTTGTGGTGAACCATAACAATGAGAAAAACATCTAGTAAGGGACGCGGACGTGGACATGGTCGTGGTGGTGTTAGTGGACCCTCTGGTGCTGGGAGAGGACGTGGCCGTTCTGCCACATCCACACGTCCTAGTGTACCAACTACCTCAGGTCCCAGTAGCCGCCAGAATTTACAGCGATATATGGTGGGGCCCAATGCCGTTCTAAGGATGGTAAGGCCTGAGCAGGTACAGGCATTAGTCAATTGGGTGGCCGACAGTGGATCCAGCACGTTCACATTATCTCCCACCCAGTCTTCTGCAGAAAGCGCACAGATGGCGCCTGAAAACCAACCCCATCAGTCTGTCACATCACCCCCATGCATACCAGGGAAACTGTCTCAGCCTCAAGTTATGCAGCAGTCTCTTATGCTGTTTGAAGACTCCGCTGGCAGGGTTTCCCAAGGGCATCCACCTAGCCCTTCCCCAGCGGTGAAAGACATAGAATGCACTGACGCACAACCACTTATGTTTCCTGATGATGAGGACATGGGAATACCACCTCAGCATGTCTCTGATGATGACGAAACACAGGTGCCAACTGCTGCGTCTTTCTGCAGTGTGCAGACTGAACAGGAGGTCAGGGATCAAGACTGGGTGGAAGACGATGCAGGGGACGATGAGGTCCTAGACCCCACATGGAATGAAGGTCGTGCCACTGACTTTCACAGTTCGGAGGAAGAGGCAGTGGTGAGACCGAGCCAACAGCGTAGCAAAAGAGGGAGCAGTGGGCAAAAGCAGAACACCCGCCGCCAAGAGACTCCGCCTGCTACTGACCGCCGCCATCTGGGACCGAGCACCCCAAAGGCAGCTTCAAGGAGTTCCCTGGCATGGCACTTCTTCAAACAATGTGCTGACGACAAGACCCGAGTGGTTTGCACGCTGTGCCATCAGAGCCTGAAGCGAGGCATTAACGTTCTGAACCTGAGCACAACCTGCATGACCAGGCACCTGCATGCAAAGCATGAACTGCAGTGGAGTAAACACCTTAAAACCAAGGAAGTCACTCAGGCTCCCCCTGCTACCTCTTCTGCTGCTGCCGCCTCGGCCTATTCTGCTGCTGCCGCCTCGGCCTCTTCCTCCGCCTCTGGAGGAACGTTGGCACCTGCCGCCCAGCAAACAGGGGATGTACCACCAACACCACCACCACCACCTCCGTCACCAAGCGTCTCAACCATGTCACACGCCAGCGTTCAGCTCTCCATCTCACAAACATTTGATAGAAAGCGTAAATTCCCACCTAGCCACCCTCGATCCCTGGCCCTGAATGCCAGCATTTCTAAACTACTGGCCTATGAAATGCTGTCATTTAGGCTGGTGGACACAGACAGCTTCAAACAGCTCATGTCGCTTGCTGTCCCACAGTATGTTGTTCCCAGCCGGCACTACTTCTCCAAGAGAGCCGTGCCTTCCCTGCACAACCAAGTATCCGATAAAATCAAGTGTGCACTGCGCAACGCCATCTGTAGCAAGGTCCACCTAACCACAGATACGTGGACCAGTAAGCACGGCCAGGGACGCTATATCTCCCTAACTGCACACTGGGTAAATGTAGTGGCAGCTGGGCCCCAGGCGGAGAGCTGTTTGGCGCACGTCCTGCCGCCGCCAAGGATCGCAGGGCAACATTCTTTGCCTCCTGTTGCCACCTCCTCCTTCTCGGCTTCCTCCTCCTCTTCTTCCACCTGCTCATCCAGTCAGCCACACACCTTCACCACCAACTTCAGCACAGCCCGGGGTAAACGTCAGCAGGCCATTCTGAAACTCATATGTTTGGGGGACAGGCCCCACACCGCACAGGAGTTGTGGCGGGGTATTGAACAACAGACCGACGAGTGGTTGCTGCCGGTGAGCCTCAAGCCCGGCCTGGTGGTGTGTGATAATGGGCGAAATCTCGTTGCAGCTCTGGGACTAGCCAATTTGACGCACATCCCTTGCTTGGCGCATGTGCTGAATTTGGTGGTGCAGAAGTTCATTCACAACTACCCCGACATGTCAGAGCTGCTGCATAAAGTGCGGGCCGTCTGTTCGCGCTTCCGGCGTTCACATCCTGCCGCTGCTCGCCTGTCTGCGCTACAGCATAACTTCGGCCTTCCCGCTCACCGCCTCATATGCGACGTGCCCACCAGGTGGAACTCCACCTTGCACATGCTGGACAGACTGTGCGAGCAGCAGCAGGCCATAGTGGAGTTTCAGCTGCAGCACGCACGGGTCAGTCGCACTACAGAACAGCACCACTTCACCACCAATGACTGGGCCTCCATGCGAGACCTGTGTGCCCTGTTGCGCTGTTTCGAGTACTCCACCAACATGGCCAGTGGCGATGACACCGTTATCAGCGTTACAATACCACTTCTATGTCTCCTTGAGAAAACACTTAGGGCGATGATGGAACAGGAGGTGGCCCAGGAGGAGGAGGAGGAGGATGAGGAAGAGGGGTCATTTTTAGCACTTTCAGGCCAGTCTCTTCGAAGTGACTCAGAGGGAGGTTTTTTGCAACAGCAGAGGCCAGGTACAAATGTGGCCAGCCAGGGCCCACTACTGGAGGACGAGGAGGACGAGGATGAGGAGGAGGTGGAGGAGGATGAGGATGAAGCATGGTCACAGCGGGGTGGCACCCAACGCAGCTCGGGTCCATCACTGGTGCGTGGCTGGGGGGAAAGGCAGGACGATGACGATACGCCTCCCACAGAGGACAGCTTGTCCTTACCCCTGGGCAGCCTGGCACACATGAGCGACTACATGCTGCAGTGCCTGCGCAACGACAGCAGAGTTGCCCACATTTTAACCTGTGCGGACTACTGGGTTGCCACCCTGCTGGATCCACGCTACAAAGACAATGTGCCCACCTTACTTCCTGCACTGGAGCGTGATAGGAAGATGCGCGAGTACAAGCGCACGTTGGTAGACGCGCTACTGAGAGCATTCCCAAATGTCACAGGGGAACAAGTGGAAGCCCAAGGCCAAGGCAGAGGAGGAGCAAGAGGTCGCCAAGGCAGCTGTGTCACGGCCAGCTCCTCTGAGGGCAGGGTTAGCATGGCAGAGATGTGGAAAACTTTTGTCAACACGCCACAGCTAACTGCACCACCACCTGATACGCAACGTGTTAGCAGGAGGCAACATTTCACTAACATGGTGGAACAGTACGTGTGCACACCCCTCCACGTACTGACTGATGGTTCGGCCCCATTCAACTTCTGGGTCTCTAAATTGTCCACGTGGCCAGAGCTAGCCTTTTATGCCTTGGAGGTGCTGGCCTGCCCGGCAGCCAGCGTTTTGTCTGAACGTGTATTCAGCACGGCAGGGGGCGTCATTACAGACAAACGCAGCCGCCTGTCTACAGCCAATGTGGACAAGCTGACGTTCATAAAAATGAACCAGGCATGGATCCCACAGGACCTGTCCGTCCCTTGTCCAGATTAGACATTAACTACCTCCCCATAACCATATATTATTGGACTCCAGGGCACTTCCTCATTCAATCCTATTTTTATTTTCATTTTACCATTATATTGCGATGCTACCCAAAGTTGAATGAACCTCTCCTCTGCCTGTGTGCTAGGCCTAAATATATGCCAATGGACTGTTGCAGTGGTGGCTGACATGAAGCCTGATTCTCTGCTATGACATGCAGACTAATTCTCTGCTGACATGAAGCCAGATTGTCTGTTACGGGACCTCTCTCCTCTGCCTGGGTGCTGGGCCTAAATTTATGACAATGGACTGTTGCAGTGGTGGCTGACGTGAAGCCTGATTCTCTGCTATGACATGCAGACTGATTCTCTGCTGACATGAAGCCAGATCGTCTGTTACGGGACCTCTCTGCTCTGCCTGTGTGCTAGGCCTAAATATATGCCAATGGACTGTTGCAGTGGTGGGTGACGTGAAGCCTCATTCTCTGCTATGACATGCAGACTGATTCTCTGCTGACATGAAGCCAGATTGTCTGTTACGGGACCTCTCTGCTCTGCCTGTGTGCTAGGCCTAAATATATGCCAATGGACTGTTGCAGTGGTGGGTGACGTGAAGCCTCATTCTCTGCTATGACATGCAGACTGATTCTCTGCTGTCATGAAGCCAGATTGTCTGTTACGGGACCTCTCTGCTCTGCCTGTGTGCTAGGCCTAAATATATGCCAATGGACTGTTGCAGTGGTGGGTGACGTGAAGCCTCATTCTCTGCTATGACATGCAGACTGATTCTCTGCTGTCATGAAGCCAGATTGTCTGTTACGGGACCTCTCTGCTCTGCCTGTGTGCTAGGCCTAAATATATGCCAATGGACTGTTGCAGTGGTGGGTGACGTGAAGCCTCATTCTCTGCTATGACATGCAGACTAATTCTCTGCTGACATGAAGACAGATTCTCTGTTACGGGACCTCTCTCCTCTGCCTGTGTGTGTGCTGGGCCTAAATATATGCCAATGGACTGTTGCAGTGGTGGCTGACGTGAAGCCTCATTCTCTGCTATGACATGCAGACTGATTCTCTGCTGACATGAAGCCAGATTCTCTGTTACGGGACCTCTCTCCTCTGCCTGTGTGTGTGCTGGGCCTAAATATATGCCAATGGACTGTTGCAGTGGTGGCTGACGTGAAGCCTCATTCTCTGCTATGACATGCAGACTGATTCTCTGCTGACATGAAGCCAGATTCTCTGTTACGGGACCTCTCTCCTCTGCCTGTGTGCTAGGCCTAAATATATGCCAATGGACTGTTGCAGTGGTGGCTGACGTGAAGCCTCATTCTCTGCTATGACATGCAGACTAATTCTCTGCTGACATGAAGACAGATTCTCTGTTACGGGACCTCTCTCCTCTGCCTGGGTGCCGGGGCCTAAATATCTGAGAATGGACTGTTCCAGTGGTGGGTGACGGGAAGCCAGATTCTCTGCTATGGAACCTCTCTCCAATTGATTTTGGTTAATTTTTATTTATTTAATTTTTATTTTAATTAATTTCCCTATCCACATTTGTTTGCAGGGGATTTACCTACATGTTGCTGCCTTTTGCAGCCCTCTAGCCCTTTCCTGGGCTGTTTTACAGCCGTTTTAGTGCCGAAAAGTTCGGGTCCCCATTGACTTCAATGGGGTTCGGGTTCGGGACGAAGTTCGGATCGGGTTCGGATCCCGAACCCGAACATTTCCGGGATGTTCGGCCGAACTTCTCGAACCCGAACATCCAGGTGTTCGCTCAACTCTAGTCCCTTGTCCATCCCTCTCCTTGTCTCTCCCTCCTAAACTCCATTGGTTTTTTTTAAATTTTTTAACATTATTTATTGATCTTTTGAATTATTTTTTTATTTTACATTTTCAATTATGAATTTCTTTCTTTATGTATATGATTAATGATTTATTTATTTGATCCTGAATTATTAAATGTATTTATTGATGCATATAATTATTTTTGAGGTTTTATTTAATGATGAAATTTTAAATATATTTATATTATAATGTTTTTATATATTTTTATATGTATTTAAATCATGTATTTATACATTAATTGATTGATTTAGGTTTGAATATTTTAATATATGTATTTATTTATATATTTATAATTTAGTAAATTATTCTAATCATGTATTTTGTTAATATATTAATTTAATGAAATTAAAACATTTTAATATATTAGATTTTATCTTTATTTGTTTTTATATTTACTGATGAATTTGAGGAATCATGTATATGTAGATTAATTTCATAATTTATTGAATGGTTGTTTTTTTTCTATATTGATTATTTTCTAAATATCAGGTTTTTAGTAGTGATGAGCAAGAATGCCAGCCAATAAACGTTCAGGTAAGTACTGTAATCACTGTAATGCCAATAGCCATGATGGATGCTGGCATTACAGTGATTGGCCGGCTGGAATGCTTCATCGGGTGCTATATAGAAACCGATGACATGTGCTAGGATCAGTGATAGTCAGGGAGAGCAGAGCGTAGGAAGGGAAAGGCAGTGTAGGGAGCAAAATTCAGTTATTATTCTAAGAAAGCTTTTCAAAGACCCACAAGTCCTTTTAAGGACTACTGTGTGCAGGGCCATCTTTAATATTTATTGGACCCTGGGCAAAAATTAACTTGGGCCCCCTGGATCCCGCCTTCCCACACCTTAGCAGGCAATCACGCCCTCCACCACAAAATCCACACATCTGGTAGAGTTCAGTGAATGACTGTAAATACTTCCAGTTCTGAAGACTCCAGCGGCTCAGGATCAGTACTGTGGGCAGCTGGGCTCAGGCTGGAAGTGGGCACCACTCTGCAGGAAGGAGACCAGGGCTCGGCTCATCCTAGTGTTACAGTGCACCCCAGTACCCCACAGTATGCAGTATAGCACCCTAAAGTATACAGCACCCCACAGTATGCAGTATAGCACCCTATAGTATACAGCACCACACAGTATGCAGTATAGCACCCCACACTATACAGTACCCCACAGTATATACAGTCATGTGAAAAAATTAGGACACCCTTTGAAAGCATGTGGTTTTTTGTAACATTTTTAATAAAAGGTTATTTCATCTCCGTTTCAACAATACAGAGAGATTAAAGTAATCCAACTAAACAAAGAAAACTGAAGAAAAGTCTTTTCAAGATCTTCTGTAAATGTCATTCTACAAAAATGCCTATTCTAACTGAGGAAAAAGATAGGACACCCTTGCCCCTAATAGCGAGTGTTACCTCCTTTGGCTGAAATAACTGCAGTGAGACGGTTCTTGTAGCCATCTACCAGTCTTCGACATCGGTCTGAGGAAATTTTACCCCACTCCTCAATGCAGAACTTTTTCAGCTGTGAGATGTTTGAGGGGTTTCTTGCACGTACAGCCCTTTTCAAGTCACCCCACAGCATCTCAATGGGATTCAAATCTGGACTTTGACTTGGCCATTCCAGGACTCTCCATTTCTTCTTTTTCAGCCAATCTTTGGTTGATTTACTAGTATGTTTTGGGTCATTGTCATGTTGCATGGTCCAGTTCCGCTTCAGCTTTAATTTTCTAACTGATGGTCTCACATGTTCTTCAAGCACCTTCTGATACACAGTAGAATTCATCGTGGATTCTATGATGGTGAGCTGACCAGGTCCTGCTGCAGCAAAGCAGCCCCAAACCATGACACTTCCACCTCCATGCTTCACAGTTGGTATGAGGTTCTTTTCTTGGAATGCTGTGTTTGGTTTACGCCAAACATGTCCTCTGCTGTTGTGTCCAAATAATTCAATTTTGGACTCATCTGTCCAAAGAACATTATTCCAGAAGTCCTGGTCTTTGTCAACTTTATCTCTGGCAAATGTCAGTCTGGCCTCGATGTTTCTCTTGGAAAGCAAAGGTTTCCTCCTTGCACACCTCCCATGCAAGTTAAACTTGTACAGTCTCTTTCTGATTGTAGAGGCATGTACTTCTACATCAACAGTAGCCAGAGCCTGCTGTAGTTCTCGAGATGACACTTTAGGGTTTTTGGAGACCTCTTTTAGCATCTTGCGGTCTGCTCTTGGGGTGAACTTGCTGGGGCGACCAGTCCTGGGCATGTTGGCAGTTGTTTTGAAAGCCCTCCACTTGTAGACTATCTTCCGGACAGTGGAATGGCTGATTTCAAAATCTTTTGAGATCTTTTTAAATCCCTTCCCAGACTCATAGGCTGCTACAATCTTTTTTCTGAAGTCCTCTGACAGCTCTTTTGCTCTCACCATGGTGCTCACTCTCACTTCAACAGTCAGGAGCACACCAAACTAAATGTCTGAGGTTTAAATAGGGCAAGCCTCATTCAACATGCAGAGTAACGATCTACTAATTATGTGCACCTGGTGTGATATACCTGTGTGAGATCTGAGCCAATTTAAGAGGGAATACATGTGAGGGTGTCCTATCTTTTTCCTCAGTTAGAATAGGCATTTTTGTAGAATGACATTTACAGAAGATCTTGAAAAGACTTTTCTTCAGTTTTCTTTGTTTAGTTGGATTACTTTAATCTCTCTGTATTGTTGAAACGGAGATGGAATAACCTTTTATTAAAAATGTTACAAAAAACCACATGCTTTCAAAGGGTGTCCTAATTTTTTCACATGACTGTAGTAGATCAGTACAGCACCCCACAGTATACAACACCTCACAGTATACAACACCTCACTGTATACAGCACCCCAAACTATATACAATACAGCCCCCCACACTATACAGTACAGCAGTATAGCACTCCACACTATACCGCACCCACAGTATACAGTACAGCAGTATAGCACTCCACAATATACAGCCCCCCACACTATACAAGTCCCCCCACACTATACAGGCCCCCCCCCCACACTATACAGCCCCCACAGTATCTTCGGACCGAATTTTGAGTTGTCCGTGACACGGACCCGAACATTTTCGTAAAAGTCCGGGTTCGGGTTCGGTGTTCGTCGCTTTCTTGGCGCTTTTTGAAAGGCTGCAAAGCAGCCAATCATCAAGCGTCATACTACTTGCCCCAAGAGGCCGTCACAGCCATGCCTACTATTGGCTAGGCTGTGATTGGCTAGTGCAGCATGTGACCCAGCCTCTATTTAAGCTGGAGTCACGTAGCGCCGCGCCTCACTCTGCTCTGATCAGTGTAACGAGAGGTTGCAGCTGCGACTGTTAGGGCATGATTAAGCATTGATTAACTCCTCAAAAACACTTAATTCAGTGATCGATCTACAGGCTGTGGATGATTGAACTGCTGCTATTCAATTGATCACTGTTTTTAGGCTGCCCAGAGCGTTTTTCAGTCACTTTTATCTGGGGTGATTGGCGGCCATTTTGTGTCTTGTGGTGCGCCAGCACAAGCTGCCACCAAGTCCATTTAACCATCAATAGTGTGGTTATTTTTTTTGCTATATCCTACATCAGGGGCAAGCTGCCACCAAGTCTATTTAACCATCAATAGTGTGGTTATTTTTTTGCTATATCCTACATCAGGGGCAAGCTGCCACCAAGTCCATTTAACCATCAATAGTGTGGTTATTTTTTTGCTATATCCTACATCAGGGGCTTGGCTGTGCTTGCTATTTTATTGAGGGGTGAAATACAATTGCCAAAATAGCAGTACCCTAAATCTGGTGTTTCAGCCAATTGTAATACAGTCTGCTGTCTGGCAAAGGATATATTTTTGTTCTGGGTTGAAATACAATTCCCAACTTAGCAATTCCCTAAATCAGTGGTTTCTGCTGTATCAGGCCTACTTTAAATCTATCCATAAAAGGGTATATTAGATTGAAGGTGCAGACAGGGTCATTCTCAATAACTTCACACACACGCTACCGTGCATTTCCGAGTCTAATTCTGTCCGTAAACATATACCTGTCACCCAGCGCCTAAATAATAGGCCTCAAATTTATAGTCAGCTAAATCGGTTGTTACTGCTGTGCCTGTATTAGTGTAATACGGTACCTAAATAGATAGCCAAATAGTGTTAGGTGTCTGTAAAAAAAAAAGGCCTGAATTTGAATTCAATACATTGGGCCAAATAATATTTTTCTTATTGTGGTGAACGGTAACAATGAGGAAAACATCTAGTAAGGGACGCGGACATGGTCGTGGTGGTGTTAGTGGACCCTCTGGTGCTGGGAGAGGACATGGCCGTTCTGCCACAGCCACACGTCCTAGTGTACCAACTACCTCAGATCCCAGTAGCAGCCAGAATTTACAGCAATATTTGGTGGGGCCCAATGCCGTTCTAAGGAAGGCCTGAGCAGATACAGGCATTAGTCAATTGGGTGGCCGACAGAAGATCCAGCACGTTCACATTATCTCCCACCCAGTCTTCTGCAGAAAGCGCACAGATGGCGCCTGAAAACCAAGCCCATCAGTCTGTCACATCACCCCCATGCATAGCAGGGAAACTGTCTGAGCCTCAAGTTAGGCAGCAGTCTCTTATGCTGTTTGAAGACTCTGCTGGCAGGGTTTCCCAAGGGCATCCACCTAGCCCTTCCCCAGCGGTGGAAGACATAGAATGCACTGAGGTAAACCACTTATGTTTCCTGATGATGAGGACATGGGAATACCACCTCAGCACGTCTCTGATGATGACGAAACACAGGTGCCAACTGCTGCGTCTTTCTGCAGTGTGCAGACTGAACAGGAGGTCAGGGAGGAAGACTGGGTGGAAGATGAGGCAGGGGACGATGAGGTCCTAGACCCTACATGGAATGAAGGTTGTGCCACTGACTTTCACAGTTCGGAGGAAGAGGCAGTGTTGAGACCGAGCCAACAGCGTAGCAAAAGAGGGAGCAGTGGGCAAAAGCAGAACACCCGCCGCCAAGAGACTCCGTCTGCTACTGACCGCCGCCATCTGGGACTGAGCACCCCAAAGGCAGCTGCAAGGAGTTCACTGGCATGGCACTTCTTCAAACAATGTGCTGACGACAAGACCCGAGTGGTTTGCACGCTGAGCCATCAGAGCCTGAAACGAGGCATTAATGTTCTGAACCTTAGCACAACCTGCATGACCAGGCACCTGCATGCAAAGCATTAACTGCAGTGGAGTAAGCAACATAAAAACAAGGAAATCACTCAGGCTCCCCCTGCTACCTCTTCTGCTGCCGCCTCGGCCTCTTCTGCTGCTGCTGCCTTGGCCTCTTCTGCTGCTGCCGCCTCGGCTTCTTCCTCCGCCTCTGGAGCAACGTTGGCACCTGCCGCGCAGCAAACAGGGGATGTACCACCAACACCACCACCTCCGTCACCAAGCATCTCAACCATGTCACACGCCAGCGTTCAGCTCTCCATCTCACAAACATTTGAGAGAAAGTGTAAATTCCCACCTAGCCACCCTCGATCCCTGGCCCTGAATGCTAGCATTTCTAAACTACTGGCCTATGAAATGCTGTCATTTAGGCTGGTGGACACAGACAGTTTCAAACAGCTCATGTAGCTTGCTGTCCCACAGTATGTTGTTCCCAGCCGCCACTACTTCTCCAAGAGAGCCGTGCCTTCCCTGCATAACCAAGTATCCGATAAAATCAAGTGTGCACTGCGCAAAGCCATCTGTGGCAAGGTCCACCTAACCACAGATACTTGGACCAGTAAGCACAGCCAGGGACGCTATATCTCCCTAACTGCACACTGCGTAAATGTAGTGACGGCTGGGCCCCAGGCAGAGAGCTGTTTGACGCACGTCCTTCCACCGCCAAGGATCGCAGGGCAACATTCTTTGCCTCCTGTTGCCTCCTCCTCCTACTCGGCTTCCTCCTCCTCTTCTTCCACCTGCTCATCCAGTCAGCCACACACCTTCACCACCAACTTCAGCACAGCCCGGGGTAAACGTCAGCAGGCCATTCTGAAACTCATATGTTTGGGGGACAGGCCCCACACCGCACAGGAGTTGTGGCGGGGTATAGAACAACAGACCGACGAGTGGTTGCTGGCGGTGAGCCTCAAGCCCGGCCTGGTGGTGTGCGATAATGGGCGAAATCTCGTTGCAGCTCTGGGACTAGCGGGTTTGACGCACATCCCTTGCCTGGCGCATGTGCTGATTTTGGTGGTGCAGAAGTTCATTCACAACTACCCCGACATGTCAGAGCTGCTGCATAAAGTGCGGGCCGACTGTTCGGGCTTCCGGCGTTCACATCCTGCAGCTGCTCGCCTGTCTGCGCTACAGCGTAACTTCGGCCTTCCCGCTCACCACCTCATATGTGACGTGCCCACCAGGTGGAACTCCACCTTGCACATGCTGGACAGACTGTGCGAGCAGCAGCAGGCAATAGTGGAGTTTCAGCTGCAGCACTCACGGGTCAGTCGCACTGCGGAACAGCACCACTTCACCGCCAATGACTGCGTCTCCATGCGAGACCTGTGTGCCCTTTTGCGCTGTTTCGAGTATTCCACCAACATGGCCAATGGCGATGTCGCCGTTATCAGCATTACAATACCACTTTTATGTCTCCTTGAGAAAACACTTAGGGCGATGATGGAAGAGGAGGTGGCCCAGGAGGAGGAGGAGGAGGAGGAAGAGGGGTAATTTTTAGCACTTTCACGCCAGTCTCTTCGAAGTGACTCAGAGGGAGGTTTTTTGCAACAGCAGAGGCCAAGTACAAATGTGGCCAGCCAGGGCCCACTATTGGAGGACGAGGAGGACGAGGATGAGGAGGAGGTGGAGGAGGATGAGGATAAAGCATGTTCACAGCGGGGTGGCTCCCAACGCAGCTCGGGCCCATCACTGGTGTGTGGCTGGGGGGAAACGCAGGACGATGACAATACGCCTCCCACAGAGGACAGCTTGTCCTTACCTCTGGGCTGCCTGGCACACATGAGTCACTACATGCTGCAGTGCCTGCGTAATGACAGCAGAGTTGCCCACATTTTAACGTGTGCGGACTACTTGGTTGCCACCCTGCTGGATATACGGTACAAAGACAATGTGCCCACCTTACTTCCTGCACTGGAGCGTGATAGGAAGATGCGCGAGTACAAGCGCACGTTGGTAGACGCACTACTGGGAGCATTCCCAATTGTCACAGGGGAACAAGTAGAAGCCCAAGGCGAAGGCAGAGGAGGAGCAAGAGGTCGCCAACGCAGCTGTGTCACGGCCAGCTCCTCTGAGGGCAGGGTTAGCATGGCAGAGATATGGAAAAGTTTTGTCAACACGCCACAGCTAACTGCACCACCACCTGATACGGAACGTGTTAGCAGGAGGCAACATTTCACTAATGTGGTGGAACAGTACGTGTGCACACCCCTCCACCCACTGACTGATGGTTCGGCCCCATTCAACTTCTGGGTCTCCAAATTGTCCACGTGGCCAGAGCTAGCCTTTTATGCCTTGGAGGTGCTGGCCTGCCCCACGGCCAGCGTTTTGTTTGAGCGTGTATTTAGCACGGCAGGGGGCGTCATTACAGACAAACGCAGCCACCTGTCTACAGCCAATGTGGACAAGTTGACGTTCATAAAAATGAACCAGGCATGGATCCCACAGGACCTGTCCATCCCTTGTGCAGATTAGACATTTATAAGTACCTCCCCTTAACCATATATTATTGTACTCCAGGGCACTTCCTCATTCAATCCTATTTTTATTTACAATTTACCATTATATTGCGGGGCAACCCAAAGTTGAATGAACCTCTCCTTTGTCTGGGTGCCGGGGCCTAAATATATGACAATGGACTGTTCCAGTGGTGGGTGACGTGAAGCCTGATTCTCTGCTATGACATGAAGAACGATTCTCTGCTGACATGAAGCCTTAATCTCTGTTATGGGACCTCTCTCCTCTGTCTGGGTGCCGGGGCCTAAATATATGACAATGGACTGTTCCAGTGTTGGGTGACGTGAAGCATGATTCTCTGCTATGACATGAAGACTGATTCTCTGCTGACATGAAGCCTGAATCTCTGTTATGGGACCTCTCTCCTCTGTCTGGGTACCGGAGCCTAAATATCTGACAATGGACTGTTCCAGTGGTGGGTGACGTGAAGCCTGATTCTCTGCTATGACATGAAGACTGATTCTCTGCTGACATGAAGCCTGAATCTCTGTTATGGGACCTCTCTCCTCTTCGGGTCGGGTTCGGATCCCGAACCCGAACATTTCCGAAAAGTTTGGCTGAACTTCTCGAACCCGAACATCCAGGTGTTCGCTCAACTCTATCCTTAATCAGTGGTGTTCTGTAAACAATATTGTACTGCATCAGAAAAAAGTGTCTGTTTTGCAAATTCCAATAATCTGGGCCTTATATAGTGTTCATATTCTGTGGTGTTCTGTAACCAATACTGTACTACATCAGAAAACAGTGTCTGTATTGCAGATTCCGATCATCTGGGCCTAATATAGTGTCCATAATCTGTGGTGTATGTGGTGTATGCGCCTACCATGGTGATCGCGGGTGACTGGGAATCATTTATCGATTTTGGAGAGGGAGCCTGATAAATGGCTACGGCTACTACTTGAAAGCAAGGCAGCATGTGTTGCGGGCCTGCTGGTGAGCTGACCCTGTAAAACATTATATGCGAAGGCCTGCAGTTGAGCTGACCCTCTAAAACATTAGGGGCGAGGGCCTGCTGGTGAGCTCATGTTCTAAAACATTATATGTGAGGGCCTGCAGGTGATCTGACCCTGTAAAACATTATATGTGAAGGCCTGCTATTGAGCTTACGCTTTAAAACATTAGGTGTTCGGCAGTATGGCACTTTTTTTAGGAAAGTGCAGACGACAAAAGAGTGGTAGTTTGCAACCTGTGCCATACCAAAATGAGCCGGGGCTTGAAAACACTAGCAACCTCACCACCACCAGCATGATCCGCCACATGTTATCCAAGCACCCTAATAAGTGGGCTGAACGCCTGGGCCCACAATCTGGGTCTGCAGGTTACACCACTGCCTCCTCTTCTCCTGTGTTATGCACTGCTGGCCTATCCCCTGTCGAAGGCACAGGCCCGGATACCCCTCGCCCTGCACCTGGACCTTCACATGAACCATCAGCAACAACATCCACTTCCCTGTCCCAGCGCAGTGTCCAAATGTCCATAACACAGTCATTTGAACAAAAGCGCAAATACCCATTCACCCACCCACAGGCCATAGAACTAAATGCGCCACTTTTGAAATTAATGGCCCTTGAACTGTTGCCATTTAGGCTTGTGAACACTGAGGCCTTCGGCAGCCTGATGTCGGCGGCCGTCCCCCTGTATGCAGTCCCCAGCCACCACTATTTTTCACAGTGTGCCGTGCCTGCCTTACACCAGCATGTGTCCCAAAACATCACCTGTGCCCTGACCAACACAGTTACTGGGAAGGTCCACTTAACAACGGACACATGGACAAGTGCTAGTGGCCAGGGATGCTACATTTCCCTGACCGCACACTGGGTGAATATTGTGGAGGCCAGGAGTGAGTCATACCCTGGGATGGTACAGGTGCTACCCATGCCCAGGATTGCGGGCCCTGTGTCCATCAGGGTCTACGCCAGCAGCTATTTTACTGGCCCCAACCCCTACTTTTCCTCCTCCGGCGCCTCCCCCTCCACTTTCACCTCTAGCAGCGGTCAGCCATCAGTCGCTAGCTGGAAGCAGTGTAGCACTGCTGTGGGTAAGCGTAAACAGACCAAGCTGAAGCTGATCTGCTTAGTCGACAAACAGCACACTGCCGCAGAGCTATGAGGGACCAGACCGAGCTGTGGCTATCGTCACTCAACCTACAACCAGGCATGGTCGTGTATGACAATGGCCGTAACTTGGTGGCGGCTTTGGAGCTCGGCAACCTGACACACATCCCATGCCTAGCCCATGTCTTAAACTTAGTGGCTCAATGGTTTATCAAAACCTACCCCAATTTGCCAGAGCTACTAGTTAAGGCGCGCCGCGTGTGTGCCCATTTCCGCAAGTCATCCACAGCTTCAGCTGGTCTGTCAATGCTGCAGCAGCGCTTGCGGCTTCCAGCTTACCGACTATTGTGCGATGTGAGCACGAGCTAGAACTGTACGTTCCACAATGTTGGCCAGGCTTTGTGAGCAGCAGAGGGCAGTTGTGGAATTCCAGCTGCAACATGGTCGTCGCCTTTCGAGTCAACTGCCACTATTCACAAGTGAGGAGTGGGCCTTGATGTCAGACCTCTGTGAGGATTTAAAAAACTTTGATGAATCCACACAGATGGTTAGTAGCGATAGCGCTATTATCAGCATAACCATCCCACTGCTGTGTCTACTCAAACGATCACTGCTCACAATTAAGGACAACACTCTGAATGTGTCAGATGGGGGAGGACATTACACAGGGTGATAGCCAGCCCACCCTCAGTTCGTCTTCTCAGCGCGAATTAGACCTTGAAGAGGAGGAGGAGATGGAGAGTCATTCTGATGTCGACATTGACGGCTTGCCTGTTGGTACAAGTTGCCCATGTGGCCTTTTTTATGTGGGATTAACGACACGAGAAATGAAAAGAAAAGTACAGGAAAATGTGTTGAGTATACAAGCAGCAAAAGAGGAACAGGATGTCTCCAACCCAGGCATTTCAAGCAGCACCATAACAGCGATGGTCGTCTATTGCAGGTGAGAGGGATTGATAGAGTTCACTTAATTGGAAGCACCTTCTGAAACAACGGGAAGCACGTTGGATGGTTATACTGAACACGGTGACTCCACATGGACTGAATGAAGGGTTGAGCTTTGCTCCATACTTGTAAAAACCGGATACTTCATTTCTGCTCTCGGTTGTGACTATGTGACTATTGGTACCTTGGTACTCTCTGGTTTTAATTTAATTTTAATAGTTTTTAAGTTGTGTTCTGAGAATACTCAGCCACTAACGTTATTCTATGGCTTCCTCCCTTTAGAACACTGAGGTGTTGCTGATATCATTGGCCTCTGGATAGATTGGGGACATCGCTAGATGCATCACAACGTGCATAAATACTTTCCTCTATTGTATAGACGTACTGTATGGGACTATGCAAGTAAATTTGATAATGCACTTATTTTAATACTATGCAATGAATCATATTATGGTTATACCTGGACCTATTATAGTTTATGTATGAAATGTATTATCAATCATGCATTAATTAATAATTTGGGGATGTATGGATATATATATATATATATATATATATATATACATATGTAGTTTTATCATATATGAACTAAATTGTGTTATTTTATTATCAATTTTGTAAATTTGACGATGCACCTTATTTAGCTTTACGCAACTAATCACAGTATGACACATTTAGGCATGTGTTATATTATAACGTAGTCTTCTGTATGTCACTTTATATTTTTTTATGCATTATGATTAGAGTTGAGCGAACACCTGGATGTTCGGGTTCGAACTTTTCGGCACTAAAACGGCTGTAAAACAGCCCAGGAAAGGGCTAGAGGGCTGCAAAAGGCAGCAACATGTAGGTAAATCCCCTGCAAACAAATGTGGATAGGGAAATGAATTAAAATAAAAATTAAATAAATAAAAATTAACCAAAATCAATTGGAGAGAGGTCCCATAGCAGAGAATCTGGCTTCCCGTCACCCACCACTGGAACAGTCCATTCTCAGATATTTAGGCCCAGGCACCCAGGCAGAGGAGAGAGGTCCCATAACAGAGAATCTGGCTTCATGTCAGCAGAAAATCAGTCTTCATATCATAGCAGAGAATCAGGCTTCACGTCACCCACCACTGCAACAGTCCATTTTCATAAATTTAGGCCCAGCACCCAGGCAGAGGAGAGAGGTCCCGTAACAGAGGATCTGGCTTCATGTCAGCAGAGAATCAGTCTGCATGTCATAGCAGAGAATCAGGCTTCACGTCAGCCACCACTGCAACAGTCCATTGTCATAAATTTAGGCCCAGCACCCAGGCAGAGGAGAGAGGTCCCGTAACAGACAATCTGGCTTCATGTCAGCAGAGAATTAGTCTGCATGTCATAGCAGAGAATCAGGCTTCACGTCAGCCACCAATGCAACAGTCCATTGTAAGATATTTAGGCCCAGCACCCAGGCAGAGGAGAGAGGTCCCGTAACAGAGAATCTGGCTTCATGTCAGCAGAGAATCAGTCTGCATGTCATAGCAGAGAATCAGTCTTCATGTCATAGCAGAGAATCAGGCTTCACGTCACCCACCACTGTAAGAGTCCATTTTCATAAATTTAGGCCCAGCACCGGGCAGAGGAGAGAGGTCCCGTAACAGACAATCTGGCTTCATGTCAGCAGAGAATCAGTCTTCATGTCATAGCAGAGAATCAGGCTTCACGTCACCCACCACTGTAAGAGTCCATTTTCATAAATTTAGGCCCAGCACCCAGGCAGAGGAGAGAGGTCCCGTAACAGACAATCTGGCTTCATGTCAGCAGAGAATCAGTCGTCATGTCATAGCAGAGAATCAGGCTTCACGTCACCCACCACTGCAGCAGTCCATTTTCATAAATTTAGGCCCAGCACCCAGGCAGAGGAGAGAGGTCCCATAACAGACAATCTGGCTTCATGTCAGCAGAGAATTAGTCTGCATGTCATAGCAGAGAATCAGGCTTCACGTCAGCCACCAATGCAACAGTCCATTGTCAGATATTTAGGCCCAGCACCCAGGCAGAGGAGAGAGGTCCCGTAACAGAGGATCTGGCTTCATGTCAGCAGAGAATCAGTCTGCATGTCATAGCAGAGAATCAGGCTTCACGTCAGCCACCACTGCAACAGTCCATTGTCATAAATTTAGGCCCAGCACCCAGGCAGAGGAGAGAGGTCCCGTAACAGACAATCTGGCTTCATGTCAGCAGAGAATTAGTCTGCATGTCATAGCAGAGAATCAGGCTTCACGTCAGCCACCAATGCAACAGTCCATTGTAAGATATTTAGGCCCAGCACCCAGGCAGAGGAGAGAGGTCCCGTAACAGAGAATCTGGCTTCATGTCAGCAGAGAATCAGTCTGCATGTCATAGCAGAGAATCAGTCTTCATGTCATAGCAGAGAATCAGGCTTCACGTCACCCACCACTGTAAGAGTCCATTTTCATAAATTTAGGCCCAGCACCGGGCAGAGGAGAGAGGTCCCGTAACAGACAATCTGGCTTCATGTCAGCAGAGAATCAGTCTTCATGTCATAGCAGAGAATCAGGCTTCACGTCACCCACCACTGTAAGAGTCCATTTTCATAAATTTAGGCCCAGCACCCAGGCAGAGGAGAGAGGTCCCGTAACAGACAATCTGGCTTCATGTCAGCAGAGAATCAGTCGTCATGTCATAGCAGAGAATCAGGCTTCACGTCACCCACCACTGCAGCAGTCCATTTTCATAAATTTAGGCCCAGCACCCAGGCAGAGGAGAGAGGTCCCATAACAGACAATCTGGCTTCATGTCAGCAGAGAATTAGTCTGCATGTCATAGCAGAGAATCAGGCTTCACGTCAGCCACCAATGCAACAGTCCATTGTCAGATATTTAGGCCCAGCACCCAGGCAGAGGAGAGAGGTCCCGTAACAGAGGATCTGGCTTCATGTCAGCAGAGAATCAGTCTTCATATCATAGCAGAGAATCAGGCTTCACGTCACCCACCACTGCAACAGTCCATTTTCATAAATTTAGGCCCAGCACCCAGGCAGAGGAGAGAGGTCCCGTAACAGACAATCTGGCTTCATGTCAGCAGAGAATCAGTCTTCATGTCATAGCAGAGAATCAGGCTTCACGTCACCCACCACTGTAAGAGTCCATTTTCATAAATTTAGGCCAAGCACCCAGGCAGAGGAGAGAGGTCACGTAACAGACAATCTGGCTTCATGTCAGCAGAGAATCAGTCTTCATGTCATAGCAAAGAATCAGGCTTCACGTCATAGCAGAGAATCAGGCTTCACGTCACCCACCACTGTAAGAGTCAATTTTCATAAATTTAGGCCCAGCACCCAGGCAGAGGAGAGAGGCCCGTAACAGACAATCTGGCTTCATGTCAGCAGAGAATCAGTCTTCATGTCATAGCAGAGAATCAGGCTTCACGTCACCCACCACTGCAACAGTCCATTTTCATAAATTTAGGCCCAGCACCCAGGCAGAGGAGAGAGGTCCCGCAACAGACAATCTGGCTTCATGTCAGCAGAGAATCCGTCTTCATGTCATAGCAGAGAATCAGTCTTCATGTCATAGCAGAGAATCAGGCTTCACGTCACCCACCACTGTAAGAGTCCATTTTCATAAATTTAGGCCCAGCACGCAGGCAGAGGAGAGAGGTCCCGTAACAGACAATCTGGCTTCATGTCAGCAGAGAATCAGTCTTCATATCATAGCAGAGACTCAGGCTTCACGTCACCTACCACTGTAAGAGTCCATTTTCATAAATTTAGGCCCAGCACCCAGGCAGAGGAGAGAGGTTCCGTAACAGACAATCTGGCTTCATGTCAGCAGAGAATTAGTCTGCATGTCATAGTAGAGAATGAGGCTTCACGTCAGCCACCACTGCAACAGTCCATTGGCATATATTTAGGCCCAGCACCCAGGCAGAGGAGAGAGGTCCCGTAACAGACAATCTGGCTTCATGTCAGCAGAGAATCAGTCTTCATATCATAGCAGAGAATCAGGCTTCACGTCAGCCACCAATGCAACAGTCCATTGTCAGATATTTAGGCCCAGCACCCAGGCAGAGGAGAGAGGTCCCGTAACAGAGGATCTGGCTTCATGTCAGCAGAGAATCAGTATTCATATCATAGCAGAGAATCAGGCTTCACGTCACCCACCACTGCAACAGTCCATTTTCATAAATTTAGGCCCAGCACCCAGGCAGAGGAGAGAGGTCCCGTAACAGACAATCTGGCTTCATGTCAGCAGAGAATCAGTCTTCATGTCATAGCAGAGAATCAGTCTTCATGTCATAGCAGAGAATCAGGCTTCACGTCACCCACCACTGTAAGAGTCCATTTTCATAAATTTAGGCCCAGCACCCAGGCAGAGGAGAGAGGTCCCGTAACAGACAATCTGGCTTCATGTCAGCAGAGAATCAGTCTTCATATCATAGCAGAGAATCAGGCTTCACGTCACCCACCACTGTAAGAGTCCATTTTCATAAATTTAGGCCCAGCACCCAGGCAGAGGAGAGAGGTTCCGTAACAGACAATCTGGCTTCATGTCAGCAGAGAATTAGTCTGCATGTCATAGTAGAGAATGAAGCTTCACGTCAGCCACCACTGCAACAGTCCATTGGCATATATTTAGGCCCAGCACCCAGGCAGAGGAGAGAGGTCCCGTAACAGAGGATCTGGCTTCATGTCAGCAGAGAATCAGTCTGCATGTCATAGCAGAAAATCAGGCTTCACGTCAGCCACCACTGCAACAGTCCATTGTCAAATATTTAGGCCCAGCACCCAGGCAGAGGAGAGAGGTCCCGTAACAGAGGGTCTGGCTTCATGTCAGCAGAGAATCAGTCTGCATGTCATAGCAGAGAATCAGGCTTCACGTCACCCAACATTGGAACAGTCCATTGGCATATATTTAGGCCCTGGCACCCAGACAGAGGAGAGGTTCATTCAATTTTGGGTAGCCTCGCAATATAATGGTAAAATGAAAATAAAAATAGGATTGAATGAGGAAGTGCCCTGGAGTCCAATAATATATGGTTAAGGGGAGGTAGTTAATGTCTAATCTGGACAAGGGACGGACAGGACCTGTGGGATCCATGCCTGGTTCATTTTTATGAACGTCAGCTTGTCCACATTGGCTGTAGACAGGCGGCTGCGTTTGTCTGTAATGACGCCCCCTGGCGTGCTGAATACACGTTCAGACAAAACGCTGGCCGCCGTGCAGGCCAGCACCTCCAAGGCATAAAAGGCTAGCTCTGGCCACGTGGACAATTTGGAGACCCAGAAGTTGAATGGGGCCGAAACATCAGTCAGTACATGGAGGGGTGTGCACACGTACTGTTCCACCATGTTAGTGAAATGTTGCCTCCTGCTAACACGTTGCGTATCAGGTGGTGGTGCAGTTAGCTGTGGCGTGTTGACAAAAGTTTTCCACATCTCTGCCATGCTAACCCTGCCCTCAGAGGAGCTGGCCGTGACACAGCTGCCTTGGTGACCTCTTGCTCCTCCTCTGCCTTGGCCTTGGGCTTCCACTTGTTCCCCTGTGACATTTGGGAATGCTCTCAGTAGCGCGTCTACCAACGTGCGCTTGTACTCGCGCATCTTCCTATCACGCTCCAGTGCAGGAAGTAAGGTGGGCACATTGTTTTTGTAGCGTGGATCCAGCAGGGTGGCAACCCAGTAGTCCGCACAGGTTAAAATGTGGGCAACTCTGCTGTCGTTGCGCAGGCACTGCAGCATGTAGTCGCTAATGTGTGCCAGGCTGCCCAGGGGTAAGGACAAGCTGTCCTCTGTGGGAGGCGTATCGTCATCGTCCTGCCTTTCCCCCCAGCCACGCACCAGTGATGGACCCGAGCTGCGTTGGGTGCCACCCCACTGTGACCATGCTTCATCCTCATCCTCCTCCACATCCTCCTCATCCTTGTCCTCCTCGTCCTCCAGTAGTAGGCCCTGGCTGGCCACATTTGTACCTGGCCTCTGCTGTTGCCAAAAACCTCCCTCTGAGTCACTTCGAAGAGACTGGCCTGAAAGTGCTAAAAATGACCCCTCTTCCTCCTCCTCCTCCTCCTCCTGGGCCACCTCCTCTTCCATCATCGCCCTAAGTGTTTTCTCAAGGAGACATAGAAGTGGTATTGTAACGCTGATAACGGCGTCATCGCCACTGGCCATGTTGGTGGAGTACTCGAAACAGCGCAACAGGGCACACAGGTCTCGCATGGAGGCCCAGTCATTGGTGGTGAAGTGGTGCTGTTCTGTAGTGCGACTGACCCGTGCGTGCTGCAGCTGAAACTCCACTATGGCCTGCTGCTGCTCGCACAGTCTGTCCAGCATGTGCAAGGTGGAGTTCCACCTGGTGGGCACGTCGCATATGAGGCGGTGAGCGGGAAGGCCGAAGTTACGCTGTAGCGCAGACAGGCGAGCAGCAGCAGGATGTGAACGCCGGAAGCGCGAACAGACGGCCCGCACTTTATACAGCAGCTCTGACATGTCGGGGTAGTTGTGAATGAACTTCTGCACCACCAAATTCAGCACATGCGCCAAGCAAGGGTTGTGCGTCAAATTGGCTAGTCCCAGAGCTGCAACGAGATTTCGCCCATTATCACACACCACCAGGCCGGGCTTGAGGCTCACCGGCAGCAACCACTCGTCGGTCTGTTGTTCTATACCCCGCCACAACTCCTGTGCGGTGTGGGGCCTGTCCCCCAAACATATGAGTTTCAGAATGGCCTGCTGACGTTTACCCCGGGCTGTGCTGAAGTTGGTGGTGAAGGTGTGTGGCTGACTGGATGAGCAGGTGGAAGAAGAGGAGGAGGAAGCCGAGAAGGAGGAGGTGGCAACAGGAGGCAAAGAATGTTGCCCTGCGATCCTTGGCGGCGGAAGGACGTGCGCCAAACAGCTCTCTGCCTGGGGCCCAGCTGCCACTACATTTACCCAGTGTGCAGTTAGGGAGATATAGCGTCCCTGGCCGTGCTTACTGGTCCACGTATCTGTGGTTAGGTGGACCTTGCTACAGATGGCGTTGCGCAGTGCACACTTGATTTTATTGGATACTTGGTTGTGCAGGGAAGGCACGGCTCTCTTGGAGAAGTAGTGGCGGCTGGGAACAACATACTGTGGGACAGCAAGCGACATGAGCTGTTTGAAGCTGTCTGTGTCCACCAGCCTAAATGACAGCATTTCATAGGCCAGTAGTTTAGAAATGCTGGCATTCAGGGCCAGGGATCGAGGGTGGCTAGGTGGGAATTTACGCTTTCTCTCAAATGTTTGTGAGATGGACAGCTGAACGCTGCCGTGTGACATGGTTGAGACGTTTGGTGACGGAGGTGGTGGTGGTGTTGGTGGTACATCCCCTGTTTGCTGGGCGGCAGGTGCCAACGTTCCTCCAGAGGCGGAGGAAGAGGCCGAGGCGGCAGCAGCAGAAGAGGCCGAGGCGGCAGCAACAGAAGAGGTAGCAGGGGGAGCCTGAGTGACTTCCTTGGTTTTAAGGTGTTTACTCCACTGCAGTTCATGGTTTGCATGCAGGTGCCTGGTCATGCAGGTTGTGCTCCGGTTCAGAACGTTAATGCCTCGCTTCAGGCTCTGATGGCACAGCGTGCAAACCACTCGGGTCTTGTCGTCAGCACATTGTTTGAAGAAGTGCCATGCCAGGGAACTCCTTGAAGCTGCCTTTGAGGTGCTCGGTCCCAGATGGCTGCGGTCAGTAGCAGGCGGAGTCTCTTGGCGGCGGGTGTTCTGCTTTTGCCCACTGCTCCCTCTTTTGCTACGCTGTTGGCTCGGTCTCACCACTGCCTCTTCCTCCGAACTGTGAAAGTCAGTGGCACAACCTTCATTCCATGTGGGGTCTAGGACCTCATCGTCCCCTGCATCGAATTCCACCCAGTCTTGATCCCTGACCTCCTGTTCAGTCTGCACACTGCAGAAAGACGCAGCAGTTGGCACCTGTGTTTCGGCATCATCAGAGACATGCTGAGGTGGTATTCCCATGTCCTCATCATCAGGAAACATAAGTGGTTGTGCGTCAGTGCAGTCTATGTCTTTCACCGCTGGGGAAGGGCTAGGTGGATGCCCTTGGGAAACCCTGCCAGCAGAGTCTTCAAACAGCATAAGAGACTGCTGCATAACTTGAGGCTCAGACAGTTTCCCTGATATGCATGGGGGTGATGTGACAGACTGATGGGGTTGGTTTTCAGGCGCCATCTGTGCGCTTTCTGCAGAAGACTGGGTGGGAGATAATGTGAACGTGCTGGATCTTCTGTCGGCCACCCAATTGACTAATGCCTGTATCTGCTCAGGCCTTCCTTAGAACGGCATTGGGCCCCACCAAATATTGCTGTAAATTCTGGCTGCTACTGGGATCTGAGGTAGTTGGTACACTAGGACGTGTGGATGTGGCAGAACGGCCACGTCCTCTCCCAGCACTAGAGGGTCCACTAACACCACCACGACCATGTCCACGTCCGCGTCCCTTACTAGATGTTTTCCTCTTTGTTATGGTTCACCACAACAACAAAAATATTATTTGGCCCAATGTATTGTATTCAAATTCAGCTGAATATAAATTTGAGGCCTAGTATTTAGGCGCTGGGTGACCGGTATGGATTTAGTGACAGAATTAGACTTGGAAATGCACAGTAGCGTGTGTGTGAAGTTATTCTGAATGACCCTATGTGCACCTTGAATATTATATACCCTTTTAGGGATAGATTTCAAATAGCTCTGATATAGCAGAAACCACTAAATTATGAACTTGCTAAATTGGGAATTGTATTTCAACCCTGAACAAAAAATGTGCTTTAACGGACACTAAATAACTTGCCTAGCCACAACAGTACAGCGGTAACGACAGATTTAGCGGGATATAAATTTGAGGCCTAGTATTTAGGCGCTGGGTGACCGGTATGGATTTACTAACAGAATTAGACTTGGAAATGCACAGTAGCGTGTGTGTTAAGTTATTCTGAATGACCCTATGTGCACATTGAATATTATATACCCTTTTAGGGATATATTTCAAATAGCTCTGATATAGCAGAAACCACTAAATTATGAAATTGCTAAATTGGGAATTGTATTTCAACCCAGAACAAAAAATGTGCTTTGACGGACACTAAATAACTTGCCCATCCACAACAGGACAGCGGTAACGACAGATTTAGCGGGATATAAATTTGAGGCCTAGTATTTAGGCGCTGGGTGACCGGTATGGATTTAGTGACAGAATTAGACTTGGAAATGCACAGTAGCGTGTGTGTGAAGTTATTCTGAATGACCCTATGTGCACCTTGAATATTATATACCCTTTTAGGGATAGATTTCAAATAGCTCTGATATAGCAGAAACCACTAAATTATGAAATTGCTAAATTGGGAATTGTATTTCAACCCTGAACAAAAAATGTGCTTTAACGGACACTAAATAACTTGCCCAGCCACAACAGTACAGCGGTAACGACAGATTTAGCGGGATATAAATTTGAGGCCTAGTAATTAGGCGCTGGGTGACCAGTATTGATTTACTAACAGAATTAGACTCGGAAATGCCCAGTAGCGTGTGTGTGAAGGTATTCTGTATGACCCTATGTGCACCTTGAATATTATATACCCTTTTAGGGATAGATTTCAAATAGCTCTGATATAGCAGAAACCACTAAATTATGAAATTGCTAAATTGGGAATTGTATTTCAACCCTGAACAAAAAATGTGCTTTGACGGACACTAAATAACTTGCCCAGCCACAACAGTACAGCGGTAACGACAGATTTAGTGGGATATAAATTTGAGGCCTAGTATTTAGGCGCTGGGTGACCGGTATGGATTTAGTGACAGAATTAGACTGGGATATGGCCAAAAAATAACCACACTATTGCTGGTTAAATGCACTTGGTGTGACAGCTTGACCAACCACACTACTGAGGGTTAAATGCACTTGGTAACGGGCGCAGCTTGCCCCTGATGTAGTATATGGCCAAAAAATGAACAGACTATTGCTGGTTAAATGCACTTGGTGTGACAGCTTCACCCTGATGTAGGCTTTAGCCAAAAAACAACCACACCATTGAGGGTTAAATGCACTTGGTGACAGGCGCAGCTTGCCCCTGATGTAGTATATGGCCAAAAAATGAACAGACTATTGCTGGTTAAATGCACTTGGTGTGACAGCTTGACCAACCACACTACTGAGGGTTAAATGCACTTGGTGACGGGCGCAGCTTTCCCCTGATGTAGTATATGGCCAAAAATGAACAGACTATTGCTGGTTAAATGCACTTGGTGTGACAGCTTGACCAACCACACTACTGAGGGTTAAATGCACTTGGTGACGGGCGCAGCTTGCCCCTGATGTAGTATATGGCCAAAAAATTAACAGACTATTGCTGGTTAAATTCGCTTGGTGTGACAGCTTGACCAACCACACTACTGAGGGTTAAATGCACTTGGTGACGGGCGCAGCTTGCCCCTGATTTAGTATATGGCCAAAAAATTAACAGACTTTTGCTGGTTAGATGCACTTGGTGTGACAGCTTCACCCTGATGTAGGCTTTAGCCAAAAAACAACCACACCATTGAGGGTTAAATGCACTTGGTGACAGGCGCAGCTTGCCCCTGATGTAGTATATGGCCAAAAAATAAACAGACTATTGCTGGTTAAATGCACTTGGTGTGACAGCTTCACCCTGATGTAGGCTTTAGCCAAAAAACAACCACACCATTGAGGGTTAAATGCACTTGGTCGCAGCTTGGATGCACTTGGTCGCAGCACCGCACAAGACACAAAATGGCCGCCGATCACCCCAGAAAAAAGTGACTGACAAACAGTCTGGGCAGCCTAAAAACAGTGAGCAATTGAATTTCAGCCGCTCAATGATGCACAGCTGCAGATCAATCGATTAATCAAGTCCTTTGGAGGAGTTAATCTGCCTTATCTCGCCCTACTGTCGCAGCCGCAACCTCTCCCTACGCTAATCAGAGCAGAGTGACGGGCGGCGCTATGTGACTCCAGCTTAAATAGAGGCTGGGTCACATGGTGCTCTGGCCAATCACAGCCATGCCAATAGTAGGCATGGCTGTGACGGCCTCTTGGGGCAAGTAGTATGACGCTTGTTGATTGGCTGCTTTGCAGCCTTTCAAAAAGCGCCAAAAAAGCGTCACAAAAGCGCCAAGAAAGCGAAGAACACCGAACCCGAACCCAGACTTTTACGAAAATGTCCGGGTTCGGGTCCGTGTCACGGACACCCCAAAATTCGGTACGAACCCGAACTATACAGTTCGAGTTCGCTCATCCCTAATTATGATTAGAGTTGAGCGGACACCTGGATGTTCAGGTTCGACGGGTTCCGCCGAACTTCACAAAAAAGTTTGGGTTCGGGACCCAAACTTGATCCCGAACCCCATTGAAGTCAATTGGGACCCGAACTTTTGAGCACTAAAATGGCTCTAAAATGTCATGGAAAGGGCTAGAGGGCTGCAAATGTCAGCAAAATGTGGTTAAGAGCATGGCAAGTGCTCTGCAAACAAACGTGGATAGGGAAATGACTTTAAATAACATAAAATATGTAAAAATAATAATCTTGGTATAGGAGGACGATGTCCATGTGGAGTAGGAGGTTGAGGAGGCAGTGGATGTGGTGGTGTAGGTGGAAGCGGCGGTGGAGGAGGATTTTTTTGGTTTGAATTTTATTTATTTTTTAAAATTAGGGTACACCCCAAAACATTGGGAAATATAACCTGTGATAACCCCCTCCAGTCGTGCTAAACACACGTTCAGACAATACACTGGCTGCAGAGCAGGCCACCACCTCCAAGGCATAAAGGGCAATCTCAGGCCATGTGCCCAATTTAAAGACCTAGAAGTTGAAGGGGACAGAGCCATCAGTCAGCACGAGTAGGCGTGTGCACACATACTGCCCCACCATCTCACATGTTCACGTGATGTTCACGATCCAATTGGATATCTTCTCTATCAACTTTCGATGTTCTTTTATGCGCCTACCATGTTGATCACGGTTAGCGGCTAATCAGGGTTCCACACTGGAGAGGGAGCGTGAGAAAGGAATGCTACATCCAAGGTCAATGGATGAAATTAAATGTGATCAGGCAGAAATGTGCCAAATTATTGAAGCCGAAGCTTACATGTAAAGGAGGTGGCGCGCGTCACTTAAAGAAGAATTTTTAAAATGTTATTCCCTGTCACCTATGCAGAGCAGGGGTTTGTATACGGCAAAATGGGTAAAATGTCACCATACAATATAACAGATGATTTTTAGAAATTGATGTCACTGTCACCTATCCAGAGCAGGGGTTTAATCATGGCAAAAATGGTCAAATGTCACCCAAGAATGTAACAGACAAATTAGTGAAATGTTTTTACCTGTCTACTAGGTAAAGCAGGGGTATATCACAGCCAAAAATCTGTAAATTTCACCCGAGAATTTAACAGACAAATTATTGAAATGTTTTTACCTGTCTACTAGGTATAGCAGGGGTATATCACAGCCAAAAATAGTTGAATTTCACCTGAGAATGTACCAGAAAAATTTGTGAAATTAGTTTACCTGTCTACTAGGTAGAGCAGGGGTATATCACAGCCAAAAATTGGTGAATTTAACCCGAAAATTTAAGACAAATTTGTGAAATGACATAAAATAAAATACGTATAAAAAAACAAAAAACAAACTTGATTTATGATGTGGAGGTCCATATGAAGTAGGATTTTTAGGAGGCGGTGGACGTAGTGGTGTAGGTGGAGGAGGACGAGGTAGCCAACACAGTTTTTTATAATTTTTTTCATTTTTTATTAGGGTACACTCCAAAAGAGTGTGAAATATTCAAAATACAACAATGAGCAATTGCGCTGTAGTATGACAATGGCTGGTTAAGGCCGGTATACATGTCTATTCTGCACAAGGTACGGACAAGTCCTGTGGGATCCATGCCTGGTTCATTTTAATGAATGTGAGCTTGTCCACATTGACTGTGGACAGGCGGCTACGCTTCTCTGTGATAACGCCCCCTGCCGTGCTAAACACACGTTCAGAAAATACACTGGCTGCAGGGCAGGCCAGCACCTCCAAGGCATAAAGGGCAAGCTCAGGCCATGTGCCCAATTTTGAGACCCAGAAGCTGTAGGCATTTGCACACATACTGCTCCACCATGTAGATGAAATGCTACCTCCTGCTAAGACGTTCCATATCAGCTGGTGGTGCTGGTTGTTGTAGCGTGCTGACAAAGCTTTTCCACATTTCGGCCATGCTAACCCTACCTTCTGAGGTGCTTCTGAGGCAACTAAATGCTTTCCTCTGTGGGAGGTGTATCATCTGTGTCCTCTGTATCCACCCAGCCACACACCAGTGATGGCCATGAGCTGGTTTGGGTGCCACCCTGCTGTCAACACGGTTTCTTCTCCTCCATCTCCTCCTCCTCATCCTCCACCTTTTCATCCTCCAGAACTGTGCCCTGGCTGGACAATTGTGTACCTGGTGATTGTTGGTGCAGGAACCCACCCTCGAAGCCACTTGAGAATGACTGGATGTAAACCCGATGAAATGTTCCGTCTTCCTCCTCCTCCTGTGCCAAATTCTCTTCCATCATCGCCAGCAGCGTTTTTTCAAAGAGGCATAGAAGTGGGATAGTAATGCTGAGAATGGCGTTATCGGCACTGGCCATGTTGGTGAAGTACTCAAAAGAGCGCAACAAGAAAAACACAGATCTCGCATGGAGGCCCAGTCATTGGTAGTGAAGCGACTAACCCGTGCGTGCTGCAGTTGAAACTCCACTATTGCCTGCTGCTGCTCGCACAGTCTGGCCAACATGTGCAAGGTGTAGTTCCACCTTGTGGGCACGTCGCTTATGAGGTGGTGAGCGGTAAGGCTGAAGTTACGCTGCAGTGCTAACAGACGAGCAGCAGCAGGGTGAGAACAGCACGCACAGACGGCCCGCACTTTATGCAGCAGCTCTGACATATCGGGATAATTTTTAAGGAACTTCTGAGCCACCAAATTCAGCACATGTGCCAGGCAAGGGATGTGCGTCGAACCGGCTAGTCCCAGAGCTGCTACGAGATTTCGCCCATTATCGCACACCACCAGTCCGGGCTTGAGGCTCACTGGCACCAACCACTCATCGGTCTGTTGTTCCATGCCCGTCCACAGCTCCTGCACGGTGTGGGGTTTGTCGTCTACAGTGTTCAATTTAGGACATGGTCAGATATCATAGTCAAGTATCAAAATAATGCTAATGTGATACCTGATCCTGACCCTGACACCTGACCCTGACACCGGACTCTGATACCTGACCCTGATACCTGGCCCCGACACCTGACTCTGACACCTGGCCCTTGACACCCGACTCTCACACCTGACTCTCACATCTGACTATGACACCTGACTCTCACATCTGACTCTGACATCTGAGTTTGACTTATAATCTTCATAGGTCAGGGTCAAAGTGAGAAGGAGTTATAGATATACTATGCTCTACCTGAGGCTTGCTCTACTAAGTGGGCTTCTTATTAAGTGGAGTTAAAGAAAAGGGCTTCTGGTACTGAGTGTGATTTTGTGGGAGTGATTGCAGGTGGCTAAGTGTGGTTTGAAGCAGAGATCCTTGAAAGTTAAGTTTTTGCATTTTAGTACTATCATTTAAAACTTTTTTTTCTCTGCTGTGTGTTGCCATTTAAACCCATTTGTTTTTCTCTGCTTGATTAAGGGGAGTGGCCTGGGCAACCAGGTGCTATAAATTAAACCACTGAACTCTTCAGAGCTTGCTCTTCCAGAGGCTTGCTCTACTAAGTGGGCTTCTTATTAAGTGGAGTTAAAGAAAAGGAGCAGGAAACTAAGGTTGGATATAATTCCCTTGTGTGTTGGCTTAATTCTAAGTAGTCCTTCTACTACACAGACAGGGTCTAATTCTAAATCATATTTTTACTTTTTGACTGTTGTAATCACCATTTAGCATGTATTGCACAATTGACAATGCAGTCCAGTGCACATATTGCATGATGTATGCAGTCCTGGAACAGCCGTTCAAGGGTGTGAGCATATTACCCATGTGAAATTGCAAATTGCAAATTGAGTCTCTAAACGGGCAAGTTGCAACACTGAGAGGCATTGACAATTTGCAAAAGAGTTTGCTTCTCACCGAGCAAGCACTTTTTGGGGTAGATGAAGGGGAGGGTGACCGAAAGGAGGCTGAGGAAAGTGAGATAACTAGCTGGGTAACAGTTAGAAAGGGAGGCTAGCCCTGATCTGACACACGCCAACAAGTTTGCACGTTTGGCAAATGAGGGGGATGTCAGTCCAGGGACGGCACTGCTGCAGCCAGACACTTCCCCTGCCAGTCAGGGAAATGTCAGCTCCAGTAAGCAGGGAACCAGGAGAGCAGGGCAGACCAGACAGGTGCTGGTAGTGGGAGACTCCATTATTAGGGGAACAGATAGGGAAATCTGTCACAAAGACCGTGATCACCGAACAGTGTGCTGTTTTCCTGGCGCTATAATTCGACACATCGCGGATCGGGTTGACAGATTACTGGATGGGGCTGGAGAAGATCCAGCGGTCATGGTCCATATCAGACCCAATGACAAAATAAGAGGTAGGTGGAGAGTCCTTAAAAATTATTTCAGGGATTTTGGTCAAAAGCTTAGGTTAAGGACCTCAAAGGTAGTATTTTTCAAAATACAGCCTGTACCACAAGCCACACAAGAAAGGCAGAGGAAGATTAGAGAGATTAACAAGAGGCTCAAGAACTGGTGTAGGAAGGAGGGGTTTGGGTTCCTGGAGAACTGGGCCGACTTCCCTATCGGCTACAGGCGCTATCGTAGGGACGGCCTGCACCTCAATCGGGAAGGGGCAGCTGTGCTGGGGAGGAAGATGGCTAGAAGGTTGGAGTAGTGTTTAAACTAGGGACTGAGGGGGGAGGGAAAGTACATTATAGGAGGGGAAGATAGAGCAGATAGAGACCAGGGGCAAGGTAGTGGGACTGGAGGAGGACGGGAAGGAGGGACTAGAACAGTTTAGAAGGAAAGATGTAGGGTAAAAATATACATAAACTTCTCAAATGTATGTATACTAATGCCAGAAGCCTGACTATTAAAACTGGGGAGCTGGAATTATTGATGTGTGAGGAGAACTATGACATAGTGGGAATAACTGAGACATGGTTGGATGATAGCTATGACTGGGCAGTTAATGTACATGGTTATAGTCTGTTTAGAAAGGATCGTCAAAATTGGAGAGAGGGAAGGGTTTGCCTTTATGAAAGTCTTGTCTAAAGCCCACACTCCGTGAAGATATAAGTGAGGGATGTGAACATGTAGAGATACATGGAGCTAAAAACAATAATAAATTACTAATAGGAGTTTACTATAAACCACCTAATATACCAGAGTCCACAGAAAATCTACTACTAAACAAGATAGACAAGGCGGCAAATAATAATGAGGTGGTTATTATGGGGGACTTCAACTACCCAGATATAGACTGGGAAACTGAAACTTGTATATCTCAAAAAGGAAACAGGTTCTTGTCAATAACTAAAGACAATTACCTCTCCCAACTGGTTCAGGACCCGACTAGAGGGACGGCCATAGTGGACTTATCATTAACCAATAGGCCTGACAGAACAACAGACGTGCAGGTTGGGGGACACCTGGGAAATAGTGACCATAAAGTAATAACCTTCCAATTATCATTCAAAAGAGCGTTTCTACAGGGAGGAACAAAATTACCAAACTTTAAAAAAGCTAAATTTAGCCAACTAAGAGAGGCCATAGGCCAAACTAACTGGGACAAAGTCCTCGAAAATAAAAATACAGCCACAAAATGGGATATCTATAAAAGCATCCTAAAATCTCATTGTAAGAGGTACATACCGTATGGGAATAAAAGGTTAAGGAACAAAAAGAAACCAATGTGGATAAATAAAACTGTAAAGAAAACAATACATGACAAAAAGAAAGCACTAAAACAGGAGGGTAGCACGGAAGCACTGAAAAACTATAAGGAAAAAAATAGAACATGTAAAAAACAAATAAAAGCAGCCAAACTAGAGACCGAGAGATTAATTGCCAAAGAGAGTAAAACTAACCATAAAATGTTCTTCAATTATATAAATGTTAAAAAGGAGGAGAAAGCAAAGCTGCAGAATGTAAAAATAAATTCCCCATTAAAAGTGTTCTGTCTGACACAAGAAGAAGTACATCAGCGACTTAAAAAGTTTAAAATAGACAAATCGCCAGGACCGGATGGCATACACCCCCGTATCCTAAGTGAATTAAGTAATGTCATAGCCAGAACCTTATTTCTGATATTTGCGGACTCTATACTGACAGGGAATGTCCCACAGGATTGCCGCATGGCAAATGTGGTGCCAATATTCAAAAAGGGTCCAAAAACAGAGCCTGGAAACTATAGGCCGGTAACTTTAACATCTGCTGTGGGTAAACTGTTTGAAGGTTTTCTGAGAGATGCTATCTTAGAGTATCTCAACGGAAATAAGCAAATAACGCCATATCAGCATGGCTTTGTGAGGGATCAGTCATGCCAAATTAATTTAATCAGTTTCTATGAGGAGGTAAGTTCTAGACTTGACAGCAGCGAATCAATGGATGAATCAAATGTCTGTATCTGGGTAAGTAACTGGCTCAATTATAGAAAACAGAGGTCGGTTATTAACGGTGCACACTGAGATTGGGTCACTGTCACTAGTGGGGTACCTCAGGGGTTAGTATTGGGCCCTTTTCTCTTCAATATATTTATTAATGATCTTGTAGAAGGCTTGCATAGTAAAGTGTCAATTTTCGCAGAGACACTAAACTGTGCAAAGTAATTAACACTGACGAGGACAGTATACTACTACAGAGGACTCTGGATAGATTGGAGGCTTGGCCTAGATAAGTGGCAGAGGAGGTTTAACACTGACAAATGTAAAGTTATGCACATGGGAAAGAATAAGTCACCCGTACATACTAAATGGTAAAACACTCGGTAACACTGACATGGAAAAGGATCTAGGAATTTTAATAAACAGCAAACTAAGCTGCAAATAACAGTGTCAGGCAGCTGCTGCCAAGGCCAACAAGATAATGGGTTGCATCAAAAGGGGCATGGATGCCTGTGTTAAGAACATAGTCCTACCACTTTACAAATCGCTAGTCAGACCACACATAGAGTACTGTGTACAGTTCTGGGCTCCTGTAAACAAGGCAGACATAGCAGAGCTGGAGAGGGTCCAGAGGGGGGCAACTAAAGTAATAACTGGAATGGGGCAACTACAGTACCCTGAAAGAATATAAAAATTAGGGTTATAAATTTTAGAAAAAAGACGACTGATGGGAAATCTAATTAATATGTATAAATATATCAGGGGTCAGTCAGAGATCTATCCCATCATCTATTTATCCCCAGGATTTTGACTGTGACTGTGACTGTGACTGTGACGAGGGGACATCCTCTGCCTCTGGAGAAAAGAAGGTTTGTACACAAAACATAGAAAAGGATTCTTTATGGTAAGAGCAGTAAGACTATGGAACTAAAAATCAAAGGTAGTGGGCACTCTCGGATATGCGACCAATATTGAATTTATTTATTAAAAGTGTGTGCTAGACAATAAAATCCAAACAATTGTGAAACAATTTCAATCCTAAAACAAATTAAAACACCATAAAATATCATAAATATCTTAAAATATCTAATAAAATAAATAAATATAGCTAGTGGTTGTTTGCATGGAATATTCCAATCACTAGCAGCATTCAGAGGTGTACAACCATTTCATTCGAATAATTAATCCGAATTTCCTGTATGGAGATAAGGTTTGTAGGAGCCGTTGAATCGACAAAATCCGAATTAGATCGAAAAAGTCCGATTTAAATTACACCAATATTCGGATAGAAAATCAAGTCTTTTCCATTAATCGACTTGCATAAAAATACTTGAAGAATATTCGTACAGCGGCGTCCCGCTATAAATACTTCTCAGTGGCATCCCACTGAGACTAATCTGTTTATGCCAACACACGATATATAGTAAATTCGAACAGTCTTACCATTCGGCGTAGCTGAATGCCTGTGTCTTACTCTGGACGTTGGTCTTGGTATATATTCGACCGTGGTCTTTCGAGTTATGACGAATTTTGAGTCTGTTAGTTCCACACCGGCCGCTTGTTCGCACCTAAATAATACTCACTAGGGCGATCTTTCTCAAGCTTCCAAACGTTTTGTGGATACAGGCACTGATTTTACCAGGCAATATTCTTCATCATTAGTCCATTGGTTATAGTTGGATCCTTTTGGGGGGTTGAACCAGATGCGTTTCGGGGTCTTATGTTACCCCTTCCTCACTTTTAATTAATAAATTCAATATTGGTCGCATATCCGAGAGTGCCCAGTACCTTTGATTTTTAGATTGTCTTTTGCTGAATAGATTGGGTGAATCTATTTTCTGAGAGTACCTCGTGTCAGTCTTTTACATTGTCTATTAAGACTATGGAACTCTCTGCCTGAGGAGGTGGTGATGGTGAGTACAATAAAGGAATTCAAGAGGGGCCTGGATGCATTTCTGCAGTGTAATAATATTACAGGCTATAGTTACTAGAGAGGGGTTGTTGATCCAGGGAGTTAGTCTGATTGCCTGATTGGAGTCGGGAAGGATTTTTTTTCCCCTAAAGTGGGGAAAATTGGCTTCTACCGGACAGTTGTTTTTTTTTTTTTTTTGCCTTCCTCTGGATCAACGTGCAGGATAACAGGCCGAACTGGATGGACAAATGTCTTTTTTTGGCCTTATGTACTATGTTACTCTTTGTATGCTAAATAACACAACCAAAGTACCTCTATTGCTGAGCTTATAGCTCTGTGCCTAAAATGCTGTAAGCTAACATATTACAGTGTTATATGAGCGCATAGCTGATAGCCTCATACTCAGTGTTTCTGTGTTCAAAACCACTTTAAGTAGCTGAATTTTATTTTTATTTTATTAAGCCCTAGTTAAGAGGCAAATTTAAATTATGTGTGACGCTGATGTATGACGCTGATATCTAACTTCCTTCACTTGTAAGTATCACAAAGGATTTTAGCTTTATTGTGGTTTTGTCTTCTACATCACATAGATGAACAAAATTCTAAAGCCTCATACAAGGCTAGCTGGTATCTCAGTGGTAATGCTGTTGCAGCCTTGTCCAACCTTTCTGAATTCAAAACTCCTTTCAGCCTCAAAAAAGTTTTTAATTTTTTTTTAAGCCCTAGATAAGAGGCAAATTTAAATGATGTGTGATGCTGATATCTGACTTCCTTCACTTTAGGTTTACTGTGGTTTTGTATGCTACATCAATCACATAGATGAACAAAAATCCCAAGCTTATACAAGGCAAGCTGGTAACTCAGTGGTAATGACGTTGTCCCATGTCCAGGGTTTCGGTGTTTAAAACACCTTTCAGCCTCTTAAATTTTTTTACATTTTATTAAGCCCTAGATAAAAGGCAAATTTAAATTATGTGTGATGCTGATATCTAACTTCCTCCACTTGTCAGTGTCACAAATGATTTTTGGTTTACTGTGTTTTTTGGTATACTACATCTCATAGATCAAAAAAATCACCACATTTGGTGTCTAAAGCTATATCCCAGTGGTAAGACATTTGCTTTGCGTGTAGTGTTCATGGGTTCAAAACCCCTTTTAGGCTTTAAACAAAATTAATATTTTATATTTTATTGAACTCTAGATCAGAGACAAATTCAAGTGGTGTGTGATGTAAATAGTCCTTTTTTTATTTTATTAAGAGTACATGGGCAGTAAAGGGGGAACTAATTTAAAGTATCTTGATCTACTTCCAGGTGACTGAGTTTTTTCTTTGTTTTTTGTTGTCTTGAAACAGTCACTGTACAATATAATAATGTATTATACAAAACCACAGTAAACTTAAAATTGTTTGTGACACTGACAAGTGAGGAAGTCAGATATCAGCATCATACATCAGCGTCACACATCATTTAAATTTGCCTCTTATATAGGGCTTAATAAAATTAAAAAAATGTTTAGAGGCTGAAAGGGGTTTTGAACATCAAAAGCCTGGACATGGGGCAACGATATAACCACTGAGCTACCAGCTTGCCTTGTATGAGCAGCGGATTTTTGTTCATCTATGTGATGTAGCATACAAAAACACAGTAAACGTAAAATCGTTTGTGACACTGACAAGTGAAGGAAGTCAGTTATCAGCGTCACACATCATTTAAATTTGCCTCTTATCTAGGGCTTAATAAAATGTAAACATTTTTTAGCGGCCTAAAGAGGTTTTGAACACAGAAACACTGGGTATGAGGCAATTGCTTTGCCACTGAGTTATCAGCTACACACTCATATAACCCACAGCATTTTAGGGACAGAGCTATAAGTTCAGCAATAGACGTACTTTCGTTGTGTGAGTTACAAATACATAATATATCTATAACTCATTCTCACTTTGACCCTGACCTATGAAGAGCATAAGTAAAACTCAGATGTGAGAGTCAGATGTGAGAGTAAGGTGTCAGGGGCAGGTGTCAGGGGCAGGTGTCAGGGGCAGGTGTCAGGGTCAGGTGTCACATTGGCATTATTTTGATACTTGACTATGATATCTGACCATGTCCTAAAATAAACACTGTGGTCCCCCAAACAGATAAGTTTTATAACTGCCTGCTGTCATTTACCCCTGGCTGTGCTGAAGTTAGTGGTGAAGGTATTACGCTGACCGGATGAGTAGCCGGTAGAGGATGAGGAAGCGGAGTAGGAGAAGGAACAACAGGAGGCAAACTGAAGTGCCCTGCAATCCTCGGTGGTGGAAGGAAATGTGTCAAACTGCTATCCGCATCAGGCCCAGCATGCCTGGAAAAGTAGTGGTGGCTCGGCATGACGTACTGTGGGATAGCCACCGCAATAAGGCTTTTAAAACTCTCCTTCTCCACCAGACGGAATGAGGGCATTTCAAAGGACAGTAATTTTGAAATGCTGGCATTCAGGGCAAGGGATCGGTAGGTGGGTTAGGGGGGTACTTCCTCTTCAGCTCCAGTGTTTGGGAGATAGAGAGCTGAGCGCTTCCGTGGGACATTGTGGAGGTGCTTGGTGTCGAAGGTGATGGTTTTGATGGCAGATCCTTTGTTTGCGGGGTGGCAGGTGGCCCTGTCACTCCAGAGGTGGATGAAGAGGCCCAGACTGCAGCACAAGAGGAAGCAGGAGGAGCCAGAGACATTTCTTGATTTTTGAGGTGTCTACTCCACTGCAGCTCGTGTTTTGCACTTAAATGCCTGGGCATGCAGGTTGTGCTCAGGTTGAGATTGTTTATGCCTCGCTTAAGGCTCTGATTGCACAGTGTGCAAACAACTCATGTCTTGTCATCAGCAAATTGTCTGAAGAACTGCAATGCCAGGGAACTCCTTGGAGCTGGCTTTGGTGTGCTCGGTCCCTTGCTGCGGTGGGCAGTAGCAGGCGTACTGTCTAGGGGCCACTCCACTTTTGCACCCTGCTCCCTCTTCTGCTGTGCTGGTTGTTCTGTGCGACCACCACCTCTTCCTCCGAACTACACAGGTCACTTGCATGACCTTGATTCCATGTGGGGTCGAGAACCTCATCGTTCTCCACATCATCTTCCACCTAGTCTTCACCTCTGCCCTCCTTGTCGGTCTGCACACTTTTGAAAGCCCCAGCAGTTGGCACCTGTGTTTCATCATCATCCGAGACGTGCTACGGTGGTCCTCCCATGTACTTATCTTGAAACATAAGTGGGTGGGCATCGGTGCACTCAATCTCTTTCACTTCTGGCGCAGGGCTAGGTGGATGGCCATAGGAAACCCTGTGAGGCACTGTCAGCAACCCAATCTACTATCACCTGTACTTGTTCTGGCCTCACCATTTGTAGAGCCGCATTAGGCCCGACCAAATGCCGCTGAAGGTTCTGTCGCCTACTCCCACCTGAGGAAGGTGTTTCACTTGTGCGTGTAGCTGACACAAATTGACCATGTCCTCTCCCTTCAAACAGGAGCTCCACCAGCAGCACCAAGACTGGGGCCACGTCCCTTATTTGACGCTCTCCTCATATTTCTCAAATTTAGGATCTTGCCCAAAATGGGTGTTTTTTAATAGAACAGATATGGATGGTGTAGAAAGGACAAAGGAAGAAAGGCCCTTCACACCCGTGAAAAAAAGTTTGAAACACGTATCAGGCGCCAAATCACTCAGTCAATAGTCGTGATGTAAATGCAGATGGATCCTTATTAGTATATAAGATGTATAGAAGACCTTCACCGGGGTCTGTGTGATGTTAGAGGTCATAAAATCGTGATAATAATAAAATTAAGGATAAGAATAAAATCAAATCCACTCACTTCACAGGGGGGGGGGGGGGGGGATGGCAGTCACCAGGATAAACTCAAGACACCTGGGACTATTTTTCCCCCCCAGCCAGGATCGCATGTAGAGATGTAAATAATTGAACGCCGCCTACACATGTGGCTTCTGGTCAATCATTTTATTAATACAAGGCTCAACGCGTTTCGAGGGTCTGAGGCCCTCTTCTTCAGGAGAAATAAATACATTAATTTAGTTTTAACAGAAAAAATATATATATATGAACAGATATATAAAAATAGAATAAAATATAAATAAATAAAAAACTTTTATATAAAAATATTTTATGGGTGTATATATGTGTAACACTGCGTATACGCATGCTTCAATGCATACACACATAGCCACACAATCACACCCACAAAAAAGGGGGATTTTATCTCAGATTTTTCATTGGGTGCATGGATCATAGAAATATGTATAGTATGTATTATAGATCAGGTCTATTCAGAGTTTATGAGTGAATATACCCAACAAAGAAGGAACGAATGGGACCTTGATAAAAAATGAAATATGATATAATATAATAAATAATGAACGATGATATCTATATAAAAATACCGTATATTCGTATATAAAATATAAAATAATGGACACATGTTTGCTGTCCAACCCAGAGACAGATATACACATATAAAATCTACATAGAGAAAACCTAAAAAGAAGAAGAAAACATATATGTCCATAGCAATGAGTCCAAAGAGAATTAAGTTGATCCATACCTTCAGGAGTGCTTTGGTGGATTCTAAGACCAGTCAGGAGTCATTAGGATGAGTTGTTCCAGTGAGGTATTTATAGTTTGCACGTGTAGTCTATAGAACCTCCCACTTCCTGTCTGCATGGATCAAATCAAGTCCCCCTCCGGAGTTATCTAATTCATATATTCTTTATTGTCTCTTGCTACAAGCACACAGTGGTCCCTAGTCTTATTGTTTTAAATATAGAAGACATTACCTTAGAAGACAAACTGAATATTCCTAATCGCGATGCGTTCCACTGTGGAACGCACCGCCATTTACTTCCGGTTGTTTGATGTTAATATAGGGAATCGGTTTGGGAGATTAGTGTATGGATGGAGATCTTTTTATGGGTAGTAGATAGGGAAAGGGGAAGGGGGAAAGATGGGCCCCCTCTAGTTTGAATTTGTGGCTTAACGTTTTCCCCACGGTTGGTGCATCGGCAACATCTATGTTAGCGATGCGTTCCACTGTGGAACGCACCGCCATCTTCTTCCGGTTCCCAGGCAGGGTAAGAAGAAGAGCGGCCGGCGTCTGTTTGGTGGGTGGATCCACACGCAATGCGTGTCACCTTGGGACGCAAACCCCTTCCTAAATAACTGTATAATACAGAAGTCTTTTTTAATATAGTGGAATGTAACTTAATTAGGTGAAAATGGGAAAAAAGGGGTCAAAAAGATACCCAGATGAGCATTAAATATGGAAATTATGGGATCTTGCTATAAAGGAATATTGTGAATCAAAGATGAATTTAAATTAAGTTATAATTAATTTGGGAAAGGGAGGGGGGGGGGAGAATGGAGAAGTTGGACTGCAATGGTGCTGGTGAACATGTGTATAGACACATTAATAGATAATACATTTATATGTGCAATATATCTATGGATGAAACACAAATGTATAAACTATATATACCGTAAAAAATATGGAATAAAAAATATATTGATTATATTTCAGAAGTAGTTTTTAATAGTTCGCATACTCCAGGGATTCATTTAAACCAAATGGTATTAAAGTGTTGAGGCAGAAAATCCAATACATCTCCCTGCGACATAGAGACTGGTAGGACTTCATGTCCTTTTCTAGTAATGTGACTGTTAAACCGGATGGGTCTCCCTCATGGAACATCGCAAAATGCCTGGATACACTATGGGTTGTAATCTTTCTTGCAATGTTCGACCGATGTTCGTTCATCCTTTCACGTGCTGATTGGATGGTGCGTCCTACGTAGAAAAGATTGCAGGGACAACGTAGAAGATAGATGACATTAGTAGGGATGAGCGAACTCGAACTGTATAGTTCGGGTTCGTACCGAATTTTGGGGTGTCCGTGACACGGACCCGAACCCGGACATTTTCGTAAAAGTCCGGGTTCGGGTTCGGTGTTCGTCGCTTTCTTGGCGCTTTTGTGACGCTTTCTTGGCGCTTTTTGAAAGGCTGCAAAGCAGCCAATCAACAAGCGTCATACTACTTGCCCCAAGAGGCCATCACAGCCATGCCTACTATTGGCATGGCTGTGATTGGCCAGAGCACCATGTGACCCAGCCTCTATTTAAGCTGGAGTCACATAGCGCCGCCCGTCACTCTGCTCTGATTAGCGTAGGGAGAGGTTGCGGCTGCGACAGTAGGGCGAGATTAGGCAGATTAACTCCTCCAAAGGACTTGATTAACTGATCGATCTGCAGCTGTGGATCATTGAGCTGCTGATCCTCAATTGCTCACTGTTTTTAGGCTGCACAGACCGTTTGTCAGTCTCATTTTTCTGGGGTGATCGGCGGCCATTTTGTGTCTTGTGGTGCGCCAGCACAAGCTGCGACCAAGTGCATTTAACCCTCAATGGTGTGGTTGTTTTTTGGCTAAAGCCTACATCAGGGTGAAGCTGTCACACCAAGTGCATTTAACCAGCAATAGTCTGTTCATTTTTGGCCATATACAAAATCAGGGGCAAGCTGCGCCTGTCACCAAGTGCATTTAACCCTCAATGGTGTGGTTGTTTTTTGGCTAAAGCCTACATCAGGGTGAAGCTGTCACACCAAGTGCATTTAACCAGCAATAGTCTGTTCATTTTTTGGCCATATACAAAATCAGGGGCAAGCTGCGCCTGTCACCAAGTGCATTTAACCCTCAATGGTGTGGTTGTTTTTTGGCTAAAGCCTACATCAGGGTGAAGCTGTCACACCAAGTGCATTTAACCAGCAATAGTCTGTTCATTTTTTGGCCATATACAAAATCAGGGGCAAGCTGCGCCTGTCACCAAGTGCATTTAACCCTCAATGGTGTGGTTGTTTTTTGGCTAAATCCTACATCAGGGTGAAGCTGTCACACCAAGTGCATTTAACCAGCAATAGTCTGTTCATTTTTTGGCCATATCCCAGTCTAATTCTGTCACTAAATCCATACCGGTCACCCAGCGCCTAAATACTAGGCCTCAAATTTATATCCAGCTAAATCTGTCCCTAGTGCTGTAGCTGGGCGAGTTATTTAGTGTCCGTTCAAGCACATTTCTTGTTCTGGGTTGAAATACAATTCCCAATTTAGCAATTTCATAATTTAGTGGTTCCTGCTATATCAGAGCTATTTGAAATCTATCCCAAAAAGGGTATATAATATTGAAGGTGCACATTGGGTCATTCAGAATAACTTCACACACACCCGCTACTGTGTATTTCCAAGTCTAATTCTGTCACTAAACCCATACCTGTCACCCAGCGCCTAAATACTAGGCCTCAAATTTAAATCCCTCTAAATCTCTCGTTACCCACCGCTGTACTGTTGTTGCTGGGCAAGATATTTAGTGTCCGTCAAAGCACATTTTTTGTTCTGGGTTGAAGTACAATTCCCAATTTAGCAATTTCATAATTTAGTGGTTTCTGCTATATCAGAGCTATTTGAAATCTATCCCTAAAAGGGTATATAATATTGAAGGTGCACATAGGGTCATTCAGAATAACTTCACACACACGCTTCTGTGCATTTCCAAGTCTAATTCTGTCACTAAATCCATACCGGTGACCCAGCGCCTAAATACTAGGCCTCAAATTTAAATCCCTCTAAATCTCTCGTTACCCACCACTGTACTGTTGTTGCTGGGCAAGATATTTAGTGTCCGTCAAAGCACATTTTTTGTTCTGGGTTGAAGTACAATTCCCAATTTAGCAATTTCATAATTTAGTGGTTTCTGCTATATCAGAGCTATTTGAAATCTATCCCTAAAAGGGTATATAATATTGAAGGTGCACATAGGGTCATTCAGAATAACTTCACACACACGCTTCTGTGCATTTCCAAGTCTAATTCTGTCACTAAATCCATACCGGTGACCCAGCGCCTAAATACTAGGCCTCAAATTTAAATCCCTCTAAATCTCTCGTTACCCACCGCTGTACTGTTGTTGCTGGGCAAGATATTTAGTGTCCGTCAAAGCACATTTTTTGTTCTGGGTTGAAGTACAATTCCCAATTTAGCAATTTCATAATTTAGTGGTTTCTGCTATATCAGAGCTATTTGAAATCTATCCCTAAAAGGGTATATAATATTGAAGGTGCACATAGGGTCATTCAGAATAACTTCACACACACGCTTCTGTGCATTTCCAAGTCTAATTCTGTCACTAAATCCATACCGGTGACCCAGCGCCTAAATACTAGGCCTCAAATTTAAATCCCTCTAAATCTCTCGTTACCCACCGCTGTACTGTTGTTGCTGGGCAAGATATTTAGTGTCCGTCAAAGCACATTTTTTGTTCTGGGTTGAAGTACAATTCCCAATTTAGCAATTTCATAATTTAGTGGTTCCTGCTATATCAGAGCTATTTGAAATCTATCCCAAAAAGGGTATATAATATTGAAGGTGCACATTGGGTCATTCAGAATAACTTCACACACACCCGCTACTGTGTATTTCCAAGTCTAATTCTGTCACTAAACCCATACCTGTCACCCAGCGCCTAAATACTAGGCCTCAAATTTAAATCCCTCTAAATCTCTCGTTACCCACCGCTGTACTGTTGTTGCTGGGCAAGATATTTAGTGTCCGTCAAAGCACATTTTTTGTTCTGGGTTGAAGTACAATTCCCAATTTAGCAATTTCATAATTTAGTGGTTTCTGCTATATCAGAGCTATTTGAAATCTATCCCTAAAAGGGTATATAATATTGAAGGTGCACATAGGGTCATTCAGAATAACTTCACACACACGCTTCTGTGCATTTCCAAGTCTAATTCTGTCACTAAATCCATACCGGTGACCCAGCGCCTAAATACTAGGCCTCAAATTTAAATCCCTCTAAATCTCTCGTTACCCACCACTGTACTGTTGTTGCTGGGCAAGATATTTAGTGTCCGTCAAAGCACATTTTTTGTTCTGGGTTGAAGTACAATTCCCAATTTAGCAATTTCATAATTTAGTGGTTTCTGCTATATCAGAGCTATTTGAAATCTATCCCTAAAAGGGTATATAATATTGAAGGTGCACATAGGGTCATTCAGAATAACTTCACACACACGCTTCTGTGCATTTCCAAGTCTAATTCTGTCACTAAATCCATACCGGTGACCCAGCGCCTAAATACTAGGCCTCAAATTTAAATCCCTCTAAATCTCTCGTTACCCACCGCTGTACTGTTGTTGCTGGGCAAGATATTTAGTGTCCGTCAAAGCACATTTTTTGTTCTGGGTTGAAGTACAATTCCCAATTTAGCAATTTCATAATTTAGTGGTTTCTGCTATATCAGAGCTATTTGAAATCTATCCCTAAAAGGGTATATAATATTGAAGGTGCACATAGGGTCATTCAGAATAACTTCACACACACGCTTCTGTGCATTTCCAAGTCTAATTCTGTCACTAAATCCATACCGGTGACCCAGCGCCTAAATACTAGGCCTCAAATTTAAATCCCTCTAAATCTCTCGTTACCCACCGCTGTACTGTTGTTGCTGGGCAAGATATTTAGTGTCCGTCAAAGCACATTTTTTGTTCTGGGTTGAAGTACAATTCCCAATTTAGCAATTTCATAATTTAGTGGTTCCTGCTATATCAGAGCTATTTGAAATCTATCCCAAAAAGGGTATATAATATTGAAGGTGCACATTGGGTCATTCAGAATAACTTCACACACACCCGCTACTGTGTATTTCCAAGTCTAATTCTGTCACTAAACCCATACCTGTCACCCAGCGCCTAAATACTAGGCCTCAAATTTAAATCCCTCTAAATCTCTCGTTACCCACCGCTGTACTGTTGTTGCTGGGCAAGATATTTAGTGTCCGTCAAAGCACATTTTTTGTTCTGGGTTGAAGTACAATTCCCAATTTAGCAATTTCATAATTTAGTGGTTTCTGCTATATCAGAGCTATTTGAAATCTATCCCTAAAAGGGTATATAATATTGAAGGTGCACATAGGGTCATTCAGAATAACTTCACACACACGCTTCTGTGCATTTCCAAGTCTAATTCTGTCACTAAATCCATACCGGTGACCCAGCGCCTAAATACTAGGCCTCAAATTTAAATCCCTCTAAATCTCTCGTTACCCACCGCTGTACTGTTGTTGCTGGGCAAGATATTTAGTGTCCGTCAAAGCACATTTTTTGTTCTGGGTTGAAGTACAATTCCCAATTTAGCAATTTCATAATTTAGTGGTTCCTGCTATATCAGAGCTATTTGAAATCTATCCCAAAAAGGGTATATAATATTGAAGGTGCACATTGGGTCATTCAGAATAACTTCACACACACCCGCTACTGTGTATTTCCAAGTCTAATTCTGTCACTAAACCCATACCTGTCACCCAGCGCCTAAATACTAGGCCTCAAATTTAAATCCCTCTAAATCTCTCGTTACCGCTGTACTGTTGTAGCTGGGAAAGTTATTTAGTGCCCGTCAAAGCACATTTTTTGTTCTGGGTTGAAGTACAATTCCCAATTTAGCAATTTCATAATTTAGTGGTTCCTGCTATATCAGAGCTATTTGAAATCTATCCCAAAAAGGGTATATAATATTCAAGGTGCACATTGGGTCATTCAGAATAACTTCACACACACGCTTCTGTGCATTTCCAAGTCTAATTCTGTCACTAAATCCATACCGGTCACCCAGCGCCTAAATACTAGGCCTCAAATTTATATCCCGCTGAATTTGAATACAATACATTGGGCCAAATAATATATTTGTTGTTGTGGTGAACCATAACAATGAGAAAAACATCTAGTAAGGGACGCGGACGTGGACATGGTCGTGGTGGTGTTAGTGGACCCTCTGGTGCTGGGAGAGGACGTGGCCGTTCTGCCACATCCACACGTCCTAGTGTACCAACTACCTCAGGTCCCAGTAGCCGCCAGAATTTACAGCGATATATGGTGGGGCCCAATGCCGTTCTAAGGATGGTAAGGCCTGAGCAGGTACAGGCATTAGTCAATTGGGTGGCCGACAGTGGATCCAGCACGTTCACATTATCTCCCACCCAGTCTTCTGCAGAAAGCGCACAGATGGCGCCTGAAAACCAACCCCATCAGTCTGTCACATCACCCCCATGCATACCAGGGAAACTGTCTCAGCCTCAAGTTATGCAGCAGTCTCTTATGCTGTTTGAAGACTCCGCTGGCAGGGTTTCCCAAGGGCATCCACCTAGCCCTTCCCCAGCGGTGAAAGACATAGAATGCACTGACGCACAACCACTTATGTTTCCTGATGATGAGGACATGGGAATACCACCTCAGCATGTCTCTGATGATGACGAAACACAGGTGCCAACTGCTGCGTCTTTCTGCAGTGTGCAGACTGAACAGGAGGTCAGGGATCAAGACTGGGTGGAAGACGATGCAGGGGACGATGAGGTCCTAGACCCCACATGGAATGAAGGTCGTGCCACTGACTTTCACAGTTCGGAGGAAGAGGCAGTGGTGAGACCGAGCCAACAGCGTAGCAAAAGAGGGAGCAGTGGGCAAAAGCAGAACACCCGCCGCCAAGAGACTCCGCCTGCTACTGACCGCCGCCATCTGGGACCGAGCACCCCAAAGGCAGCTTCAAGGAGTTCCCTGGCATGGCACTTCTTCAAACAATGTGCTGACGACAAGACCCGAGTGGTTTGCACGCTGTGCCATCAGAGCCTGAAGCGAGGCATTAACGTTCTGAACCTGAGCACAACCTGCATGACCAGGCACCTGCATGCAAAGCATGAACTGCAGTGGAGTAAACACCTTAAAACCAAGGAAGTCACTCAGGCTCCCCCTGCTACCTCTTCTGCTGCTGCCGCCTCGGCCTATTCTGCTGCTGCCGCCTCGGCCTCTTCCTCCGCCTCTGGAGGAACGTTGGCACCTGCCGCCCAGCAAACAGGGGATGTACCACCAACACCACCACCACCACCTCCGTCACCAAGCGTCTCAACCATGTCACACGCCAGCGTTCAGCTCTCCATCTCACAAACATTTGATAGAAAGCGTAAATTCCCACCTAGCCACCCTCGATCCCTGGCCCTGAATGCCAGCATTTCTAAACTACTGGCCTATGAAATGCTGTCATTTAGGCTGGTGGACACAGACAGCTTCAAACAGCTCATGTCGCTTGCTGTCCCACAGTATGTTGTTCCCAGCCGGCACTACTTCTCCAAGAGAGCCGTGCCTTCCCTGCACAACCAAGTATCCGATAAAATCAAGTGTGCACTGCGCAACGCCATCTGTAGCAAGGTCCACCTAACCACAGATACGTGGACCAGTAAGCACGGCCAGGGACGCTATATCTCCCTAACTGCACACTGGGTAAATGTAGTGGCAGCTGGGCCCCAGGCGGAGAGCTGTTTGGCGCACGTCCTGCCGCCGCCAAGGATCGCAGGGCAACATTCTTTGCCTCCTGTTGCCACCTCCTCCTTCTCGGCTTCCTCCTCCTCTTCTTCCACCTGCTCATCCAGTCAGCCACACACCTTCACCACCAACTTCAGCACAGCCCGGGGTAAACGTCAGCAGGCCATTCTGAAACTCATATGTTTGGGGGACAGGCCCCACACCGCACAGGAGTTGTGGCGGGGTATTGAACAACAGACCGACGAGTGGTTGCTGCCGGTGAGCCTCAAGCCCGGCCTGGTGGTGTGTGATAATGGGCGAAATCTCGTTGCAGCTCTGGGACTAGCCAATTTGACGCACATCCCTTGCTTGGCGCATGTGCTGAATTTGGTGGTGCAGAAGTTCATTCACAACTACCCCGACATGTCAGAGCTGCTGCATAAAGTGCGGGCCGTCTGTTCGCGCTTCCGGCGTTCACATCCTGCCGCTGCTCGCCTGTCTGCGCTACAGCATAACTTCGGCCTTCCCGCTCACCGCCTCATATGCGACGTGCCCACCAGGTGGAACTCCACCTTGCACATGCTGGACAGACTGTGCGAGCAGCAGCAGGCCATAGTGGAGTTTCAGCTGCAGCACGCACGGGTCAGTCGCACTACAGAACAGCACCACTTCACCACCAATGACTGGGCCTCCATGCGAGACCTGTGTGCCCTGTTGCGCTGTTTCGAGTACTCCACCAACATGGCCAGTGGCGATGACACCGTTATCAGCGTTACAATACCACTTCTATGTCTCCTTGAGAAAACACTTAGGGCGATGATGGAACAGGAGGTGGCCCAGGAGGAGGAGGAGGAGGATGAGGAAGAGGGGTCATTTTTAGCACTTTCAGGCCAGTCTCTTCGAAGTGACTCAGAGGGAGGTTTTTTGCAACAGCAGAGGCCAGGTACAAATGTGGCCAGCCAGGGCCCACTACTGGAGGACGAGGAGGACGAGGATGAGGAGGAGGTGGAGGAGGATGAGGATGAAGCATGGTCACAGCGGGGTGGCACCCAACGCAGCTCGGGTCCATCACTGGTGCGTGGCTGGGGGGAAAGGCAGGACGATGACGATACGCCTCCCACAGAGGACAGCTTGTCCTTACCCCTGGGCAGCCTGGCACACATGAGCGACTACATGCTGCAGTGCCTGCGCAACGACAGCAGAGTTGCCCACATTTTAACCTGTGCGGACTACTGGGTTGCCACCCTGCTGGATCCACGCTACAAAGACAATGTGCCCACCTTACTTCCTGCACTGGAGCGTGATAGGAAGATGCGCGAGTACAAGCGCACGTTGGTAGACGCGCTACTGAGAGCATTCCCAAATGTCACAGGGGAACAAGTGGAAGCCCAAGGCCAAGGCAGAGGAGGAGCAAGAGGTCGCCAAGGCAGCTGTGTCACGGCCAGCTCCTCTGAGGGCAGGGTTAGCATGGCAGAGATGTGGAAAACTTTTGTCAACACGCCACAGCTAACTGCACCACCACCTGATACGCAACGTGTTAGCAGGAGGCAACATTTCACTAACATGGTGGAACAGTACGTGTGCACACCCCTCCACGTACTGACTGATGGTTCGGCCCCATTCAACTTCTGGGTCTCTAAATTGTCCACGTGGCCAGAGCTAGCCTTTTATGCCTTGGAGGTGCTGGCCTGCCCGGCAGCCAGCGTTTTGTCTGAACGTGTATTCAGCACGGCAGGGGGCGTCATTACAGACAAACGCAGCCGCCTGTCTACAGCCAATGTGGACAAGCTGACGTTCATAAAAATGAACCAGGCATGGATCCCACAGGACCTGTCCGTCCCTTGTCCAGATTAGACATTAACTACCTCCCCATAACCATATATTATTGGACTCCAGGGCACTTCCTCATTCAATCCTATTTTTATTTTCATTTTACCATTATATTGCGATGCTACCCAAAGTTGAATGAACCTCTCCTCTGCCTGTGTGCTAGGCCTAAATATATGCCAATGGACTGTTGCAGTGGTGGCTGACATGAAGCCTGATTCTCTGCTATGACATGCAGACTAATTCTCTGCTGACATGAAGCCAGATTGTCTGTTACGGGACCTCTCTCCTCTGCCTGGGTGCTGGGCCTAAATTTATGACAATGGACTGTTGCAGTGGTGGCTGACGTGAAGCCTGATTCTCTGCTATGACATGCAGACTGATTCTCTGCTGACATGAAGCCAGATCGTCTGTTACGGGACCTCTCTGCTCTGCCTGTGTGCTAGGCCTAAATATATGCCAATGGACTGTTGCAGTGGTGGGTGACGTGAAGCCTCATTCTCTGCTATGACATGCAGACTGATTCTCTGCTGACATGAAGCCAGATTGTCTGTTACGGGACCTCTCTGCTCTGCCTGTGTGCTAGGCCTAAATATATGCCAATGGACTGTTGCAGTGGTGGGTGACGTGAAGCCTCATTCTCTGCTATGACATGCAGACTGATTCTCTGCTGTCATGAAGCCAGATTGTCTGTTACGGGACCTCTCTGCTCTGCCTGTGTGCTAGGCCTAAATATATGCCAATGGACTGTTGCAGTGGTGGGTGACGTGAAGCCTCATTCTCTGCTATGATATGCAGACTGATTCTCTGCTGACATGAAGCCAGATTGTCTGTTACGGGACCTCTCTGCTCTGCCTGTGTGCTAGGCCTAAATATATGCCAATGGACTGTTGCAGTGGTGGGTGACGTGAAGCCTCATTCTCTGCTATGACATGCAGACTGATTCTCTGCTGTCATGAAGCCAGATTGTCTGTTACGGGACCTCTCTGCTCTGCCTGTGTGCTAGGCCTAAATATATGCCAATGGACTGTTGCAGTGGTGGGTGACGTGAAGCCTCATTCTCTGCTATGACATGCAGACTGATTCTCTGCTGACATGAAGCCAGATTGTCTGTTACGGGACCTCTCTGCTCTGCCTGTGTGCTAGGCCTAAATATATGCCAATGGACTGTTGCAGTGGTGGGTGACGTGAAGCCTCATTCTCTGCTATGACATGCAGACTGATTCTCTGCTGTCATGAAGCCAGATTGTCTGTTACGGGACCTCTCTGCTCTGCCTGTGTGCTAGGCCTAAATATATGCCAATGGACTGTTGCAGTGGTGGGTGACGTGAAGCCTCATTCTCTGCTATGACATGCAGACTAATTCTCTGCTGACATGAAGACAGATTCTCTGTTACGGGACCTCTCTCCTCTGCCTGTGTGTGTGCTGGGCCTAAATATATGCCAATGGACTGTTGCAGTGGTGGCTGACGTGAAGCCTCATTCTCTGCTATGACATGCAGACTGATTCTCTGCTGACATGAAGCCAGATTCTCTGTTACGGGACCTCTCTCCTCTGCCTGTGTGTGTGCTGGGCCTAAATATATGCCAATGGACTGTTGCAGTGGTGGCTGACGTGAAGCCTCATTCTCTGCTATGACATGCAGACTGATTCTCTGCTGACATGAAGCCAGATTCTCTGTTACGGGACCTCTCTCCTCTGCCTGTGTGCTAGGCCTAAATATATGCCAATGGACTGTTGCAGTGGTGGCTGACGTGAAGCCTCATTCTCTGCTATGACATGCAGACTAATTCTCTGCTGACATGAAGACAGATTCTCTGTTACGGGACCTCTCTCCTCTGCCTGGGTGCCGGGGCCTAAATATCTGAGAATGGACTGTTCCAGTGGTGGGTGACGGGAAGCCAGATTCTCTGCTATGGAACCTCTCTCCAATTGATTTTGGTTAATTTTTATTTATTTAATTTTTATTTTAATTAATTTCCCTATCCACATTTGTTTGCAGGGGATTTACCTACATGTTGCTGCCTTTTGCAGCCCTCTAGCCCTTTCCTGGGCTGTTTTACAGCCGTTTTAGTGCCGAAAAGTTCGGGTCCCCATTGACTTCAATGGGGTTCGGGTTCGGGACGAAGTTCGGATCGGGTTCGGATCCCGAACCCGAACATTTCCGGGATGTTCGGCCGAACTTCTCGAACCCGAACATCCAGGTGTTCGCTCAACTCTAGACATTAGTTGACCCGCAATCTAACCTGTGTCTGATGTTAAAAATTTCATTATTGGAAGGAATGGTAACTTCTTTCTTTCCGTCTGTTAGCATATTGCAGCATTTGCATCTTCTATTGTTGCATTTGAAATTTCCATGGAGTTTTTGGGGAATTTTTTCGATAGTTTTTTTATATTGGGAGGAGTTTTCCTCTATTTTTGGGCAAGAAGGGGCTAATAGGTTCTTCAGGGTTTTTGCCCTTCTGAATATAAGAATCGGTTTCGGGGGGATTAATTTGCCCAATATAGGGTCTTATACGATATCATTTTCATCTGGCAAGGTAACAGTAACGACCTAATCCAATTTATTGAACACATCAATTCCAATCACTGGAGTCTTTCTTTTACTATGGAACAAAATCCAATGGAGGTGGTGTTCCTGGATCTACATCTTAGCATTAAAAATAAGAAAATTATCAGTAAGACCCACTTCAAAAGTGTAGATGCCAATAGTTTCCTTGATTATAAGAGCTGTCACCATTCGAAATGGAAACGCAACATCCCATATAGTCAAATGAAAAGGATCAGGAGAAACTGCACAGACGATCGTACTATGAAGATCCAGGTTAGGGAACTTAAGGAAAAATTCAAAGAAAAAGGCTACCCAAAAAAACTGTTAATAGACTCCAGCAAGAAAATATATCAAATCTCACAAAAGGAGAGTCTCAAATCCAAACCTAAATCCTCCACACTAGAAAAAATAAAAAGTAATGATAGGTTTCAAGGCTCAAGTCTGATCACTCGTTATAATACACTCTCTGATTAGGCAAACCCTAGTAAAGAATTGGCCAATTTTATTAAAAGACCCTATATTGGGCAAATTAATCCCCCCGAAACCGATTCTTATATTCAGAAGGGCAAAAACCCTGAAGAACCTATTAGCCCCTTCTTGCCCAAAAATAGAGGAAAACTCCTCCCAATATAAAAAAACTATCGAAAAAATTCCCCAAAAACTCCATGGAAATTTCAAATGCAACAATAGAAGATGCAAATGCTGCAATATGCTAACAGACGGAAAGAAAGAAGTTACCATTCCTTCCAATAATGAAATTTTTAACATCAGACACAGGTTAGATTGCGGGTCAACTAATGTCATCTATCTTCTACGTTGTCCCTGCAATCTTTTCTACGTAGGACGCACCATCCAATCAGCACGTGAAAGGATGAACGAACATCGGTCGAACATTGCAAGAAAGATTACAACCCATAGTGTATCCAGGCATTTTGCGATATTCCATGAGGGAGACCCATCCGGTTTAACAGTCACATTACTAGAAAAGGACATGAAGTCCTACCAGTCTCTATGTCGCAGGGAGATGTATTGGATTTTCTGCCTCAACACTTTAATACCATTTGGTTTAAATGAATCCCTGGAGTATGCGAACTATTAAAAACTACTTCTGAAATATAATCAATATATTTTTTATTCCATATTTTTTACGGTATATATAGTTTATACATTTGTGTTTCATCCATAGATATATTGCACATATAAATGTATTATCTATTAATGTGTCTATACACATGTTCACCAGCACCATTGCCGTCCAACTTCTCCATTCTCCCCCCCCCCTCCCTTTCCCAAATTAATTATAACTTAATTTAAATTCATCTTTGATTCACAATATTCCTTTATAGCAAGATCCCATAATTTCCATATTTAATGCTCATCTGGGTATCTTTTTGACCCCTTTTTTCCCATTTTCACCTAATTAAGTTACATTCCACTATATTAAAAAAGACTTCTGTATTATACAGTTATTTAGGAAGGGGTTTGCGTCCCAAGGTGACACGCATTGCGTGTGGATCCACCCACCAAACAGACGCCGGCCCCTCTTCTTCTTACCCTGCCTGGGAACCGGAAGAAGATGGCGGTGCGTTCCACAGTGGAACGCATCGCTAACATAGATGTTGCCGATGCACCAACCGTGGGGAAAACGTTAAGCCACAAATTCAAACTAGAGGGTGCCCATCTTTCCCCCTTCCCCTTTCCCTATCTACTACCCATAAAAAGATCTCCATCCATACACTAATCTCCCAAACCGATTCCCTATATTAACATCAAACAACCGGAAGTAAATGGCGGTGCGTTCCACAGTGGAACGCATCGCGATTAGGAATATTCAGTTTGTCTTCTAAGGTAATGTCTTCTATATTTAAAACAATAAGACTAGGGACCACTGTGTGCTTGTAGCAAGAGACAATAAAGAATATATGAATTAGATAACTCCGGAGGGGGACTTGATTTGATCCATGCAGACAGGAAGTGGGAGGTTCTATAGACTACACGTGCAAACTATAAATACCTCACTGGAACAACTCATCCTAATGACTCCTGACTGGTCTTAGAATCCACCAAAGCACTCCTGAAGGTATGGATCAACTTAATTCTCTTTGGACTCATTGCTATGGACATATATGTTTTCTTCTTCTTTTTAGGTTTTCTCTATGTAGATTTTATATGTGTATATCTGTCTCTGGGTTGGACAGCAAACATGTGTCCATTATTTTATATTTTATATACGAATATACGGTATTTTTATATAGATATCATCGTTCATTATTTATTATATTATATCATATTTCATTTTTTATCGAGGTCCCATTCGTTCCTTCTTTGTTGGGTATATTCACTCATAAACTCTGAATAGACCTGATCTATAATACATACTATACATATTTCTATGATCCATGCACCCAATGAAAAATCTGAGATAAAATCCCCCTTTTTTGTGGGTGTGATTGTGTGGCTATGTGTGTATGCATTGAAGCATGCGTATACGCAGTGTTACACATATATACACCCATAAAATATTTTTATATAAAAGTTTTTTATTTATTTATATTTTATTCTATTTTTATATATCTGTTCATATATATATATTTTTTCTGTTAAAACTAAATTAATGTATTTATTTCTCCTGAAGAAGAGGGCCTCAGACCCTCGAAACGCGTTGAGCCTTGTATTAATAAAATGATTGACCAGAAGCCACATGTGTAGGCGGCGTTCAATTATTTACATCTCTACATGCGATCCTGGCTGGGGGGGAAAAATAGTCCCAGGTGTCTTGAGTTTATCCTGGTTTATCCCCCCCCCCCCCGTGAAGTGAGTGGATTTGATTTTATTCTTATCCTTAATTTTATTATTATCACGATTTTATGACCTCTAACATCACACAGACCCCGGTGAAGGTCTTCTATACATCTTATATACTAATAAGGATCCATCTGCATTTACATCACGACTATTGACTGAGTGATTTGGCGCCTGATACGTGTTTCAAACTTTTTTTCACGGGTGTGAAGGGCCTTTCTTCCTTTGTCCTTTCTACACCATCCATATCTCTTCATAAGTGGACAAGGGCAATCCTTGATCCACTGAAACACTTGAGCTGCCTATCTTGTTCCATAACTTCAGATGAGCATAACTCCTATATTGTTCTGTATAGAACCCTCCTCCGCCCCCTGGCGCCTCTGATAGCCTCTACTCTAGGTACTTATTTTGCGACTCCTGGTGCACAGTTAGACCGGGTAGTTCAAATTGTACCATAATCCTCTTTTTGTATCTCCACATTCTGCTTTTTAATAGAACAACAGTATCTAACGTGTGTGTAATACAATGACAGCTGCAGCAAAGGCTGCAAAATTAAGTTTTTTGCCCAAAATGGGTGTTTTTTTTAAATATCAGAATAGAACAACAGTATCTAAAGGGTGTATCTCACAATGACAGATGCAGCAAAGGCTGCAAAATTAAGATTTTTGCTCAAAATTGGTGTTTTTTGAATACCAGAATAGCACAGCAGTATCTAAAGCGTGCATCTCACATATACAGATGCAAACAAGGCCGCAAATTAAGTACTTTGCCCAAAAATTTTTTTTTTTAATACCAGAACAGCACAGCAGTATTTAAAGCATGTATCTCACACTGACAGATGCAGACAAGGCCGCAAATTAAGTATTTTGCCCAAAATGGGTGTTTTTTTAATACCAGAATAGCACAGCAGTATCTAAAGCTTGAATTTTACACGTACAGATGCAGCAAGGGCTGTAAAATTTAGTATTTGGCCCAAAAAGGGTGTTTTTTAAAACCCAGAAAATTATAGCCGCATTTCTAGCTTAAATTGCATACTGACTAATGCGGCAGAGGCCCCAGATGGAGGGTATTGCCAGAAATTGGTGTTTTTTAAAACTCAGAAAATTATTGAAGCATTTCAAGTTTCTTTTTAACAATCACAGATGCAGCAAAGGCTGCAATATTAAGTACTTTGCCCAAAATGGTTGTTTTTTTACTAACAGAATATGACAGCAGTATATAACGCTTGAATTTCACACCGACAGATGCAGCAAGGGCTGTAAAATGGAGTATATTGCCCTAAAAGTGTGTTTTTTTTAAACCCAGAAAATAATAGCTGTATTTATACCTTAAATTGCACACTGGCTAATGCGGCAGAGGCCCAAGATTAAGGATATTTCCAAAAATGGGTGTTTTTTAAAACCCAGAAAATTATTGAAGTATTTCAAGCTTGTTTTTAACAAAGACAGATGCAGCAAAGGCTGCAATATTAAGTACTTTGCCCAAAATAGGTGTTTTTTTACTAACAAAATGACATCATTATATAACGCTTGAATTTCATATGTACAGATGCAGCAAGGGCTGCAAAATTGAGTATTTTGCCCCAAAAGGGTGTTTTTTAACTCCTTAAAGGGAACCTGTCACCAGTTTTATGGTTTCCTAACTAAGGGCAAGAACCCAGAAAATTATAGCTGTTTTTCTAGCTTAAATTGCAAACTGACTAATGCAGCAGAGGCCCAAGATGAAGGATATTAACCCAGAAAATTATTCAACCTTGTTTTTAACAACCACAGATGCAGTAAAGGCTGCAATATTAAGTACTTTGCCCCAAAATGGGTGTTTTTTGAATAACAGAATATGACAGCAGTATATAACGCTTTAATTTCACACATACAGGTGCAGCAAAATGTATTTTTTCGCCCCCAAAAAGTGTTTAACTCCTTAAAGGGAACCTATCAACAGTTTTATGGTTTCCTAACTAAGGGCAACATAAATAAGTGACTGATTCTCTTAGCAAAATGCTGGGTCGCTTTCTTTAATTGACCCAGTCAATCTGCCAACATGCCAACATCTTGTATTGAAAAGCTCCAGCTGATAATGATGAGTCATGATAATTTATGAGCTCCTGACTCTCCCCGCCTACCTGCTGCTGATTGACAGTTTTTTTCCATATGAATCAGCAGTAGGTGGGCAGGGGAGTGGCTATATCTTTGAATTAAAAAAGCTCTGGACTCACTGAAAAATAATAATTTGAAAAAAAAGCAGAAAAAAAATCGAAAAAAAATAGAATATTCGAAATTACGAATATATATAACTATATTCAAAATATTCGCGAATTTTCGAAGTACCTATATTCGCAATAAAAATTTGAAATTCAAATATTCGTGATCAACACTACTGATGAGCTGATTTGAGTCCAGCGTGATGCTGGACTCAAATCAGCTCATCAGTAGTGTTGATCACGAATATTTGAATTTCAAATTTTTATTGCGAATATAGGTACTTCGAAAATTCGCGAATATTTTGAATATAGTTATATATATTCGTAATTTCGAATATTCCATTTTTTTTAGATTTTTTTTTCTGCTTTTTTTTCAAATTATTATATATTTTTTTTTTAATCAGTACACATGATCCCTTCCTGCTTCTAGCTTGTGGGCCAATAAGAAGGCTGCAATATACTTGACTTTAGGAGTAGTGATGAGCGGCAGGGGTCATATTCGAAAGTGCACCATTTTTTTTCTTGAAAAAATCGGCAAGGTAATGATTGTGTAATATGCAAATTTTCGTAATTCGAATTTTCGTATTCAAATTTTTATTGCGAAATTTTTCAACTTTTAGACAAAGAAGATTATAGCACTATATTAGCAAAATTGCTCTATATTCGTTTTTTTTCGAATATTCGCTATATTGCTATATATTACAAATATTACAAGTTATAGCAATATAGCGAATATTCGAAAAAAATATGAATATAGAGCAATTTAGCTAATATAGTGCTATAATCTTCTTTGTCTAATAGTTGTAATTTTTTTTTCTCATCTGAAGTTCAGATTGGAAAAAAATTACAACTATAAAAAAAAAGATTATAGCACTATATTAGCTAAATTGCTCTATATTCGTTTTTTCGAATATTCGCTATATTGCTATATATTACGAATATTCGAAAAAACTGTTATAGCAATATAGCGAATATTCAAAAAATCAAATAAAGAGCAATTTAGCTAACATAGTGCTATAATTTTCTTTGTCTAATAGTTGTAAGTTGAAAAATTTGCAATAAAAATTCGAATCCGAAAATTCGCATATTACACAATCATTACCTTGCCGATTTTTTTCAAGAAAAAAAATCGCGAATTTTCGAATATTCTAAAAAATATTCACGAAATATCGCAAATTCGAATATGACCCCTGCCGCTCATCACTACTCATCAGCATGCGGCATGTGGCCTTGAGCCTTACGCACAGAGATTGTTCCAGATTCTCTGAATCTTCGGATGATGTTATGCACAGTTGATGATGATAGATGCAAAGTCTTTGCAATTTTTCGCTGGGTAACACCTTTCTGATATTACTCCACTATCTTTCTGTGCAACATTGTGGGAATTGGTGATCCTCTACCCATCTTGGCTTCTGAGAGACACTGCCACTCTGAGAAGCTCTTTTTATACCCAATCATGTTGCCAATTGACCTAATTAGTGTTAATTGGTCTTCTAGCTCTTTGTTATGCTCAAATTTACTTTTTCCAGCCTCTTATTGCTACTTGTCCCAACTTTTTGGGGATTTGTTGACACCGTGAAAATTTGAATCAATGTATTTTTCCTTTAAAATGATACATTTACTCGGATTAAACGTTTGATCTGTCATCTACGTTCTATTACAAATAAAATATTGACATTTGCCATCTCCACATTATTGCATTCAGTTTTTATTCACAATTTGTTTAGTGTCCCAACTTTTTTGGAACCCGGTTTGTATGTTCTAAAGCCATTTTTGGCATGTATTAGTGGCACAAAAAATATATTATTTGCCGTTCAGCGATGCAGTTATATGTTCTAAAGCCTTTTGTGGTGTGTATAAGTGGGAAAAAATAAGGGTCTTTTTGCCGTTCAGCTGTGCAGTTATATGTTCTAAAGACCTTTTTGTTGTGTATTAGTAGCACAAAAAAAGTATTTGCCATTGTGTGGTGAAGTGAGAAAATTACAGGCCTTTTTGGCATTTATTAGTGGCAAAAAATATATATTATTTGACGTTCAGCGGTGCAGTTATATGTTTTAAAGCCTTTTGTGGAGTGTATAAGTGGGGGGAAAAAAGGGTCTATTTTCCATTCAATGGTGCAGTTATTTGTTCTAAAGCCATTTTTGGCATGTATTAGTGGCACAAAAAAAGTATTTGCCATTATGTGGTAAAGAGAGAAAATTACAAACCTTTTGGCATGTATTAGTTGCAAAAAATATATATAATTTGCTGTTCAGCTGTGCAGTAATATGTGCTAAAGCCTTTAGTGGCGTGTATAAGTGGGAAAAAAATGCCGTTCAGCGGTGCAGTTATACGTTATAAAGCCCTTTTTGGTGTGTATTAGTGGCAAAATATATATATATTTGCTGTTCAGCGGTGCAGTTATATGTTCTAAATGCTTTTGTGGCATGTATAAGTGAAAAAAATAAGGGCCTGTTTGCCGTTCTGCGGTGCAGTTATATGTTCTAAAGCCCTTTTTGGAGTGTATTAGTGGCACAAAAAAAGTATTTGCTGTTGTGTGGTGAAGTGAGAAAATGACAGCCCTTTTTGGTGTGCATTAATTTCCTTTTTATTTACTTATTTGATTTAACAGTATGTCAGACAGAGAAGTGACAGGCCTTGCACAGGGGAGGGGCACAGGCCTAAATATTTCTGGCGCAGGCACAGTTCACAGCAGAGTAAGGGGGTGTGGCAGTATGGGTCACTTTGAGAGCCCAGAGCTCCCAGTGTCAGATAGCGGTTGTGTCTTGACCAGCAACCCAGCGTTTCTTGAATTGTTGACTCGATCTTCGACTTCGTTGTAAGTGACATCAGACACCCCCAGCCAAGAGTCAGTGGGTTTGTCAGGCACAACCCTTAGTTGGCATGGCTCAGGAGCAGGCCCTGTGCCCTCACCTGTCCTCAACCTGCCTCTGTCCTCTTCTGTTCCCTCAGCGAGAGAAGTATTATATGATGTGGGCTCAGCTCCACTATACAGCAAGGACGAGCTACTAGAGGACAATCAGCAGCTACTGGCCAGCCAAGATGTGGAGGATTAAACCTTTGGTCGATGATGCATATGCTGAAGACATCATTGATAATTCACTACATGATTACTTAATTGTGACACATCCCGTTACTCCGGTATTATACATCTTACCCAAGATTCACAAGGATAGGAATAATCCGCCAGGACGCCCTATTGTGTCCTGCATACTTTCGGTCCTTTCATGATCAGCAATATTTTTGGACGGCGTCCTCCAGAAATACGCAACAAATGTCACTTCCTATGTGAGGGATACCACCCACTTTTTACTCAAATTGAAAGATCTAACATTATAGACAGGAGACACACTAGTATCCTTTGATGTTGTCAGCCTCTACACTAGTATAGATCATGACAGGGGCTTAGAGGCAGTTAGATACACCTTGCACAATTCCGAGTTTGGACCGGAAACAGTGAACTTTAATTTGGCGTTACTAGAGATTATACTGACCTGCAATTATTTAATGTTTAAGGACAAATTCTTTATACAAAGCAGGGGGACCACAATGGGATTTAACGTTGCGCCGTCTATATGTCATATTTTGAAAGTCTGTTTCTGTATCCATCCAGCTTCTTCAATAAAGTAAGGGGCTGGATGAGATACATAGATGACATATTTTTTATATGGACAGGTTCTGAACTAGAATTACAGGAGTTCAATGAGTATTATTAAATTTGCCAGAGTCAGCTCTACGACTCAATTACAATTATTGGACACACTGGTGTATGTACAGGGCAACACACTGGACACACACATCCATATAAAGAAAACAGACAAAAATTATATTTTACAATACAACAGTTCACATCCCCGAGGTATGATCAAATCACTCCCATATAGTCAGTTTCTACGGGTATGTAGAATTGTTAGTGATGAGGGGAGGGTAGAAACTAGACTCCAAGAAATGAATAAAAAATTCACTAATAGAGGTTACCCCCCACAGCTGACTAAGAAACACCAGGATAGGGCCTTTAGGATGAAGAGACAAACATTGCTTGAGGAAAGTAAGGACAACTCAAAAGCAAAATGTAGAATCCCTTTTGTCTCCCGATATACAATGTTGAGTAAACAGGTTGCCACAGTTATCAGGAAAAACTGGAAACTCCTTGCCCAAGCTTTCCCGAATACCCCAGAATTTCAAAACCCTCCGCTGTTTTCATACAAGAGAGGCCCTAATGTTAGGGATAAATTGGTACATGCTGACAGATCCCCTGATATACAGCAACAAAAAAGAAAAATGGGTTGCTATCCATGCCTGGGCTGTTGCCACTGTAATAGCATGATTAAAGGAAAAACCTTTGTGCATCCCCATAGAGGAAAAAGATATGAGATTAGACAGTTCTATACGTGTAACTCATTTTATGTAATCTATATACTCCAATGTCCCTGTGGACTCATATATGTGGGGGAAATTACACAGGAGGTCAAAAAGAGATTAACACAGCATAAGTCGAAGAAACGCAAAGAAGTCTTAGACCTTCCGGTCCTGGAACATTTTCATAAGTCTGGACATAATGAATCACAATTGAGGTTCCAGATTATAGATGGAGTGTCACATTTACAGAGGGGAGGAGATCGAGAAGCCCTCCTTAATTTTAAGCAATTGGAGCTAAAATGGATTTATAGACTTGATACGCTGGAGCCCAAGGGTCTCAACAGAGACTTTAATTTGGGGGTCTTTTTATGAGGAATCCATATTTGACATTTCTTCTTCTGAATAAATGAGCTTTTTATTATTTTTTGTAACCAAGTTCTGTGCCCAACAATGCTCTTGTTGTGACTGTTTATGTTTAAATCTATGTTTGTGGGTTACACAATTTTCACACACATTTAACCTTCTTTTTTCAGGAATGGTCTCCCTGAAGTCCTCCACGCTCCACGACATTTTCTTTTGATGCCTCCGCAGTCATGCAGTTCAACCATTTTCTTGTTTATTACATTTGGTGACCAATATCGGCTTGTGGGTGTGAGTCTCATTATATAGCCTGAATTCTCTGAGTGTATCTAGATGTGTGTGTGGACAGCCACGGTTTGTCACCGGGGCTGTTGTCATTCATTTAATGATTGGCCCGGGGGACAGTTTCCGCGATCGTGATCCCCTGACTGAGGACGTAAAGTACAGACCAAAAGTTTGGACACACCTTCTCATTCAAAGAGTTTTCTTTATTTACATGACTATGAAAATTGTAGATTCACACTGAAGGCATCAAAACTATGAATTAACACATGTGGAATTATGTTCATAACAAAAAAGTGTGAAACAACTGAAAATATGTCATATTCTAGGTTCTTCAAAGTAGCCACCTTTTGCTTTGATTACTGCTTTGCACACTCTTGGCATTCTCTTGATGAGCTTCAAGAGGTAGTCACCTGAAATGGTCTTACAACAGTCTTGAAGGAGTTCCCAGAGATGTTTAGCACTTGTTGGCCCTTTTGCCTTCACTGTGCGGTCCAGCTCACCCCAAACCATCTCGATTGGGTTCAGGTCCGGTGACTGTGGAGGCCAGGTCATCTGGTGCAGCACCCCATCACTCTCCTTCATGGTAAAATAGCCCTTACACAGCCTGGAGGTGTGTTTGGGGTCATTGTTCTGTTGAAAAATAAATGATGGTCCAACTAAACGCAAACCGGATGGAATAGCATGCCGCTGCAAGATGCTGTGGTAGCCATGCTGGTTCAGTATGTATGCCTTCAATTTGAATAAATCCCCAACAGTGTCATCAGCAAAGCACCGCCACACCATCACACCACCTCCTCCATGCTTCACGGTGGGAACCAGGCATGTAGAATCCATCCGTTCACCTTTTCTGCGTCGCACAAAGACACGGTGGTTGGAACCAAAGATCTCAAATTTGGACTCATCAGACCAAAGCACAGGTTTCCACTGGTCTAATGTCCATTCCTTGTGTTCTTTAGCCCAAACAAGTCTCTTCTGCTTGTTGCCTGTCCTTAGCAGTGGTTTCCTAGCAGATATTCTACCATGAAGGCCTGATTCACACAGTCAGTCTCCTCTTCACATTTGTTCTAGAGATGTGTCTGCTGCTAGAACTCTGTGTGGCATTGACCTGGTCTCTAATATGAGCTGCTGGTAACCTGTGATTTCTGAGGCTGGTGACTCGGATGAACTTATCCTCCGCAGCAGACTCTTGGTCTTCCTTTCCTGGGGCGGTCCGCATGTGAGCCAGTTTCTTTGTAGCGCTTGATGGTTTTTGTGACTGCACTTGGGGACACTTTTAAAGTTTTCCCAATTTTTCAGACTGACTGACATTCATTTCTTAAAGTAATGATGGCCACTCGTTTTTCTTTACTTAGCTGCTTTTTTCTTGCCATAATACAAATTCTAACAGTCTATTCAGTAGGACTATCAGCTGTGTATCCACCTGACTTCTCCACAACGCAACTGATGATCCCAACCCCATTTATAAGGAAAGAAATCCCACTTATTAAACCTGACAGGGCACACCCGTGAAGTGAAAACCATTTCGGGTGACTACCTCTTGAGCTCATCAAGAGAATGCCAAGAGTGTGCAAAGCAGTAATCAAAGCAAAAGGTGGCTACATTGAAGAACCTAGAATATGACATATTTTCCGTTGTTTCACACTTTTTTGTTATGTATATAATTCCATATGTGTTAATTCATAGTTTTGATGCCTTCAGTGTGAATCTACAATTTTCATAGTCATGAAAATAAAGAAAACTCTTTGAATGAGAAGGTGTGTCCAAACTTTTGGTCTGTACTGTATGTCCCATCTGGCGGCCCGGATGGGACCTGGTCATTATTGGAAGGGGAAGCATGTATGGGTATGTGGTGTCTTCATAGGGGCGTATAACTGAGTAAAGCCGGTGCTCGCCCTGGAGGAACCACATACAGCCTAGTGGGTATTTTTGGTTTGGAACCAGTGATCTATGAAATGACTGGGTTCCTAAATTGACCCCATCCAAACACCAGAGGATTGAAAAGAATACTCGATTGGGCTTCCCACCACTTACTCCTTTTTTGAGCCACCAAGTGACAAGACGATTCGGATGATTGCCTGGTGAAGCGGATGGCTCACAACTCACTCTGTGGGCATCCGCGTCCTCATGGCAACCACTGACGTCATCCCCATGTGACACAATCAGCTGTATGCAGTGCCGTGGAGCGAAGCTTTCTGCCTCCCCGGACATTGGCAACAGCTGACGTCGCAGGGGTATCTTTTTCCGTTCAGTATGTATGCCTTCAATTTGAATAAATCCCCAACAGTGTCATCAGCAAAGCACCGCCACACCATCACACCACCTCCTCCATGCTTCACGGTGGGAACCAGGCATGTAGAATCCATCCGTTCACCTTTTCTGCGTCGCACAAAGACACGGTGGTTGGAACCAAAGATCTCAAATTTGGACTCATCAGACCAAAGCACAGATACTCCACCACTTACTCCTTTTTTGAGCCACCAAGTGACAAGACGATTCGGATGATTGCCTGGTGAAGCGGATGGCTCACAACTCACTCTGTGGGCATCCGCGTCCTCATGGCAACCACTGACGTCATCCCCATGTGACACAATCAGCTGTATGCAGTGCCGTGGAGCGAAGCTTTCTGCCTCCCCGGACATTGGCAACAGCTGACGTCGCAGGGGTATCTTTTTCCTATTGGATGCAGACGCGGGCGCATAAGCATTGAAGAAACAGGCACGACGATACTTGCCGCGCTTCCCAAGGATTACATGGACGTGGAGCGAGGTTTCAGAGATACGATCTCCGTTTGTGAGGTATTTCTAAAGTTATGTCAGACCATTTACTGTATTGAGTGACTCACGTATGTTTTAATACATCACACTTTTTGAGATTGGGTATAACCCTCTTTATGTCTATATGAAGATCTATAGGTGTATAGGTCCTTGTGTATCATCCCACTTTAGGGAGGGACATCCCCACCCACTTTTGCAATATTTAAGGCACTTGTTTGATCATTTGTTTCATTGCTTGAGAAAGACCGATGAAGGTCGAAACGTCGCTTGTACTATGCTGATTTGTGAATAAATCACCACTCTGATTTTCCACACTGGCGAGTAGTGCAGATTATTGTATTTTACCTAGACTTTGGGACCACTGGCCAGGATCCCCATCTGCGTGCACCACCACCTTTAAAGGTATCGTTAATGATTTTCCCAAATAGGATTAGTAGTGCTGCCAAAACCTTTTTGTATACAAGATGTGGAGGAGACATCCGCCGCTTCCTTCAGTAGGTGGGGAAGTAGTGATGAGGAGAGTGGGGTGGGAGCAGGTGTTGTGAGCGGACAGGCTCCTGACCCAGAGACTGTTGAGGAGGACATAAGTGACGTGCAGACACTACTCGATAATGATGATGTAGCTGATTGCACTTGGGAGCCGGGTGATGAATGGGCTTCATCATCATCGGGAGAAGAGGGTGGCAGCTTGCCCGTGGGGCAGCGGCAGAGCCAGCAAGTCGCTAGCGTGGCCGGGAGTCAGCAGGGTGGCAGCTGTGGGAGGTCAGGAGCCAAACGTGCCCGGGGTAGACCACCCGCTTTTCAGGAGCCTACCTGCCCAGAAAGTAGTGGTACAGAAGCAGCGGTGGTATCAGTTAGTCAGTGCGGAGTGTTGGAGGTAAAATCACCTACTTGGCGGTGTGGCAGTTTTTTGTTAAGCCGCCAGAGGTAAACATGGCGATTTGTAGAATCTGTGGGCAGAAGGTGAAGCATGGCCAAGGTGCCAATGTTGGCACCACGGCCCTGCCTCAACATATGCAGCGTCACCATAAAGTGGCCTGGAAGAACCATGGCTCCTATGTGGTGGTGCAGCCTGCCGCAGTAACCACTGTATCACCCAGTGGCAAGCACCCGATTTCAGGCAGTCAAGGCTCCACCACCTAAGACGAAGGAAGCTGTTAGTCCTTCACATCATCTGCCATTCCTGATGCTTCTGTTCCTCCTCCTACTTCTCGTCAGTCATTCCGTCAGCAATGAAGTGATTGCCAAGAGACAACAGTATGCGTGAGCTCATCCAACGGCACAGAAGCTGAATGTGCTCCTGGCCAAGTTGCCAGTGCTGCAGTCCCTCCCTTTCCAAGTGGTGGACTCTGCACCTTTCAAAGAGCTGATGGCTTGTGCCGAGCCAAGGTGGAGCGTGTCAAGCCATCATTTCTTTGCCAAAAAGGCAGTACCAGCCCTGCACACGTATGTAGAACAATAGGTGGGCCATTCCTTGAGCCTGTCGGTGTCTGCCAAAGTGCATGGCAGTGCCGACTTTTGGAGCTGTAACTATGATCAGGGACAATACATGTCCTTTACGGCCCACTGGGTGAATGTGGTTCCTGCAAAGCCACACCAGTAACTTGCCCAGGTGACGCCGCTTCCGCCTTGACGTTCTCACGCCGTTAGTCCAGTGACAATGTCCTCCTCTGCCTCCTCATCCTCCACTGCCATGTCCTCAGCCTCCACTGCAGGGACAATTCACAGGGCATGGCAATGTCACGCCGTTCTGCACCTCGTTTGCCTGGGCAAACGGAGTCACATATGGGAGGAACTGCTCTGTGTTCTTCATCAAGAAATCGAATCCTGGTTTTCTCCGCGACTCAAAACTGGAACCATGGTGACCGACAACAGGAAGAACATTGTGTTTGCACTGCATCAAGAAGGGCTGAGCAATGCACCCTGCATGGCATACGTGTTCAATCTTATTGTCAAGCGGTTCCTGAAGTCTTCAACCCATCTGCAAGATATCCTAAAAATGGCCAGGAAACTATGCATGCACTTCAGCCACTCGTACACCACAACGCACACGCTCCTTTAGCTGCAGCGGCAGAATGGCATCCCCTAACATAGGCTTATATTCAATGTTTCCGTCAGTTGGAATTCCACCTTCCATATGTTGGACCGACTATATGGACAGAGAAACGCCATAAATGATTTCTTGGTGATCCAAGCGGACAGGAGTACTCCCCTGTGTAACTTCGATGTCAGCCAGTGGCATATCATGCGCGACACCTGCCGTTTGCTGCTGCTGCTGCCACCACCTCCACGCTCTGTCATTGTGCCACTCTGTGGCCTCCTGATGCTGCTGTCACCTCCACACTATCATTGTGCCACCCTATGACCTCTTTATGATGCTGCTGCTGCCACCGCATCCACACTGTCATTGTGCCACTCTATGGCATCCTCATGCTACTACTGCTGCCGTCACCTCCATACTGTCATTTTGCCACCCTGTGGCCTCCTCCTGATGCTGCTGCCACCTCCAGACTCTGACTCTGTAAGGCTGAGTTCACACTTGAGTTATTTGATCAGTTTTGGCCCCGTAAATGCCCAAACAAGTGAAGTGTGCAGTGATTCTAAGAGCGACGCCTGTCATCTGCATGTCATACTGGCTCACAGTATTGTTTCACTAATCACAGCAGACTCCCTATGCTTCTTACTGTTAGGCTCAGTGTTCTACACCACTATAAAGGCTCTCTGCAGCAAGGAAATGGCCATTTTTTAACGCGATTCACCGCAAATAAATTTCGATCTAATAGAATTTTTTAGAAATTCGCTCATCTCTAGTAATAACGTGTGATGTGCAGTTTTTGCCTGTATGTAATAATGTGTGATGTGCCTGTATGTAATAACTTGTGATGTGCAGTATGTGCCTGTATAGTGTGTGATGTGTAGTATATGCCTGTATGTAATAATATGTGTGATGTGCAGTATGTGCCTGTAGTGGGTGATGTGTAGTATGTACCTGTAGTGTGTGATGTGCAGTATCTGCCTGTATGTAATAACATGTGTGATGTGCAGTATTTGTCTGTATGTTATAGTTTGTAGGTGTGTGTATATACACATTTCTGCATGGATATATTTGTGTAACTGACTTTTTTTGTTAAATGTGCAGGGCAATCGATAAAGTATATTGAAAATTGTTATTTATTTATTTTGGATATTTTTTTTATGAAAAATTGACCCTGAAGTTGTCTTTTGGCAGTGAGCTGCTCGCCTTTACTGTTCAGCGCAGTACTGAATAGTAAAGACTTGCCTCACTCACTAAGCTGCTGTCCCACTGCCTCTCTCATATATTCGCTAAAGCTGGCCATAAATTATATATATATATATATATATATATATATATATTTGTGGTCGTGGCTACGGGAAGCGGACCCTAACTAACAAAGATTACCTGAAGAACTGAAGCTAGCATCTAGCTATAATGGCTAGAGATGTGCCCTTAGCCATGCCGTGGGTAGGCCTATAAGGGGGCATACCCGAGGAGAATAAGTAAAAGAAAAGGGGGAAGGCAGGGAGGGGCACTGGAAAATGTTCATGCACCTGAGTGTGGCATCCTGGAAGATATAAATAGGCCTTTTGCCCCTACCATAAATGCAGGCTAAGTGCACAGCCTTCCCTATTTGTGGTCATGGCTACAGGAAGTGGACCCCAACTTACAAAGACTACCTGAACAACTGAAGCTACCATCTAGCTATAATGGCTGGAGATGTGCCCTTAGCATGCCGTGGGTAGGCCTATAAGGTGGGGGGGGGGGGAATCAAAGCCAAATAAAGAATGTGAAAGTTTTATTTAGCAGAAAAACAAATTTACAAAGCCAAACAAGTAAAAGCTTTAGCAAGTTCGGCCTGCGGGTTTGGCACAAACGAACAAAGCAGGAAGATTGCCAGCGTCCTATCTTTTTGATGTGAGCCGGAACCCCATGTGCTGATGCTGAGGATGCTGCTCCGATGCAGAACAAGTGTCCTGAAATACGTTTGGGGTAGTAACCGAGACCAGAAGCTAAGGAGCGAATATGCGTGACAAATTGTGAAGAAGTGAGAGGGCGGTTATTAAATGGAAGCAAAGGGGATTCTGAAGAGGAGCCGTGTAAAACTGACAGTAAATGTTTTAGGACCTTTACGGCGCACCATTCATTTAACAACTGAAAATAATTTACCTTAGTTGGAGGCCCTACCTGAGAGGTTTTGGTGGAGAAAAGGTACAGAGTGAAATGATTGCCATGCCAAACTAATTGGCCTAAAGCCAAATATCTAACTCTGGATGAAGTGCTAGTGAATTCCCCGGATCTCAAGAAACCATAAAAGCCGAGGAACATAGCTGCTTTAATAACTATACTGATATGGGGCCCAAAAGGATTGCCATCTAGTGAATTGGCAAGTTCTCTGAATAGATCTCCAGAGACCAGCTGCCTGCCCGGACCTGGAGCCTGGAGCTTTTCTGCATGCCCCTTAAAGTGGCTTTGACAGCATGTGATGCAAAAAAAACAACCCACAGTCCGATGATGCTGAACCCCTGCCAGATAAAGCTTGATCGTGTTGTAAGACAGGTGAAGCTCCTCGTGACAGTACGCTAAGAAGGCCAAACTAACGCGGCAGAAACTATGGGATAGATTTCGAGCAACGGGGAGGATTTTAACGACTCTTTTAATGAAGAGAGTTCAGACAGCCAATTACTGGCAAACCAATGTCTGCCAAAAATTGCAGCGAACCCACCGGAAGCGGCCGCATCTGGAAAAACTGTGGGAGAGGCCGGACTCCATTGTGGCACGAATAAGGAAACCCCATTGCAACCAGACAAGAAAAAGTCCCACATGACCAGATCAGCTGCAGCCTCATTGTCCAGGTGGATCAAGGAATCCTGATCCTGGGCTCAGGGAAGGAGTTGCATCAATCTGGAAATGAAAGCCCTGCCTTGAGGCATGACAGTGGCAAAATTTAACATCCCTAACAATGATTTCAACTCTAACTTAGTTAAGGTACTGGAAGTCACAGATTTTGCAATGGTTTCTTTGATCTTTAACAACTTATCTACTGGTAACCTAGCTTGAATTTTTTGGGTATCCAACACGATGCCCAGAAAAGTTACCAATGAGGAAGGGCCTTCTACCTTTGATTGAGCAACGGGAACATTTAAAGCTGAAAAAATCTTTAAGAGACTATCCAATTTGTCGGGATCATGACCTGGTGGCTGTATTAATAAGAAATCGTCTAGGTAATGGATGATGATAGGGCAGTTGGCATGATTAACCAGAATCCAATGGAGAGCCTTGACAAATTGGTCAAAAAGCCATGGGCTGCTTTTGGACCCAAAAGTTAAACGATTAGCAAAGTAATACAGATCAGACCATTTGAGCCGGTAAAACTTGCACAGCTGTGGGTGGATTGGAAGCAACTTGAATGCATCGGCAATATCGGCTTTAGCCAACCATGGATATTGCACTGAAAATTCTTCTGACGGAATAAGGGAATTAATGCTTGGGATACCAGAGGCATGAGGCGCAGAAAGGTCATAAATCAAAAGAGGGTGTAGAAAAAGGCCCTGACAAGAAGCCCTTTTGTAGGGACCTTCCCAGGATGTCTGAGGTAGAGCTATCAATCCATTGTGAAAACCTTCCCTGAACCCAAAAACTAGGAACTGAACAAAATTAACGTCATGGTGTGCTGATAAGAGAGAGGCTAACAAATACACATTAACCCCGGCTAGTCAGGTGTTTCTGAATGACCTTTGCGGACAAGCGGACTGAGGATGAGCCCTAAAACAAACGGAGCAGACGTGAAGGGCTCTACGCCTAGTTTGTCCACCGCTGGAAAAGTTTTAGGCGGAGGCTGGGAGGCCGAAACGAACCTACTCTGCAAGGTAGAAACCAGGTTAGGACACCACTCGGAAGAATGGAGAATGGATTGACAGGTGGCGCATGCGGGGGCCTTGAGCCATGCAAAATGCCTGCAAAACAACTCCACATCTGTGACAGCCCAGATAGTGACGTGCTGAAACTGGGCTAAAGCTGCGGCAGCTTTAGTGGAGAAGGAACGATGATAGTCGTAAAACGCGTACCCATCATATTTATAGCCCTAATCCGTCACCCTGTATAAATAGATATCCAACTCCTGCCATCTACTGGGCTGTGTAGAACAAATAATATCCCTGAAAAGGCTAAACGCTAACACAAACTCTGGGATGGTAAGCTTCTTGTTAAGCCGAGCGTCTCTAGATTTAAGGACGATGGAGACATCAAACGAGTCGTGGGTGGCAATGAGAATGGATGCCAGATTGACATCTTTACCCGCCAAAATGTCTTTCTTAATATTATCGGGAACAAAATGAGACAGGTCTGGAGTGCAGGAGACCCTATCTGGAGAGAAAGAACGAGGAGCGGAAGGGCCTATAATGGAAGCTGTTGGACATCAGGGGATCGAATCCCTAACTTCTACAGCAAGAAGCCCGTATTCCAAATCGGAAACCAAGCTGGACATATTATTTTATAATTACATAGTTAATACGGTTGAAAAAAGATAAACGTCCATCAAGTTCAACCAAGGGATAGGTTGGGACACGAATCCCAGAAGGAAGTGAGACTCAGATTTCTACACGTTTTCATAAGCATTTATATTTTTTACTTTTAAGAATTTGTCTAAACCCTTTTTGAAACTGCCCACTGCTCCTGCTGTGACCACGTCCTGAGGAAAACTATTACACAGATTCACAGTTCTCACAGTAAAGAAGCTTTGACGCTTCTGGAGACTGAACTTTTTCTTCTTCAGTCGGAGGCAGTGCCCCCTTGTCTTTTGAGCACATTTTACATGGAACAGCTTTTCTCCGTATTTTTTGTATGGCCCATTTTTATACTTGTACAGGTTAATCATGTCCCCCCTTAGACATCTCTTCTCAAGACTAAATAAATTAAATTCTTTTAATCTTTCTTCATAACTAAGACACTCCATGCCCCTTATCATTTTAGTCGCTCTCCTCTGTACTTGTTCCAGCTACAGTGCGTCCTTTCTATGTACTGGTGCCCAGAACTGGACTGCGAATTCCAGATGCTTTGTAAAGTGGTAGTATTACATCCCTGCCCCGCAAGTCCATGCCTTGTTTAATGCATGACAATATCCTGGTGGCCTTAAAAGCAGCTGATTGACATTGTATACTATAATTTAATCTACCATAATTTAATCTAATATTATTGATGGCTGAATGTAACTGTGCTATTGAAAGTTGGATAGATGACATAGTGGCTTGTTCAACTGACAAAGCGTATGAGACCAACAGCCTATACAGTTTAGACTTCCAGGCGGATGCAGGATGACGAATCCCCCTTTTATTCAATTCAGCTATAAGCCTGGAATCGCCAGAAGTTGCTGTGGTGGTCCACGCTTGCGGATCCTGCAATCGACAGGGCATCTTCAATATCCGAGGCGTGGGACATTGTTTACTGTGAAACGAAGCAGAGAGAATTTATTTTTATTTTTTTAAAGAAAGGAACCAGACCTCTGCGCACCAAAGAAAACTGTGGCAAAGCTGAAATGGAGACATGATTCAAATAACGTGAGAAAGCAAGCCAACTCGGCCCAAACTTGTGTGCAGAAATAAGAAGCCGAGAAGTGACGGGAAAGATGGATGAGCCTCCAGCGAGGCAACGGTGAGAAATACCTCCCCCCCACCTCCCCTATTGAAGGGGGAAAAAAAGACGAATCAGGTGAAAGCATAGATAGAAGCACTTGAAACTGGCAAGCATTAAAGAAAATTGACATAAGCCCGGCTACAGAGCCAGGCCAGAAATTATCTTTTAAACCTCGTGAACCTGCAAAAACATGACTAACATGAACAGGAAATGCGGACAATTAAGACAACATAGCCTGAAGAACGTGACAGGCAATGAAATTAAACAACGTGAACCTGCAAGAACGTGACAGGCAATACAATTAAAACAACGTAAGCCTGAAGAATGTAACTAGGCAATGGGGACAATTAAGACAATGTAGCCCGATGAACGTGACAGGCAACAATTAACTAAAAAACAACAAAAAATACATGAATTGCGAGGAAGCAAAAGCTACTTTAAACTACGTAAGTCTGAGAAACGTGACAGCCAAATATCAGTTTAACAACGTGCCCCTGAAGAACATGACGGGGAAAGGAATGCTTTTCCGCAATGTAATTGAAACAAGGGGGGGGGGGCAGAGGGGGCCACGGCCCCACCTACATCATGCTGTGCCCCCCCAACTATAATGCCCCCCAAGTGAGCCGCCACAGTCGGGCACAGGGAGATGAGCGCTTCCATTGTGCTCATCTCCATAGTAATCTGCCTATGCTGCGGCGGTGCATGGAGGGAGAGGTGTGTCCCTTCCTCTGATAGGCTTCAGGTACTGGGCCGGCAGCCTATCAGAGGCCGGCGCAGGCGGCACGATTACGCCATCGCGCCGCCTGAGCCATACAGCGTGGCCAGAAGAGGCCAGAAGAGGCCGGAAGAGGCCGGAAGAGGCCAGAAGAGGCTGGAAGTGGCCGGAAGAGGCCTGCATCGCATCGCTGACATGGAGGTAAGTATAAGTGGTTTTTTTTTGTTTTGTTTTTACAATAGTTTTACAGGCACATTAGGGGGGGTGGCTCTTGTTAGTGGCACATTGGGGGGCTTATTAGTGGCACATTGGGGGGCTTATTACTAGCACATGATGGGGCTCTTGTTACTGGCACGTGATGGGGGCTCTTGTTACTTGCACGTGATGGGACACTTATTACTGGCACGTTATTGAGGGCACTTATTACTGGCACATTATTGATGGGCACTATAGGGGCATCTACTAAGGCCACAAAGAAGGGGTATTTTATATGGGGGGCTCTGTACAGTAGCATTTTATACTGGGAAACATGGTGGGTACTATGGGAAAGGGGGGAGAGGAGTACTATGGAGTCATCTACGGGGGAACTAAGAAGGGGTATTTTATACTTGCAAATTATGGGGGACACTGAGGGCATCTACTGGGGCACTATATATGGGGCATTTTATTCTGATACATTATGGGGGGCACTAGGAGGAAGGGGGGAGAGGAGCACTATGGGGGCATTTACTAGGGGCACCATATAGGGGTATTTTATACTGGCACATTATGGGGGACATTAGCTCAACTGGGGGCATTACAAGGGGTATTTTTTGCATTGTCACATTATTTCTACTGGGGGGGGGGGCATTATGGTGGGCTTTATTACTCCCCCATGGTATGACCACCTAGTAGCAGCACCAGCCTCTCCCTGCTCTGTGACCCCTCTGCCCCTTCTCCAAATCCTTATTATGAAATCTTTCTCATTAGGATAAAACACAACATCAGCTCAACCGAGCCCCCCAGCCATAGTGTTGAAGTGGCGTCCGAGATCCCGAAGGGCCAAGCCAAGTAACTGTACGTTTTCATGTGAAATATGTTTAAGTTATACACATATAGCATACACCGTGCCACACAATATACAGTATACCTCTACACTGTGCCACACAATGTACAGTATACCTCTACACCGTGCCACATAATATACAGTATACCTCTACACTGTGCCACACAACATACAGTATACCTCTACACTGTGCCACACAATATACAGTATACCTCTACACTGTGCCACACAATATACAGTATACCGCTACACTGTGCCACACAATATACAGTATACCGCTACACTGTGCCCCACAATATACAGTATACCGCTACACTGTGCACAACGATATACAGTATACCGCTGCACTGTGCCCACGATATACAGTATACCGCTACACTGTGCCCTACAATATACAGTATACCTCTACACTGTGCCCCACAATATACAGTATACCGCTACACTGTGCAGTATAGGAAGGGAAGATAAAAGAGAAATAGGAGGCAGCGCCTCATGTGTGGTATAGTAAGATAATTAGTAAAAGAGGTAAGTGAAAACTCTTACCGGATGGTGTTGTGGTGAGTCACAACACCTATATGTAGCTTGTGCTGATTTGCCCGATCAGCATGTGTGGTGCCTGCGCTGCTGCCTAGGTTCCAGCCCCGTGCCTTGGAAGCAATCGTCGGGGAGAGGTATCGTTTGTAGAGAAGAAATAGAATGAACCTTTTTGATGGCGTTGTCAGCAGGAGTCAGAGACAGGTAGGTATTGTTAACACAATACTTTTTTATTTTCAGTCAACGCGTTTCAGGGGCGGAGGGCCCCCTTCATCAGGACAATATACAACATAAAGCCACATTCGCATGTGGCAGTTATTTAAACTCAAAAAAGGCGCGTGAGGCCAAAGGGGGGTGGAGCAGGGGGAGGGGGAAAGGGCGGGGGGTAAGTAAGCATCTTAAGATCGTGGAAAGCTGTCATCTAGTATTCAGTCCCTTGTTCAGTCCCTTACTGATCCCTTTAAAATTATATATAGTGTGGACCTGATTCATTTAAAAAAAGGGGAAATAAATATGATAAAATGGTTATATATGGATATAGCTACAGTGGTTGAATTTGATCATATTTTAAAAAGGTTAGAGATGGATTGGTTTAGTATTAAGACTTTTTTGAGGGAGATAAAAAATAAGGAAGTGTAAAGTATGGTGGTTATTTGTGGTAGGTTAATGATAAAAATGGAAAAAATAATAATTGGTGGATAATAAGTGATAATGTAAATGATAGTAAAAAAGTGCGTGGAATGATATGAAGTTTGGTAGTTATATTGTTAACGGATAAAAGATTTTGTTTTAAATAAAAATATAAAATGTATATATATATATATATAAATATATATATATATACATATATATATATATGTCTCTGTAGATAGAATGATAAAATATATATATATACAGTATACCTCTACAATGTGCCACACAATATACAGTATACAGTATACCTCTACACTGTGCCCCACAATGTACAGTATACCGCTACACTGTGCCACACAATATACAGCATACCGCTACACTGTGCCCCACAATGTACAGTATACCGCTACACTGTGCCCCACAATGTACAGTATACCGCTACACTGTGCCACACAATGCACAGTATACCTCTATACTGTGCCACACAATATACAGTATACCTCTACACTGTGCCACACAATGTACAGTATACCTCTACACTGTGCCACACAATATACAGTATACCTCTACACTGTGCCACACAATGTACAGTATACCTCTATACTGTGCCACACAATATACAGTATACCTCTACACTGTGCCCCACAATGTACAGTATACCTCTACACTGTTCCCCACAATGTACAGTATACCTCTACACTGTGCCACACAATGTACAGTATACCTCTACACTGTGCCACACAATATACAGTATACCTCTACACTGTGCCACACAATATACAGTATACCTCTACACTGTGCCACACAATGTACAGTATACCTCTACACTGTGCCACACAATGTACAGTATACCTCTACACTGTTCCCCACAATGTACAGTATACCTCTACACTGTGCCCCACAATATACAGTATACCTCTACACTGTGCCCCACAATGTACAGTATACCTCTACACTGTTCCCCACAATGTACAGTATACTTCTACACTGTTCCCCACAATGTACAGTATACCTCTACACTGTGCCCCACAATGTACAGTATACCTCTACACTGTGCCCCACAATGTACAGTATACCACTACACTGTGCCACACAATGTACAGTATACCACTACACTGTGCCACACAATGTACAGTATACCGCTACACTGTACCCCACAATATACAGTATACCACTACACTGTGGACCACAATGTACAGTATACCTCTACACTGTGCCCCACAATGTACAGTATACCTCTACACTGTGCCCCACAATGTACAGTATACCTCTACACTGTTCCCCACAATGTACAGTATACCACTGCACTGTGCCACACAGTGTACAGTATACCGCTACACTATGCCACACAATATACAGTATACCTCTACACTGTGTAGTCTGCGTTTGCTCTGTAACAACTAACAGGCAGTGCCTGTAGGCTGTAGCCTGGCCCTGTTACCGAAGCTAGCTGAGTGGTGTAAGGTTAAGGTACTAGTAGAGACGAGGGGCCGCTGAATCCTGATTTAAAGTTAAAGTTACTGCAGGATATGGATTACAGTTTAGAAATGTCAAATGTACACTCCTGTGAGAGGCGGTGAGGAAGATCTGTGGATGACACTGTTATGGAGGGGGAAATGAGGATGACACTGTCATGGGGTGGATCTGTGAACGACACATATAGCATAAGATGCTATATACGGTATGTCATCCACAGACCCCCTCCCCCCATAGCAGTGTCATCCACAGATCCCCCTCCCTATAAAAGTGTCATCCACAGGCAGCTAGGACATGTTGAAATCTGAGGAATTATTTTATTTTTTAAACCACAGACAGCAGGACTTTTCTTCCCTGTTGCGCTTTTTGGTATTGGGTAAAGTATCGCAGCATTTCTAAGCGTACTTGTGTAAATGTATCGTTGTTATAGCTGCCCCCCCCCCCCACTTTTGTCCTGGCCCCCAGTGTGCCCCCCCAAAATTTGAAAGCTAGAGACGCCACTGGTGGATAATACTGGGGGCATTATAAGGACATTAGTGGAGACATTATTATTATTAGACATTGTGGTGGCATTATTATAATCGGAGGCACAATAGGGTGCATTATTATTGGGGGCACTATAAGAAGTATTATTACTGTTGGGGGGTATTATTATTACTGGGTGCACTATAGGGTAATTATTAACCCCTTATCGACATATGACGTAATAGTACGTCATGGCGGCAGGTGACTTGCCGCATTTTGACGTACTATTATGTCAGGGTGATCGGGCGGGCACTGGAGCGATGCGCGCCCGATCACTGCAGGGGTTCGGCAGTTCCTGATAGCCGGGCCCCTGCTGTATCTGCCGGCATCGCTGTAAAAGCCGATGCCGTTGGATTAACCCCTCTTATGCCAGGGTCAGCACTGACCGCAGCATAGAAGGTGCATGCGGCGGGTGAGGGAGCCCATCGGGTCCCTGCGCTGCTGTGGCGGGGACCAAATGGGTGACAAGCAGGCCGATGCCATGCACAACACATGTCAGATTTGCAAAAAACAGCCTGGTTTGTAAGGTGAAATATGGCAGGGTCCTGAAGGGATTAAACACCATCTGCCCCTGATAAGGGGCAATTTTTGGATGGTTTCTAATATGAAAAAGCATAACAAATGCGACAGTGTGATGTGTTTTTAAACACACTGTTTGTTAACACCATTAAACACATATTTTAATTTACCAAATGTCAGTATCACTCAGACATGATTTCCTATTGCTGTCATTGCGTTCAAGAGCTTAGAGAGAGAAAAAGCAAAAATCCATTAACAAACTACTGTTATATACCAGTTTTTAGGGCAATTGGAGCCACTTTGGTTCAGGCTGAATCCATTTGGGTCTGAACCAACCTTTTTTTTTTAAGTCAGCAAATCGGACCAAAACTAAATCTTGATAGGTCTGCTCATCTCTAATCCTTACCAACTGGGGTGGCGGACTCGGCTGTGGCTTTCGCTCAGGAGACCGGCCCTGAATGGAGTATCATCAGACTTCCCCTCACAACTAGTAAAATTTTTACTGTAACCCCACTAGTTCACATTAATGCACGCCCTCAATGGATACCAGTACAGACTCGAGTCTCCCCGAGTCCTGCCCGAGATCCGATGGTATATTCTAACCCCCAGGCGTTCCCATGGTGACGGGGACACTTGCCTGGGGGTTAGAATATACCAGGCATGGCCAACCTGTGGCTCTCAAGCTGTTGTAAAACTTCAACTCCCACCATGCCCTGCTGCAGGCTGATAGCTGTAGGCAGTCTGAGCATGCTGGGAGTTGTAGTTTTGCAACAGCTGGTGAGCCTCAGGTTGGCCATGCCTGGAATATACCATTGGATCTGAGTTTTCACGATCTCAGTGAGATTGTGAAAACTCAAATCCGATGGTATAT